>NC_057361.1:2702948-3009734 GCF_016509475.1 Prionailurus bengalensis
AATATTTCATTCATTCATTCACATTTATATTTGTTTCTAATCAATACAGTTTTTTCTTAGAATATATGGTTTGTACAATACTCGTCCTCGGTGTTTATTGAAACTTGCTTGCTTTGGAACCTAATTTGTAGCCAGTTTAAAAAATTCTCTGCTTGCAGAGGATTGTACCTGTGGTTTTATATTTATCAATTAGATAAAGCTTGTTAATCAAGCTTTTTTTTTCTTTCTATTTTTCCAACTGGCCTGGTAAGAAAGGAGAGTCTGACTAGGGTGATTGTCTGTGTTTTCATGCAGAGTTTTTTTGCCCTCATATTTTGTAGCTATGTTACTTATTGCATGCAAATTTAGATGCCACATAAAATGTCATTTTACATCAGTATGGTAGCAGTAACCCTAACCCCTTTTATCTTAAAGTTATTTAACTGATATTCACATAGTTATGCTAGTTTGGCTTTGATTGGTCATTCATTGCCTCTTTAACACTTTTATATAAACCTTTTGGGTCCTTATATTTTAGATGTGTTTTTGTTTGTTTGTTTCTTTGTTTTAAACAGGAATGAAGCAGGACACGTTGTATTTTATTCAGACTTTTCTGTGTGTCCCACTTGTATTCGGCTTGGTTTTTCTTTTCCTTTTATACATTCTGAATGAATACAGAAAGTAGACCCTTTTTTTTTTCAATCCTGATGTGAATTTTTGATTTTCACCTTCTTGAATCTAGAAAAGAGCATTTTTTACAATTCGAGTACAGTCCCATTAGAAATTGCCTGTAGGGATGCTTGGGTGGCTCAGTCCATTACGCATCTGACTTTTGATTTCAGCTCAAGTCTTGATCTCACGGTTTGTGAGTTCGCGCCCCACGTTGGGCTCTGGGCTGCCCGTATGGAGCCTGTTTGAAATTCTCTCTCCCTCTCTCTTTCTGCCCCTACCCCATCCGCGCCGTGTCTGTCTCTCTCAAAATAAATAAATAAGCTTAGAAATCTTTTTTCAATGTTTAGAAATTGCCTTTATTACTCCCTCCATCTGTAATATTCCTGAATTTCAATCATAAGTGTGTAAGACCACTTCTTAATTATTCCTGTATGTTTTTACATCCTTAGACCTTTATATGGGAGTTTGGTATAATTTCTTCAATGATGTTTCCAGAATTGTAATACTCTAAAAACTGACTCTATTCTGCATTTTAACCCATCTTTTGAAATTTAATTTATTAAAAATTAATTTTTAATTTAAAATATTTACCTAATAAATGAACACAGACAATTGACATCTACTGATAATTACTACTACTGGTACATCTACTTATAGCTCAACAATTCTCTTACAATATATCGTTGTTTATGAATTACCATCATTATGGCAAATAAAATGACAAACTATCTATTGGTCAGGTTTTTTTGTATGTATATAAACTTGCTTATCTAGAAATTCTGCCCTTTTTTGCATTACTTGGTCAAACAATACTTTTTCTTAAAGAATAAAAATGTAATAATTAAGTTTGAACATCAATTGGACAGTTGGCTTCTTTTTACATAACATTACTCTCAATGAAATATTCTTTCTCCAAATTAGATGAATACATTCCTCAAATGCTCTTTCCTCAAATTAGATTAACAAATGTGTCCTGTTTTGTACCCTAAGAGTGACCATACAAAGTAGAGAAAAGTTTTGAAAACACATCAAGAACAAACTGTAACCCATATTTAACACAGTCACCATACATGAATGTAAATCAGGTTCATTGTTTTATTAACAAAGAAAGCAAAAATGGTAAAACACATAAAACATATATAAACAGTGTAGGCTGAGGGGGAGTGAGGAGGCTCCAGGAAGATTTTGGCTGGATGGCCAGGCTCTGTCTCCCTCCCATCATTATTAATTGAAAACTGTCAGAATAAAATCAGGCTTCTGTGTAACCTTGCACACTGAGGGCTACAATGTAATCAAAATTGGCTTTTGGGGGTGGTATGAAACAGAACTCAGTATTCTTGTTTCTTCTGTTTCCATGTCCAGAGATTCTCTCTTTCTTCCTCTCTGTGGTGCCATATGTCATTCAATGAGTGGAAATACGTGTCTGCATTTTTCCTCAATGCACCATTATCTCCCACCGATCTGTGTGTCTATTTTTGTAGACTCACCCAATGGTGTAAATTCTCCATATTCTTTTTTTTTAAATTTTTTAACGTTTATTCATTTTTAAAAATTTTTTAAAATGTTTTATTTATTTTTGAGACATAGAGAGACGGAGCATGAGCAGGGGAGGGGCAGAGAGAGAGGGAGACACAGAATCCGAAACAGGCTCCAGGCTCTGACCTGTCAGCAAAGAGCCCGACATGGGGCTTGAATTCACAGACCACAAGATCATGACCTGAGCTGAAGTCGGATGCTCAACCGACTGAGCACCCAGGCGCCCCCGTTTATTCATTATTGAGAGACAGAGAGAGACACAGCATGAGCGGCGAAGGGGCAGAGAGAGAGGGAGACACAGAATCCGAGGCAGGCTCCAGGCTCTGAGCCATCAGCACAGAGCCTGACGCAGGGCTTGAACTCACAGACCGCGAGATGATGACCTGAGCCGGTCGGTCGCTCAACCCACTGAGCCACCCAGGTGCCCCATTTCTCCATATTCTTTATTTATGAAAATGCCTTCCCAATTGACAGTACTTGTCATTTCCATTATAGTTTTTCACTGACATCCCTTTCCAAAAATTGCTACATCATTTTACTACTATTCGAAACTTGCTCCAATATTGGTTGCCTCTGGTTAGTTCGTAATGAGAAACCTGTTAATCTTTATGTACTTCTAACTAACAAGAGGCTGTCCCTCGACATGTTCACCAAATTACTAATCGATGCAGGTTTCTTCTTTCCTTCAAATATAGGAAGGCATTACAGCAACAACTTCCACAGATATGGAGAATTTGGGCAGGCAGGTAAAAAGTCTTGGCTTTTTTTTTACAGGACTCCCAACATTATTTTCTTATGCACATTGATTTTTAAATCACGTATTTTGGGGCAGTGAGCTGTCCAGGTCGATGAAGCGTGCGAGTCTTGGCCTTGGGGGTAGGAGTTCAAGCCCCACACTGCATATAGAGTTTACTTAATTTTTTTAAATCACATATTTATAGGGGCACCTGGGTGGCTCAGTCAGTTAAGCGTCTGACATCGGCTCAGGTCATGATCTCGAGGTCCATGAGTTTGAGCCCTGCATCAGGATCTGTGCTGACAGCTCAGAGCCTGGAGCCTGCTTCAGATTCTGTCCGTCTCTCTCTCTCTCTCTCTCTCTCTCTCTCTCTCTGCCCCTCCCCCACTCATGTTGTGTGTCTCTGTCTCTGAGAAATGAATAAACGTTTAAAAATTAAAAAAATAAAGTAAAATAAAATCACATATTTATGGAGACAATATATTGACATTATATGTTTGTAAAATTTAAATACTCTGTTTCCAGGGAGATGGTCAGATTTAGTAAGTAAACAAACAAAAATCATCATTGTTCGCTTCAGTATTTTATACCGTTCCCCTACTTGATTTATCCTCGCTACAAATTATTTACCCAGTTTTCTGGAATCCACATATATTCATATAAACGTGGGATTTTTCTTAACTAATATTTTAAATTTCAAATAGTAAAGCACGAAACTTCTTATGGACTTTATAAAAGTTGGATTAATTGTTCACCGTCATTAAATTTTTACAGTCATTTTTCTGAAAATATAGCATATGGCATTTTATACCAGGTGGTGGGAGATTTTCTTCCTTTTTATATTTTTTTTCTGCAACGCTTCTAACAAAATATGTGCCCTGTGGTTTGCTTTGTGCTCTCAAGATAGCTCTCCTAGATGTTTTCCTTTTTCGCTCTCCACATCCCCCTGGGCAGCGAAGGTGAGTCTTAGTTCCGTCTGGCATTCAGTTATTCCCCCTGTAAACTTTATGATCTCCGAGTTGATTAGGTAAGTGCATGTAGCAAGTTTTAAGTGTCAAGTTGTAACTAAGTTTAGGGTCCATTAAAGTGCGCCGATGTACTTTTCTCATACCAAGGCTGGGAAATACTTTGCATTTCTGTAATGTGTTTATTTTCTCTGATTTCACCTTTATTATATTGTTTATTACGGAACTGATATATGTTCATTATAAAAGCATGACAAAATAAAAATAGTCAACTACTTTTTCTCACGTTTTCATGTGAATAACCTATGTGAAGTAATATATCCTAAGTATGTCATCCAACTTGTATACGCTTTTACTTCCATACATTTCTGTGTCGGTAAATAGTTACAGTATCTTTAAAAAATAATCTCTCTCTCAAAAATAAATAAATAAATGTTTAAAAAAAAAGGGGGGGGCGTCTGAGTGGCTCAGTTGGTTGAGGATTCAACTTTGGCTCAAGCCATGATCTCATGGTTCATGGGTACAAGCCCCACGTCGGGCTCTGTGCTGACAGCTGGGAGCCTGGAGCCTGCTTTGGATTCTGTGTCTCCCTCCTCTCTCTGCCCCTCCCCTGCTTGTGTGCCCTCTCTCTCTCCTTCTCCCTCTTGAAAATAAATAAATAAATACATAAACAAATAAATCAATGTTAAAAAAATTAAAAAAAAAAATCTCTATGCCCAACTTGGGACTCGAAATCAACACCGTGAGGTCAAGAGTCGCCTGCTGTATCTACTGAGCCAGCCAGGTGCCTCAACACTATTTTCCTTTTGTATCCTTTGGTACGAACATTCCAGAACTCATTAAATCAACCCTGCATTTTAAGATCTCTTACGTTACTCCCGGTTTTGACTATGATAATTAAATTGAAACGAAGCATTTCCTATCCAAAAGGGTGAGTATTCCTAATTTTTTTCCGTGAAAACATTCTTGAACTGTACACATCGTGAAGGAAAACACGGACACATTTAATTACATTAAAATGAAGTACTTTCAGGGGCGCCTGGCTGGCCTGGTCGGTGGAGCACGTGTGTATGTCTCGGGGTTGTGAGTTCGAGCCCCATGTTGTGGATTGAGACTACTTGAAAAAATTAAGACCTTCCTCCCTTTTTTATTATTTAAATTCAACTTATTTAACGTACAGTGTGGGCTTGGTTTCACCTCTAGAACCCAGTGTTTCATCTGGGTAACACCCACTGGTAACACCCAGTGTTACATATAAAAACTGTCTTAAACAATCATCGTGGAAGAAAGGAAAATATTAGGGACCTTCAGGTTTTTCCACTTCTGGTGGGAATAAATAATTTATAAATGTTGTAGATTTCTATCATTGTCACTGTATTCTATAAATAGATGTGTCTCCATATGACTTATATAGAGTCTATATATTATAGAGATTATATGGAGTTATATATAGAGAGAGACTTATGCATGGTCTCTATGCGGAGATGTGTCTTTCTATAAGTATATGTTTAAATGTCTAAAAATAAAACTCAAGTGTACCCACACTGTTTAACTAAAGGAAACTATAACCTTGACGAACAATTGTTAGGCTCCCTGAGGAAGAAAATATCATGTTGATGAAGGTGCGTGCTTGAGTAAAATTTTATCATCAACAGATGTGGGCAGTAAACGTTCTTAGTTTCCGTGTCTTGATGTTGACCTATATGCTTTGTTGACTCCATATAAAATTCTAAGGGAAAGATATGTTTTCTGAGATTCTGAGGGCATTCCATGTGTGTCTCCTTCTGACTCTCAGGGTCTTGGTCGTTTTCTTTATACAAAATGCTTTTCTCACTCTTATCTGGATATTTCGATGTTCCTCAGTTTTTGGAATTGTCAGTATGATTAGTGTTCAATAAAGGCCTTCCTCTCCACCGCCCTTCCTGCTTTTTCTGTCTCCATGTCTCTCCATTTTTCTATCTCTCCTCTTCCTCCTCTCACTAAACATTCAGTCTTAAAATCCCAGTCTTTCCCAAGAAACAGGTGCAGAGGATTCTTAAGGGAAGATTAGGGGCAGAAATCCTGTTTCTTCTATTATGACACATTGTTGACTTTTTCTCTTGTTTCCACTACATTTTTAACTCAGTCTTCTCTTTTTAACGTACATAGTGACAAATATCTTTTATTTTATAAAGAGGTCCAACTTACGATCTTTTTCAATTCCCTCAAATGTAAGAGGAAATAATTAACATATTCCAAACTATTACACATCTTTCTTGGTTTTTGATTTCTATGATTTTGTATTAAAGGTATTCTTGATTTAATATTTACCCTTGTTTGGGGTGCCTGGGTGGCTCAGTTGGTTGAGCGTCCGACTTCAGCTCAGGTCACGATCTCGCAGTCCATGAGTTCGAGCCCCGCATCAGGCTCTGTGCTGATGGCTCAGAGCCTGGAGCCTGCTTCGGATTCTGTGTCTCCCTCTCTCTCTGGCCCTTCCCCCGCCACCCCCTCTCAAAAATAAATAAACATTAAAAAAATTTAAAAAAAGATTTATTCATTGCTTGGAATTCTCTAAGAACCCAAACTAAATTTTAATTTTCACACTTATTATAGGAAATGTGTTTTTGTTTTTTTTAAACCTCTTTTTTTTCCTCTCTCTCTCTCTCTCTCCTCTGAGTCTCCTCTGCCCTGTTCTCTCTGTTCAATGATTGGAGATCCTTGGCTTTGTACGTTTATTTGTGTGTCAGAGATGAAATTAGTGTAACTTGAAAAATATAAGTGATACATGAAGAAAATAAACAAAATAGCAGAGGCATACCAAAAATGGGATCACCTAGTGTCTTGCAATCACTTTTATTTGTTTTTTTTTTTTTTTGTGGCTTTTTTGGCAAATTCTTGAGACCCGTATGAACTGGTCCTCAAAGGCACAGCTAGGTTCCGTGTGTTCAATGGCACCATGGTTGCAGAGCAATATGGAAAAGCAGAAATAGAAATTAAGTGACAGATGATCTGCGTCTGATAGGGTAGTTATTCACTTAGGGAAGGACACATCCATTTAGCTCAGGATGATGGCCGCCATCGCGGTTTGTAGAACTCGCTCCATTTCTTCACTCCTTTGCCCGGTCACGCTGTTCTTTCTCCCTGGAATCACCTCTTATATCCCTGGAACTCCCCATTCTCCATTTGTTTTATATGCCTGCTGACGCCTGGTGCATCTCGGCTTCTCAGCTCAGCCACCAGTGCTCAGTGAATCCTTCTCCAGCTTCCTTCAAGTTCCACGCCTTCGTGTCCCATAGGTGCCCATCATGAAGGCGACCCCTGTACGGTAAAGGTGTGACCAGGTAGCTCTTCCCCTTAGCTAGAGGGACTCCCCCAGTGGGACCTGTCTGGTTCATTTACCTTCAGAGGCTACAACTGCGACCTGGGCCATAGGAGTTGCTTCTTGGGGTGCCGGGGTGGCTCAGTTGGTTGAGCAGAGGCTGACTCTTGATTTCAGCTCAGGTCATGATCTCACGGTTTGTGAGTTCAAGCCCCGCGTGGGGTTATGTGCTGACTGCACAGAGCCTGCTTGGGATTCTCCGTCTCTCTCTATCTCTCCCCCCCCCCCCCCCCCACCGCTCACTCCCGCTCTCAAATAAATAAATAAATAAACCTTAAAGTTAAACTTGCTGATTCCTCGATATCATATTTATATTTGCATCTCCGAAGAGTACTGCACCCATATGCCCATGAAACGCCCTCACTAAATGGCTTTTAACAAAAAATGCAAAGTCAGTATGACACTTGGAAAGATCCGTTTTCGTTAATTTCTGGGGATGAGGGCACCAAAGGGAGCTAACAGCACATGATTCATCCAACTGGAAAACACCAACTCGGATTAGTCTCAGGCTGCTCTCTTGCACACGTTTCCATTTTGCTCAGGGTTGTAAATTGATCCGCGGTTATCTTAAAAGGTTTCAGACGCTCAAAGCTGTCCCGTATCAGAGCTGCTTTGACGTGCACCTGAAATCCATAACATCAAGAATTCCCTTGCGTGCAACAGACACTCATCTATGCAAACATCATCAGGTTTCTGCCTAACTCACATGTTGAATACTTCCAAAGTTTTTGCAGTGGCCGTGTGTATTTCCACTGAATTCAGGGTTGGAAATGGGTCGTGTATGCCATAAATTGTAATTGTCAGTAAATCCATTCAGGGTAAATCTGTTTCCTGCCCGTTACCTCCCAGAAACGCTCTTTGCCTTGGACAAAGAAATGCTTTTCTGTTCCTCCTCTAGTGCCCGGATTGTTTGTTTTCTTTTTCTGTTTTTGTGCTCATACACCAAGTTTACTGTGTATAGTGATATTTCAAAATATGGGTAATTATCGCCTTAATACGTTGTCTGATATAAGCAGACGATATTATAATTCTCTCATTTATCAAGAATGTTAGGTGGCCATGGGTGCCTGAGTGGTTCAGTTGGTTGAGCCTCCAACTTCAGCTCAGGTCAGGATCTCAGATTTCATGAGTTCGAGCCCCCCATTGGGCCCTGTGCCAATAGCTCATAGCCTGGAGCCTGCTTCGGATTCTGTGTCTCCCTCTCTCTCTGCCCCTCTCCTGCTCACGCTCTGTCTCTCTTTCTCTGTCACACTCTCTCTCAAAAATGAATCAACATTAAGACAATTAAAAAAAATAATGTGTTATGGCCAAGCACATAGCCTTCAGAAGGAGATATCCATCATGGAAAGGGAAAGAGGAACCCTCCCCTAAACCACCATGCAGGTAGTAAAGCCCCATCATCTGGTGTCTCTCAGAGGATGAAGGACTGATGAGTGTATCAGAGTGATTCATTTCTAGAACTACATCTCAGCATTTGGAATAACTGAATACATATTTATGCATTATGTGTATTCATTTCAGTACATAATGATCCTGAACAAATTATTCCAAAGAAACAGGAAGGGCTGCAAAAAAAGAAAAATAAGAAATAAGAAAAAAGAGAAAGAAAGAAAGAAAGAAAGAAAGAAAAGAAAAAGAAAGCAATGAATGTTTTATAAGATCTTAACACAAATCAATCACAGTGACAGTTTGTGTTTAAATGTCTTGAATTTCTGGGGCACCTCGGTGGCTCAGTCGGTTGAGTGTCCGACTTCGGCTCAGGTCAGGATCTCACGGTTTGTGGGTTAGAGCCCCAAGTCGGGCTCTGTGCTGACAGCTCAGAGCCTGGAGCCTGTTTCAGAGTCTGTGTCTCCCTCTCTCTCTGCCCCTCCCCTGCTCCTGTTCTGTCTCTCTCTCTTTCTCTCAAGAATAAATAAGCATGAAAAAAAATTAATAAATAAGTAAATAAATAAATATCTTGAATTTCAGAGTTCTGAACATGCATGAACAATAGATAATATATAAACTAGAGCTGAATTATCCATTTTTTTAAAAATCACTGTAAGCTATTTAGAATGATACACTTTTCCCCCCAGGTACTCTGGAACGATGTGAATGCATAACATAAGTATTTTCACCATCGAAAATACTTTTATTAATAGAAAAGTGGAAATCTGAGTTTGATGTTCTGCAGATAGATTTTTTTCTACCTACTTTTTCATTTAAAAAAGTATACACGTAGCCAAGACATGAGTCCCTGAAAAGTGGATTTTGTTAAGTGAAAAAAATATCCCTTTCACTTTATTTGAACTATTTCTACATAATTTTTTCTGCAGTAATGCTATTTTAAACCATATCATTTTTGCAAATCGCTGTTCATTTCCCCATTAGAAGCAAGGCTTCACTATATGATAAATATTCCAAGGGAAGGTCAGATAACACAAATACAAGGGTAAGGTTAATACAGTTCCAAAATGACAATCCCAAAGATTAGTGACAGGGAAAGTCAATTGGTTAATTCAATTTAGACCACATGTAAACCCCAGGGCCATGGATGTCCACTTCTAAGCAATTAATTAATCAAATTTAACTTTATCTGGTGAAATAATGGCCTAAGCAGGATTACTTATTGATTATACATATAAAAAAAAAAACAAAAAGTAAACAATATAGAGACGTAACCATTACAAACCCTTCATTAAACTCTTTCATGCATAACTAAAGGAAGGTTATCCAATAATTAACTTTTTATAGAATTCATTGGCCGTTGAGATTAAAGGGTAGATAACTGGACCCACTAAATTGCATTGCTAGAAACACTTGGAATGATTTTCAATGTAAACTAATATTTCAAAATTTATTTTATGATCATGATAGTGAATATATTTTCACATACAATGCCATAGTTTCCTATTTTAATTATATTTCAACTATAAAAGTAACCCACAAATACTTTATTAGGACATTGTAATAATATTCATGTGTGAGATTAGAAAATAAACTGCTTCCAAAATTTTGGATCAAGCATATAAGAAGGTGAGAAGTCTTGTCCTACCATAAATGTATGTTGAAACAAATCATGTCATCTAAAGTGATTCATACATTTTGTGCACTGAAGGCCGTATCACGTGCCAATTTTTACAGTTAAAAGAGAGTTTGAAATAACAGAATATTAAATTTATTTTGTAACTATCTTAAGGACTCCATGTAAAAGAGGGTTGAAATGTGTGTCTTCTAAATAGATAAGGCTCTAATAATTATGGTAAGAAAAATGAGCCATGAGCCATTAACCAAATGCAAATGGGATGGCAAACCACATTGACAAAATATCCTCCCTCAGATCTGAACCAGCCCCGTCCAAACTGTGCTTTATCTTTGCAGATGACCCTTGAATGAGGGATTGAACAGCATGTGTGGGTCCCCTGATAACACGGATTTTTTCTGATACACACAGGGCAGTACTGTAAATGTGTTTTCCTTATGGTTTCCTTAATATTTTCTCTAGCTTACTTTACTGTAAGAGTGAAGTATATGATCCATAGAACATTCCAAATATGGGCTAATCGACTAGATCAACTTTGTGAACAGGAGACTATCAGTAATTAAGTTTTGGGGGAGTCAAAATTTATACCCAGATGTTTTGACTATGCAGGGGGTCAGTGACCCTAATGGGCACTCCCTCCAGGGTCAAGTATATTAGATTTCTTCTCATACCCTAGTTATACTCTACACGAATATATATACAATCTGTGGTGCTGAACCCAGAAAATGAATCTCCAATTGAGTTCATCAGATTTCAACACCTACTCTAGACACTTCACTGTGTTTTCTCCCAGGGTCATTGTTTTAGCAGGAAGAGGCTCAGAGAAACTTCAGTTATTATTTATTTTATCTGCAACAAGTTGGCTTTCTTTTCTCAGAAAGTCTCATTTCATGTAGAAATCGCCAAGAAGAAACTATTGTTCATAACGGAGAGTACAATTACGTCATCTCAGTGACTTCTATCCTTGGTAGTTTATGTACGCCATGATACTACTTTTTAAAAAAAATTTTTTTTAACGTTTATTTATTTTTGAGACAGAGAGAGACAGAACATGAATGGGGGAGGGTCAGAGAGAGGGAGACACAGAATCCGAAACAGGCTCCAGGCTCTGAGCTGTCAGCACGGAGCCCGACGCGGGGCTCGAACTCACGGACCACGAGATCATGACCCGAGCCAAAGTCGGCCGCTCAACCAACTGCGCCACCCAGGCGCCCCACCATGATACTACTTTTTAATGACGGGTTGAGAAATCCCTCTACTAAATCAACACCCAAGGACTCTGGCAACAAGCAAATGCATATCCTTCTCTGTAGAGCATATTGTTGTTGGGTTTCCAATGGTCAGTGTTTCTGGACTCTACACCATGAGGACTTTCCACAGACACCACTTGTAAATGTATGTGGCACTCAAATAGCAGGAAAGACCTTCCCCACACACAATAATGAGAGTAGAAATGTCTCAATTACTTAAAAAAATGTTTTAACATTTATTTATTTTTGAGAGAGAGAGAGAGAGAGAGAGAGCGAGCACAACCAAGGGAGAGGCAGAGAGAGAGGGAAAACACAGAATCCCAAGCAGACTCCAGGCTCTGACCTGTCAGCACAGAGCCCGATGTGGGGCTCAAACTCACGAACCTTGAGATCATAACCTGAGCCGAAGTTGTACTCTCAACCGACTGAGCCACCCAGACGCCCCCTAATTACTTTTTAAAGCACTCTAGGGACACCGTGTGATAGTGTGTGAGCGCAAAGTGAGTTTCCTGCTTCAGGAGAAGTCTTGAGAAATCGACTGCATGAAGTTTGTCTGCAGCTTAGGACTATTAGAATAAGTGAGACAAATAGTTTGCAAGGAGCAGATTCCTGTTCATAAACCACAAGTTAAGGGCAGTGTGTGGGCTTAAATGTGTAAAACAATAGGAAGATGGCAATCAGCTTCATGTACAATGGCAGTTACCAACTGTCGTGATTTTACCCCAACGGGGACACTGGTGATGTTGGAGATTATTTGGTGGTCTCAACTGTCATCTGGTGGGTGGAGACCAGGGTCGCTGCTTATCTTGTAAAACAGAGGACACCCCCATCATGGAGAATCATCCTGCCCCAAATGTCAATAGTGCCCAAGTCTACAACGTCCCCACTTGGTCACGGGTGACCATGGAGAAGTGCCAAGTAGCGAAAAATTCAGTGCAGGGCACAGTACACAGGGAGCATGGAATTGCACATCCCAGCTGCCTTCTCCTTGATCATCCACACAGTTGGGTGGAAGGTCAGAGGCTTGGACTTTGCTGCTGGACAAATATCATGGTACCACTGTTCCCTAACCTCGTGTAGACCCCGGCAAATGAGGCACATCAGGCTGCAGGAATTCTTTTCTAAAATTAGATAGCCGTTCTGCTCATAGAGTAGGTTTAGTGATGATTTACATGATGGTAAATACTAATTTGCAAACTGAGGCAAGCTTACTGTTGCTCAGAAAAAAGTGTCTGTCTCGGAAAATGCACTAAATTGTTGTGTGGCAAGGTTTTTTAAATGTTACTTATACACACATGCATACACACATGTACATGTGGATGTACAGGGATAGACACATAGATACATGGATAAATTGCTAGACAGCTAGACAGACATACAGGTAGACAGATAAAAGAGATGATGGATGGATAGATAGGTAGGTAGATAGAAATATAGATAGATAGATAGATAGATAGATAGATAGATAGATAATGATGGATAGACAGATAGATGATAGATAGATAGATAGATAATGATGGATAGATAGATAGATAGATAGATAATGATGGATAGAGAAAGAGATGATAGATAGATACATAGATAGATAGATAATGATGGGTAGACAGATAGATGATAGATAGATTGATAGATAATGATGGATAGACAGATGATAGATAGATAGATAGATAGATAGACAGATAGATAGATAGATGATAGAATGGATAGATGATAGATGGATAGAATGGATTGGATGGATGGATGGATGGGTGGGTGGGTGGATAGATGGATGGATGGATGGATGGATGATAGATAGATAGATAGATAGATAGATAGATAGATAGATAATGATGGATAGATAGATAGATAGATAATGATGGATAGATAGATAGATAGATAGATAGATAGATAATGATGGATAGAGAGATGATAGATAGATAGATAGATAGATAATGATGGGTAGACAGATAGATGATAGATAGATTGATAGATAGATAATGATGGATAGACAGATGATAGATAGATAGATAGATAGATAGATAGATAGATGATAGAATGGATAGATGATAGATGGATAGAATGGATTGGATGGATGGATGGATGGATGGATGGATGGGTGGGTGGGTGGATAGATGGATGGATGGATGGATAGATGATTGATAGATACATAGATATGATCAATAGATGCATAAGTGGGTGGATGGATGGATGAATGGATGGATGATAGGAAGAAAGAAGGAAGGAATGAATTTGTCTCAGAATGCTCTATTCCAATACCTTTTGTATATCAATATTCAATTAAAGAAAAAAACTTGTTAGGAAGTGTTTCTTCTTCCACCCTATAATTTTTATATACTTTGACAAAATATCAAGGAAAGCTTGAAGTAAGTTTCCACAATTAAACTCAATTATCACTCTTTCCAACCTCGCTAAAATGTGCTCTCGTGAATTCTGCACTCTAGTGAATTCAGTCTCTGAGAATTAATTTCTGAATGTCACTTCATCGGACACAGGGAATAATAAGTACATTTTTAAAATCCTGTGTCAGAGAGGGAGAGACACGGTTAGAAAGGCATCACGGTGATGTGCTTTAGGGGCATTGTGACCTGGTTTCCAATTGTAAACCTAAAAACTACCGCTACTCTCCCCAGAGGTTTTCAAAGAAAGTCGCAGAGCTGTGTCATTCTATCTGATTCTGGCTTCCCACTGTCCATTATTTTCAGGGTCCACTGCTTTACGCGCTTTGTTGGAAAAGCAACTGGTTCAACCATTTGCAGAGACATACTTAGTGATATGCTTTCACCGTCTGCTTTCAAGGAACACATATTAGTAAATTAATCTTTTTGTAATGGGTGGAGATTTGGGGGCATATGATCCTCAAAGAAATTTGGTTTTGAAAAGCATATGTCTCGAGTGAATGCCGGTCTGTTCTTTTGCTTCTCAAGCTGGGGGGCCAGAGACCTACTGAATCAGAATCTGCCATTAATTATAATTTTTAAAAATTTATTTATTTTTGAGAGAGAGAGAGTGCACAAGTGTGTGTGTGTGGGGGGGAAGCAGAGAGGGGGACAGGTGTGAGCAGGGGAGGGGCAGAGAGAGAGGGAGACACAGAATCCAAAGTAGGCTCCAGGCTCCAAGATGTCAGCACAGCGGAGCTAGAACCCACGAACCATGAGATCATGACCTGAGCCGAAGTTGGGGGCTTAACCGACCCAGCCACCCAGGTGCCCCAGAATCTTCCATTCATTAAATCCCTATGGGATCCCCAGACATAATTCATAAGCACCACATCCTGTATGCATTTTCTGCCTCAGATTTTGGTTTCATGGCCAGAACAAATATTCAGCTGTCCTAGTTGTTAAAATATGGAAATACTCCCCAACTGGCTGATAAATACACTGAAAATCAAAATTACTTCCTGAGAAATGAACTGTGTATTCAGTCATTTGTGGAAGACATAACCAGTGCCCGAGTGTGTCCAGCCATTGCCAAAATACTAGATCCAAAGTGTTTACAGAAGGCGCCCCCCGAATTCAAACAACAGGAAGAAAAAGTGGGCAGGTTCAGAATTTGCTCAGCTAACATAACTTTATACCAAGAACGGGTAAATGACACCAGGCACCCTCGAAGCTCGGATCAATTTTATCGACTACTGTGGGGGACCTGCGTGAACCCCTTCACGGCTGTTTAGAATTCCTGACCGCCCACCATCCAGTCGACAATCTGGGGTTGTTAACCAAGAGTCCCCCTGTTAACCTTACTTTAAGGGGGTCCCTGTGAACTGTTCATTGCTTGTTTTCTGGCGAATGAAAAGCAAAACCCAAAGTCAACACTGGACAAGAGCCTGTGTTGGTTATGCATTGTGTACATTTGAGGGGAGAGCGATCAGGGGAGTTTCATTCCACGTGTGTGGATATACATAGGTGGATATATATATAGTATGTACTAACATGTATTATATCACAGTATAATATATATGCTCGTCTATTTTTATATATCGTATATGTAATAAATAAAATGTAGTATTATATAGTATATAATTGTATATACTATATAATAAAACATAATATATGCTTATCTATTTTATATCATATATCTAATAAATAAAATATATTATATAGTATATAATTGTATATGCTATATAATAAAACATTTATGTATGCTACATCTATTTGTATGATAATATATCTATTATGTATGATTGTATATAATATATACTATAGATTAGGTATAATAATATATAATAATGAGACAGGTTTTGTCCAGATATTATATATGTAAATCTAGACACATCATATATAACATAATAACATTGCATAATATAATCTATAATGTAATAATCTACATAGGTTTTATTTAGTCTTATCTATGGTTTATGTGATGCATTTAGTCTACATCTGTCTGTCTGTCTATCTATCTAAGTATTGCGGTGCCTGAGTGGCTCAGTTGGTCAAGTGTACAATTCCTGATTTTGGTTCAGCTCATGATCTTATGGTTGGGAGATCAAACCCTGTGTGGGGCTCTGTGCTAAGTGTAGAAGTTGGCTGGGATTCTCTCTCCCTCTCTCTCTGCCCCTTCCCTGCTTGTGTGCTCTATCTCTCTCTCTCCAAAAAAAAACAACAACAACCACAACCACAAAAAAGATTCTCCTTCTCTCCCCATCTGCCTCTCTCTCTCCCCTTTTTGTGCCCATGCTCTGTCACTCTAAAATATATATATATATACACACACACACACATATTATAAAATATTTCATTTAAAATTACATAAGTTATATCCTATATAACATATTATTACGAAATGAATACTACATAGTGCAATTTATACTATCTATAAAAACTGATGAGCATATGTGTGTGTGCAGATATATACAAATATATATATTCATCAAAAGTATGGTAATTTGTATGATTTATAGGCTCAGTGGAGCCCTTTAGAACCTTCCTGAGCACAGGATTCCTCCTACCAAAACACAGAGACATCCAGAGAGCAAGTCTTAACCTGTTTCTAAGACGTATAACACCCTATATGAGGATTCTTTTCTTTCTTCTGCAAGCATTGCCTTATCCATTCTTTTAAACTTATTTGTTCAGTGGTAAATTTTCTAGCGAAGTGAATTCACATCAAATATACCATGGACTAATAAATATAACCACGGTACCACTTTAGATTAAGACTTTTCTTAGAAAGCAACGGGGCGAAAGGTCTCTCAGGAGACACGCAGAGATGAAAATGACACGTCAACACTAAACAGATTTCCTTAGAGGCCGCATAAATATTTCGTGAACGCGGAATATGTTCCCCAATAAATTTTAGAATCAAATTTTTTTTTTTGCTCGATGGCTGGCTGGAATAATCAGTGGGTCCCAGAGTAGCAACAATTTGGTGGGCAGGTGTGTGGGAGAGAAACATGAAATATTAACGAAACATCTGAGCATCACACAACGCAAGTCAGGATCCTGCTCTGTCCTGCGGATGAGGAAGAATGAGAAAAGAATCAGAAAGTTGCTCTCTGATGTGAAAGACCAACACTGGAAAAAATGGTCTAAGCAATTAAAAATAATTTAGAGGGAGAATGACGTTGTAGAGCATACAGAATCTGAAAAAACAAGTGTTTTTTTCCTTCGTTCCTTTATCAGAGTCGTTTTCCTTGAGGCACCCAAAAATGGACTGCGTTGCCCTAGTGACAGCGATGGAAGCAATCGGCAAATTTATGTAAAATACAACCTAAATGCTGACAAAATAACGCAGTAAACTCAGGATCACAAATGTGTACTTGAAATTTGCATTCAGTTTATTTGAAAAGCACTCGGTTTTGAAAATGAAGTGATTCTACATAAATACCCAACACATGCGCATCAATATTTCATCCTTCTAACTATGAAACTACGTCAAAGAAAAGTAACTTTGGTATACCGTGTTTGCTCAAAATGAAACTCAACATGCCAGTTAACACTTCATATATTCCTTTGAGCACAGTGGCTGTGCCTGGTGTTATATTTTCCTGTGGAAGCCGGAAATCTCTGCTTCAGGTTTGGAGTGTCAGATTCCAGAACTGGTCACAGCATTGGACTGTTTGCATTCAAACTGACATCCGGTCTGTTACCAGCCTGTGAGCCCACCGAAGTGACTCAGCCTTTTGGGGAAACATGTGTCTAATTTGTAAAATTCAGGAAATAGTGGTGCTATAATTGAAAGTCTCAATTTATTTATTTATTTTTGAGAGACAGAGAGAGAGCAGGGGAGGGGCACAGAGAGAGGGAGACAGAATCCCAAGCAGGCTCTGAGCTGTCAGCGCACGGCCCGATGCGGGGCTCGAACTCCCGAACCGTGAGATCACGACCTGAGCTGAAATCAAGAATCTGACACTCAACTGACTGAGCGACCTGGGCGCCCCAAGGCTGTTACATTTTTAGAAAACAATTCAGTGCTGTCTGAAATGCTTCATGAGAATTCTGCTCTGTCATATCCGGTCTGTGACCTGTGTTTGAAACACAGCAAGATGGGTTCTTTTACGCCTGTGACCAAGCAGGTGTGTATTATCATCCACCAGTCAGCACTAGCCTTTTACTTGCGGGTTCACGGAACACCTGAGACACGGTGGGTCACGACAATGGACCCAAACAAGCACATGATAAGAGGACAAGACAAGACGCTAATATTTCAGTGAATTCTATGGTTTTATAACATGGCCATAATTTGCAGCCGCATGGCAGAATTACGGATTTTACTCAGGATTTTTAAAAAATGGTCTGTGCTCAAAAATAATCCACCAGGGACTCCTGGGTGGCTCAGTCAGTTGAGCGACCGACTCTTGATTTTGGCTCAGCTCGTGATCTCACGGTTATTGACTTTGAGCCCTGCGTTGGGCTCTATGCTGACGGCTCAGAGCCTGGAGCCTGCTTCCGATTCTGTGTCTCCCTCTCTCTCTGCCCCTCCCCCGCTCATGCTCTGTCTGTGTCTGTCTCTCAAAAATAAATAAACATTAAAAGAATCAAAAAATTAAAAAAATAAAAATAAGTAAAAACAAACAGAACAATCCACTATGGCTTCCCGTTATAATTCACATGTAAAACTAATTTATATAATATGTAATTAATTATATCTCCTGGAGTAAAGTGCATACCTAGGCACAGTCCCCACCCTCTGGCTGTCCTCAAAGCTTTTCTGCTGGGAATTTGCCCACTTACCTGGTTCCAGCTTCTCTGTCCATTGGTGGGCACAGCACATTGTAACCCTGTATCTTTTTTTTTTTTTTTTTTTTTTGCATATGCTCTTCCTGCCCTGGTATTCTTTTCCTTCTGCTCTTGGAATGACTGAGTCCTTTGCATTGGGTGAGTCTCGGCTAGAATGCCACCTTTCAAAAGGCTTCGGCTTACAGCAAAATGTAGCAGGTTTTTGGCAAGTGCGTTATCAGAGCAGAAGCCACATCCACACCCCCTGGTTGTCTGGGCCAAGCACGCCCTTTCAAGGAGCTATGTTTGCTGGATTTGCTTGTTCATGTCTGTTTGCCCTACTCGAGTACAACGTGCTGTGGGGAAGACGTTGTGTGGGAAGTGGGCGCATGTTTGGATGACACACTTTCTACAGTGTCATTGTTTGCTATCCTGTTATGGATCCTGTGATTATGGAGAAGGGAAGTCTTACTTTCACATTTGGGGGGCTGGACACTAATGCAGGTCTTATTAGAGCTGTGAGCTCTCCTTAGAGGAGTAGTGTATTTGCACGTGGGTGTGAGTGCACATGCATCATGTACAACAGAGTAACAGAGTATTTGCATGTGGGTGTGACCACACATGCCCGTAACGAGAGTGTGTATTTGCATGTTGGTGTGAATGCACATGCATGTAACAACAAAGTGTGTACTTGTACATGGGTGTGACTGCACATGCATCATGTACAACAGTGTAACAACAGAGCGTTTGCACGTGGGTGTGGTTGCACATGCATGTAACAACACAGTGTGTATTTGCACACGGGTGTGATTGCACATGCATAGAGCGAGGGTGTGTATTTGCACGTGGTGTGACCATAAGACGCGTATAACAAAAGAGTGCTGTTTTGCTTGGCTGAGTGGGCACCTCCCTTCCCTGAAACGATTCCGAGTTGCAGAGCCCTCCAAAAAGAGTTGCTCTCCCCTGCACACCTGGGTTTGTCCCCCTCGTGCTGCACAATGACTGGCACACTGTGCTCCAACCGTTTCGTGTGGAACACTTCAATGTGCTTCCTTGTTTTCTGACACTCTCCCTCCTCCTGTTACTGTCACGTGTCATCGGAGGCAACCCACATGGAACGCATAGTTATCACTATCACACGACCAGGACAAGAGTGTTTTTGGCAAACTTTAACCAAAAATGTAGGTTCACCGCTTTGGGAAGTGAGGGGTTCTAAATACTATGCATATGGGTTAAAATCCTTGAAGCAACGTTAAGAGTATTCAGAATTCAGACACTAAATCTTCTTAATCATGTTTTCCTGATGTCTATTTTCCCAGAAAGAGGCTGACTTCCATCTAATTTTAAAATAGATGAGGTAGGGGGTGCCTGGGTGGCTCAGTCGGTTGAGTGTCCGACTTCGGCTCGGGTCATGATCTCATGGTTCGTGGGTTTGAGCCCCACATAGGGCTCTGTGCTGACAGCTCAGAGCCTGGAGCCTGACTGGGATTCTCTGTCTCCCTCTCTCTCTGCCCATTCCCTGCTCATGCGCGCGCTCTCTCTCTCTCTCTCTCTCTCTCTCTGTCAAAAATAAATAAACATTACAAAATTTAAAAAAGTAAAAACATACCAACTTAGGAAAATCAGCACGTGGGAACCATCAGGTCTATAACAGGGCAAGTGTTGTGATGGCAGATACAGGCATAGGAAGAGCCTGAGGCTACCCCACAAGCGTAATTTTTGAAATATGAAACACCAGGGTAGGGTTAGGTAGGTAGATAGATACAGCTGATGAGAGAAATGGGTAACTTGGGGGATAAACCTGAAGAGATGGCCGGAAACACAGCCTGGAAGATAAGTTGAAATATGAAAGAGTACCTAAGGGGCGCTTGGGTGGCTCAGTCAGCTAAGCGTCCGACTTCAGCTCAGGTCATGATCTCTCGGTCTGTGAGTTCGAGCCCCGTGTCAGGCTCTGTGCTGACAGCTCAGAGCCTGGAGCCTGCTTTGGATTCTCCGTCTCCCTCTCTCTCCGCCCCTCCCCTGCTCATGCTCTGTCTCTCTCTCTCTTTCTCAAATAATAAATAAACACTAAAAAATTAAAATAGATGAGGTAGGGGTGCCTGGCTGGCTCAGTCGGTGTAGCCTGTGACTCTTGGTCTGCAGGTGCTGAGTGCGGGCAGATGTTGGGTATAGAGATTTCCAAAAAATAAATAAATAAACTTCTAAAAAAATAAAAATACAAAACAGATGAGGTACATTTATTTATGGTATTTCAAATTAATTTTGGTAGTATGTCAGGAAAACTTATTTAGAAGTGAATTAAATTTATTATAATAAATTTGTTTATGTTTTAAATTTTTTAAAGTTTATTTGTTTTGAGAGAGGGGGAGACACAGAGAAAGAGAATCCTAAGCAGGCTCCACACTGTCAGTGTTTTTTAAAGTAATCTCTGTGCCCAGCACGGGGCTTGAACTCATGGCCCTGACGTGAGCTGTATGGACAGAAACAGCCAGTTGTGTGTGTGTGTGTGTGTGTGTGTGTGTGTGTGTTTTAGTTCATTTTATTTGAGAGAAAGAGACAGAGTGTGCGTGGGGGAGGGGCAGAGATCAAGAGTTGGAGGCTGTTTTAAATTTAATTTTTATTTTAATTTAAATTTAATTAAAATTTGTCAGAGCATTGCAAAAACGTCGCATGCATTTTTTTCTTACTGACACTGAACCCTTCATTAGGTGTGTATTTTTCATTTGGATATTACAGATACAGTGTCATGTGTCGTGCTTTTTATTTTTTATTTAAAAAAATTTTTTTTTCAACGTTTATTTATTTATTTATTTTTTAATTTTTTTTTCAACGTTTATTTATTTTTGGGAGAGAGACAGAGCATGAACGGGGGAGGGGCAGAGAGAGAGGGAGACCCAGAATCGGAAACAGGCTCCAGGCTCTGAGCCATCAGCCCAGAGCCCGACGCGGGGCTCGAACTCCCGGACTGCGAGATCGTGACCTGGCTGAAGTCGGACACTTAACCGACTGAGCCACCCAGGCGCCCCATGTGTCGTGCTTTTTAAATCAAACTGTATTACTAAGTTTTAGGTCAAATAGAGTCACAATGAAACTGCACTCTTACATTTTAGCATGCTGCAAAATAAGTATGTCTTATCATGATAAAGACATGATGATGTCTTTATCAAAAACATAAGACTTTAGGGGCGGCTGGGTGGCTCAGTCCGTTAAGTGTCTGACCTCGGCTCAGGTCGTGATCTCACGGGTCGTGAGTTCGAGCCCCGCGTCGGGCTCTGTGCTGACAGCTCAGAGCCTGGAGCCTGCTTCGGATTCTGTGTCTCCCTCTCTCTCAAAAACAAACTTCAAAAATATTTAAAAAACACATAAGACTTTAGATAAATAATTATAATAAAACATTATAGATGCTATTTGTAGTTATCAAAAAATAAAACATGGCTAAATAAAAAAAAAACCACTGCTTTTTCAGCAATTAAAGTAAACTCTGACACATGTAGTTTTGGGGAATTTTTTAAAGGATTTCCTTGTAAGTACCCCATACCAAGCAGAGGGGAAAAAAAAGAAAGCTAGGTTTGCATCCATCATGAATTCTGCCGTATTCTGTAGAGAAGTAAGGAAGAAAACTGTCCAGCCTCAGGGGCTCAATTCCAAGCTTTGACAAACTGCAAATCCAACATCCCACACAGAGACGTCATCTGCCAACGTAGGCAAAGAAATTGAACTCAGCCTGCAGTTGAGCAGGGGCACCTGCCTTCTCTTGAGAAAGAAGGGTGCACACAAGGGTGGTTAGAATTTAGAGTGAATCCTCCTCTCAAACATTTTCTAAATGAAAACTTAGTTTTAAAATTTTAAGAAGCGATCAAAACGCATTAAACCATTTCCCGGTTTTGAAACCAAAGCCCCAGGTTGGGTTAGAGCCTCCGGCTTCTTTGCCCCTGTATCTGGTGGGGCGAGGTGACAAAAGAGAAAATGCGTGAAGGTTTATGAAAAAGTTTCATTTGGAGATGCGGCATTGAGATCTCGCCCTTATTGAGAACAGCGTGTGACACCCTCGCCTTCGGCTCTCCACGGGAGACACCCAGGAGAGGTGACCCTAACCAGCACTCCGAAACTACTCCTACTGGCCTCGTAGGAAGCTTGCCCACAACCCCACTTGATTTAATCATGCAGCTTAGTAATGCTCCTGAAGGAATATTGAATGCTTGAACTTTTTTAGGACTTGGGCCACTCCCCCCTTCAAACTGAAAGAAGCAATCGCATACACAGGATTTGCATCTTAAATACGTTCAGTAATCATCACCATTTAAAAATCTGTAACAGTAAAGGTTCTGTGCAGGGCACGCGTGTAAACTGAGAGGCAAGGAGCTGAAGTATGGAGATATTATTCACAAAATCATACTGATGGGTTTTTTTGGCATTTAAAAATTTTTTTAAGTTTACTTATGTTTTTTAAAGTTTATTTATTTTGAGACAGACAGAGACTAGTGGGGGAGGGGAAGAGAGAGAGAGGGAGAGAGAGAATCCCAAGCAGGCTTTGCACTGTCAGCACAGAGCCCACTGTGGGGCTTGAACCCACAAACCGTGAGATCATGACCTCAGCTGAAATCAAGAGTCAGATGCTTAGCCAAATGAGCCACCCAGGTGCCCCTGTAGGGTCTGTTCTGAATTATAAAGTACATTTAAAGAGCATACATATGTGGAAGCTTAAGCCACCCTCAGAAATCTTGACACATTCATTAGTGATCAATATTTAAATGAAAAACTCTCTGTGGCTCAGGATTTATTGGAATTCAAATAGGGTACAGAGAAAATTGCAGCAGAATGTTAGAATTTAGCAAAACTGTAGGCAATTCATAACTATGAGAAAAGTAGTATGCTATAAGTCTATTTTTCAGGACAGTTAAATGTGGGTAATGGTTTTTCACTGTTGAGTCATAACAAAAGCACATACGTACTATTCTGCTTATACGTAACTATTATCTACAGCACAGCTTAATGACAGTTTTATCAGTTATTAGCTATTACGAAAGTGAAAAAATTTGACATCCAAATAACGCATATGGCTCAGAAATCAGTTTGGTTTAACTAAAAAATTCCTGAGAACACAAATGTGTGAAAGAAATAACAGAGACATTTCCAGAATCTCAAAGATACACAGAAATATTGATTCCTTATAGGATACCAAACTGGAGTGGCTCTTAAAGAATAGTTGAAAGAGAGGGCACCTGGTTGGTTCAGCCAGTTAAGCATCTCATTCTTCATATGGGTCAGGTCATGATCTCGCATTGGTGATCTTACATTAGTGAGATTGAGCCTTGTGTTGGACTCCGCCCCAAGCATGAAGTCTGCTTGGGATTCTCTCTCTCTCTCTGACCCTCCCCAGCTCGTACGCTTTCCATCTCAAAATAAATAAACATTTAAAAAGAAACAGTCGAAGGAAACTGATATAATGAGAGTCACCTAAAGTTACATCTCCTAACACAGTCTTCAAAGAAACTTATAGTCCCCAAAGTCCAAGAACACAAAACAGCCCTACATAAAAACAAGCAAACCTATGTTTACTGCCTAACTGCATGAGAGAAAAGAGTATAAACTTGACATCACTTACTAAAATAAGAATGCAAAAAAACAGAAATCAATTTCCAGAAGAGCTATTCCTTCAGATCCCATGTAGGTGCAAAAGATCTTCGGCAGAGAACTAGGGGGAGTTCTAGATAAAATGTTCCCCCAAAATGAGAACAGGAGCAACCAGCCACCTATTGTACTCCTAAAAATGAGAAATCCACACTAACTGCAAAAATGTTCATAGAGGGTTCTAGAATATCAGAGTGTTGACTAGAGGCATGGAAAGTTACAAATTTCACAGTGATAGGCTTGGAAAAGCATCAATTCTTGGGAAGAAATCAGATGAAAACAAACGATGAAATGCTGTGTTTTGAGCACGGGTGGCATAGGGAAGAAGAAAGAGACAATAGAACTTTGCAAGAAAAAAATACCGGACACACAATGCTACCTCTCAATTATTTCTTCCCTTTCCCACACCTCGCAAATAAAAAAGATTATGACAAAAAAGAGTCCGACTGAACTAGAAAACTTATACACCAGTCGGTATCATCAAAGGAATTCTTAGCTCAACACAGCCTTCCTCGATACAAGTTTTAGCTGATCAAAACCCCTGTCCTGTCCATTCCTTCCCCGCCCCCCCCCCCACAATAACAATTATCAAGAGCAGAATAAAACTTCAACATATGGGATGCCTGGGTGGCTCAGTCAGCTGAGCGTCTGACTTCGGCTCAGGTCATGATCTCCTGGTTCATGAGTTCGAGCCCCGCGTTGGGCTCTGTGCTGATGGCTTGGAGCCTGGAGCCTGCTTCGGAATCTGTGTGTCCCTCTCTCTCTGCCCCTCTCCCTACTTGCACTCTGTTTCTCTCTCAAAAATAAATAAACATTAAATTTTTTTTAAACTTCAACATAGCCCTCCAAGTGAACTTGAATATCCAGACATCTGCTTGTGACCATGATGGAATACCCAGGTTGGATACGTGCTACCAGTTCACAAAATGGGAACACCTGACAAAATTATGGGACGTGGACGTTTCATATATTGGACGGTAGGCAGCACAAGGTGGTGATCACTAGGGGGAGGAAAAACAAATCAAGTATGCCCTGTGGGCTTCGTTCCCGGCTTCCTGGTGTTCAGGACAGGCAACACAGCAGAGCTCAAAGGGTGTCTCTTTGTTCCTGGAGCAGAGGATAAGCTTTGAGGCAGTCGACACAAGTAGAATTTGATCTGCAAACTAATGCACAGAAGGAACCGATTAGGGAGGAACTCCGCCAAAGGGCGCCCTATGAAAATTGACAGAATGAGGGTACATGCACCGGGGTGTGGACGAGACCCAGGACGCAGAAGGGGTTAGCTGGAGTAATCCCTGGTGCTCACGCAGCCCTCATCAGCCAGAGAGGGAAGACCTAACACAGAGGACCATTCACAACGTTCTCAGGGTGGCATCACCTAAAAAGTGGGACCGAATGAGCTCCACATGGGAGACTTCCCTGTGCTGCTCCCCCCAAACTCAAAATCAAGACCTGAAGGTAAATTCACTGCAGCCAAAGTACGAAGGAAAACCATACACAGAGATATGTTCCAGAAATAGCACCCAGCCATGTGTACAGGACAGTAGGTGGGTATTCAACAAAAAGGCTTAGTGGGGATGAAAAGAAGGGGGAAAAATAGGGGCCAAGCAGTCATGACACATGGCGACCAGCATAAACGCAGAATGGCGCGAGGACAAGAGGGCTTTGGCGAGGCTTCATACTCAAGGAAACAGAGGAAAGTGAATATAGTAAGGAGATATGGGGAGCTAATAAAAAAAAGGACAAAAAATCAGGACTTGGAGAGAAAATAGGTCATATCTGAGATGCACAACAAA
Source organism: Prionailurus bengalensis (assembly GCF_016509475.1). Taxonomy (NCBI): domain Eukaryota; kingdom Metazoa; phylum Chordata; class Mammalia; order Carnivora; family Felidae; genus Prionailurus; species Prionailurus bengalensis. The sequence goes on from NC_057361.1 coordinate 2,729,048, forward strand.
AAATGAACTGGATATAATTCACAGCCAGGTAGGCACGGCACCCGGAAAAATTTGTGAGCTGTAACACACATTAACAGAAAATTATGTAAAATTAAGGAACGAGAAAAAGAAACAGCATTGGGGGGGTGGGGTATGGACTAATGGCAAGTACTATAATTTGCACATGATTGAGCCTCAGGAGGACACTGCAAGGGAGACAGAAAAATATACATTTGAAGAAATTAAACTTTGTTTTTAAGTAAGTTGATAAAAAAAAAGGATATAAACCAGAGATACAAGAATCACAATGACTCTGAAGGAGAAGAAACATAAATCCCACAGCAAGAAACATCATCATCTATTTGGTCAAAAGCAGTGATAAAAATAAAAATTTAATAGGAGCCACGGAAAACAAATGTGTCCTATCCAAGGCAAAGATAAGAAGGATGGCATTTTCTAGTCATAAACAATGCGAGCTGGAAAACACTGGAGAAATAGCCTGTAAAGTACTGAGAGAAACACCATACAAGGCCAAAAAAAAAAAAAAATGGAGGGGGAGTGTTTTTGCTGTTAAAAATTTAGTGTTTTATTAGTATGTGCTGATAGCTTTGCCCCACCTTCCTCAGACACACACTCAATCATGTGCACAGCAAACACTTGGGGAAGAACCTCTTTGTCTTTGTTAGGTTATTCTGAGAAACGTACATTTCCAACAACAGGAAACTGCTTTATCCTTCTCAGGTATTACAGAAAGAAGGGAAATTTAAGTAACATTTAGGTGCAAAGGTAGGTATGATTGGAACGGGTCTGTTGACAATGGCTACACAAGAAGTTTCTGCAAACTCGGTGAGGGAAAGCAACAGTTACTGGCATGTCGAATGGGTTCACAGGTTGTGGTCATCCTGGCTAGACGGAGTGGGTCTTGGCCGGGCTCCTTCATGTGTCTGAGGCTGGCTGGCGGGGTGGCCGTCGGCTGGCTGGTCTGGGATGCCCAGCGTTGGGGTGGCTGAGCACTGATCCACATGGGATGTCCCGGTCCGGTGGGCTAGGCTGGGGAGTGATGGAATCCGGGAGAAGACGTGCATGTACAAGACGCATCTCCCAAGTCTGGGCTGACACCACGTGTCTGCAGGCATCCTACTGCCCAAAGCAATCACGAGCTCGGAGAGCATTGAAAGGCTGGAGAAAATAAGGGCACCTGGGTGGCTCAGTGGGTTGAGCATCCAACTCTGGATTTTGGCTCAGGTCCTGATCTCACGGTTTGTGAAATTGAGCCCTGCCGAAGTCGTGCTCCACACTGGCATGCAGAATGTGCTTGTGATTGTGTCTCCCTTTCTCTCTACCCCTCCACTGCTGCACTCTGTCTCTCTCAAAAGAAATAATAAAAAAAAAAGAAAGGTTGGAGAGATAGATTCCATTGACTGATGGGAAGAAATGGAAAGTCATCTGTGACTCTCACGGCTGGAGAATCATAGCTATGTATGCAATCAGTCTGTCATATCAACTTTGGAAAATGCACCAAAAACCCAGAATGACATACTTCTTGGTTTTTTTTAAGGTTATTATTCATTCATTCATTCAGAGAGAGAGAGAGAGAGAGAGAGAGAGAGAGAGAGAGAGAATCCCAAGCAGGCTCCACAATGACAGCACAGAGCCCCATGCAGGGCTTGAACTCAGGAACCTCCATTATCATGACATAAGCCAAACCCAAGAGTCAGGTGCTTAACCAACTGAGCCCCCAGGCTCCCTGGAATGACATACTTGTTTAAAAAAATTTTTTTAATATTTATTTATTTTTGAGAGAGAGAGACAGAGCATGAGCAGGGTAGGGTGAGAGAGAGAGGGAGACACAGAATCTGAAGCAGGCTCCAGGCTCTGAGCCGTCAGCACAGAGCTCGACTCGGGGCTCGAACCCACAGACCATGATCTGAGATCATGACCTGAGCCGAAGTTGGACGCCCAACTACTGAGCACCCCAGGTGCCCCTGGAATGACATACTTCTAAGGTTACAGGTGAAATTTTCTTTCTTCTCACCTGAATTTTGTAGAACATACATTTTCTTTAACAACTAGAAACATATGTTGAGAGTACTATAGGGGAACCTAGTGATGTTTTTATTTGTGAATTACCGATGCAAAGCCTTGGTGGTTGCACAGCAGAAACAAAGGAGAAAAGCACCAAAGTGTCCAGGAACTTGAAAAAAAAGGGAAGTAGATAAATTTAGAAGAGATAAAAATCAGAGTGTTGCTGCCTATGTCAAAATCTGTTGGAAGAATCAGAATCTGCTGCTGAGCAGAAAATAGGAATCTGTTTCTCAAGGGGAATTTTGAGAATATTTTCAACGCGATTGTGTCTTTAATGACCCTTGTTTAGGGTAGAAGCTGTAATTAGCTTCACAGCGGGAATTACAGTGGCTTCCAAAGAAAGAACCATTTTTAGATACTGGGAAACAGACCAGTCCTTATCAAAGGAATTAGATTAATACAAAGTAATCTGTGGCAAAAAAAATCTAATTTTCAAATAAGTCTCTAAATCTATTGTGTTCTGTTATATTAAACACATAGCACCAACTTTGAGAATAGTTATCTTTGTATTTATTTTAAGTTGTATTATCTTGATCTATGTTCAATAATAAAAAAATCATTATTATAAGGTTGCAATTCACTCATGTGGCGGTATCTTTAATTACAGGGTGCAAGAAGCATCTTTAAAAATTAGGGATTTTTCTGAAAAATATACCTATCGTATGGAGATAATTAATGCGTTCTTTAGAAGCATTAGCTTTCCAGTTATATTTAAAGGTATGTAGGATTAGGGTGGCTGGTTGGCTCAGTTGGTAGAGCATGTGAGTCTTGATCCTGAGGTCGTGAGTTCAAGCTTCACATTGGGCTTAGAGTTTAATTTAAAATTTAAGAAAATGATTTATTTTTTAATGTTTATTTATTTTTGAGAGACAAATAGAGACAGAGTGCGAGCAGGAGAGGGTCGGAGAGAGAGGGAGACACAGAATCCTAAGCAGGTTTCAGGCTCTGAGCTGTCAGCACAGAGCCCAACGTGGGGCTTGAACACACGAACCACTAGATCATGACCTGAGCTGAAGTCGGACGCTTAACTGACTGAGCCACCCAGGTGCACCAAAAATAAGCTCTTCAAACAAGAGTGACTATGATTTCTGGCAGCAGGATACAGCTCTTTATATATCAGAAGTTAACAATTTAGAAACAAATTCTTAAAACTTTTAATACCAAAATGTGTCCCCACATTGGAAGTGGTAAAGTAGGGCTATTTTAATAGGGTGCTAAAAATTTACTAGTCTACAGCTTGTCCGTTGACATTACTAGGACCATGAGGGTGGGAAAGAACATGCCAATCAGGGGACCTCACTGGGATTAGGAACTTCTTCAGTGTCTTCCTGTTTGGGGGAAGCAAGATGTTTTCTGTAGGTCAGGTGTCAGCCGCCTTTATTCTGTGAAGGGCCAGACAAAATATTTTTAGCTTTTCAGGCCACTCATCTCTGACACGACGATCAGCTTTGCACTTGAAGCATGGGAACAGCAATCGACAAAATGCAAATAAATTGGTGAGTCTGTGTTCCAATAAAACTTTATTTACAAACGCTGATGGTGGACTGGATGACCCCCTAGGGCACCAACTTCCGCTGTTCTAGGTCTCAGTGTTAAACATGTAAGCGTTTCCTTAAAGGCATTGGGTTCATTTTTCACTTAATAAGCACTCAGTAAGGGTTATTCATACTAAATCCAATCCTGAAGACTACAAGTTCTTTTTTTTTAATGTTTTTATTATTTATTTTTGAGAGAGCGAGTGAGTGCACAAGTGGGCGAAAGGGTAGAGAGACAGGGAGACACAGAATCTGAAACAGGCTCCAGGCTCTGAGCTGTCAGCAGAGAACCCGACACGGGGCTTGAACTCACAAACCGTGAGATCATAACCTGAGCCGAAGTCGGACGCTTAACCTACTGAGCCACCCAGGTGCCCCCTTTCTGTTCTTCTAATATGAAACAACCAGTACATTCAACGTTTGTTCAGAAGACAGGGATTTGAATACATGACAGCTTTTCTGATTTGTTGTTGTTGTTGCTGCTAAAGGGGGAAGATTGGCTATCTCCCTGAATCTATAGGAAAAGATGAAAACTAGGACATCTTATTGGGAACAAGCGTTGTTTTTTTGTTTCCTCCCTGTTGACGTCCAGTCCTCAAAAAGGATGCTCAGGGGAAACCTGGCTGGGTCAGTCGGTGAAGCATGTGAGTCTTGATTTTGGGGTTGTAAGTTCTAGCCTCATGTTGGGTGTAGAGATTAAAAATAAAATCTTAAAAAAAAGATGCTCAGGATAATGGCTTGATCAAGCACAGCAAAGGCAGACCACCAACTAGAGAGTCTTAAGAATATTTTAAAAAGAGGAGATCAAGGGAAGGTACTGACAGCACTGGACGGCCTCACTCAAAGGGCTATAAGACGGGCCTTTTGATGTAGGTGTTGGATTGAATTGGGGAAAACTGTGTGTAACAGTGCTGAGTAGAGTTGATGTGATAAGAGGGTTCACCTTTACGAGAGAGAAATTATTCTGAGAAGGAGGCTGTTTACCCAGAAGAGTCATCTCATCTTGGAAAAAGTAGATTATTCCAGAGGGTCCTGAAGCTGACCATGAAATTATTCGCTGGTTGAATCCTTCCATTTCTCCGTCATCAGTGCCTGGAAGAAAGAGTAGTTGGGCTGATACAGTCTCAAAAGTAACTCTGTGGGATATGGCACCTCGGTGTTTATCCCATGCTTTAATGATGGCTGTCTCAATCTGGAACGGGGACTGAAAAACTATGGCCCGTGTGTTGACCAACCGTTTTTGTAAATAAAGTTTTATTGAGACACAGAATTGCCCATTCAATGCATGTATTTTCTGTGGCTGATGTCGTGGTAAAAAAGCAGAGTTAAGTAGTTGAGACAGAGACCATGTGGTTCACAAAGGAGATAATATGTATTGTCTACCGCATTACAGAAAAAGTTTGGAAATCCTAAACTAAGCAAGTATTTTCCACAGACCAACTGCAACACTTTTCACAATTTTCCTTATTTAGCTGTCATCCTATGTGTGAACTTACATTGTTACTTAACCTGTTTCTATAAACCTGGTACTGTGGATTCTTTTTTTTATTAATTTATTCTTTATTTTTAAAGAATTTACATCCAAGTTGGCATATAGTGTGATAATGATATCAGGAGTAGAATCCAGTGATTCATCCCCTATATATAACACCCAGTACTCATCATAACAAGTACCCTCCTTAATGCCCCTTGCTCAGTTAGCCCAGCAACCCTCAGGAACCCTCGGTTTGTTCTTTGTACTAAAAAGTGTATTATGTCTTGTCTCCCTCCTGTTTTCATATTATTTTTGCTTCTCTTCCCTTATGTTCATCTGTTTTGTATCGTAAATTCCACATATGAGTCAAGTCATATGATATTTGTCTTTCTCTGACTAATTTTGCTTAGCATAACACCCTCTAGTTCCATCCACGCTGTTGCAAATGGCAACCAAAGATTTCATTCTTTTTTTATCACTGTAATATTCCATCATGTGTGTGTGTGTGTGTGTGTGTGTGTGTGCGCGCGCACGTACACATGTGCGCAAGTGTATACCACATTTTCTTTGTCCATTCATCCACCAGTGCACATTTGGGCTCTTTCCATACTTTGGCTATTGTTGATAGTGCTGCTATGAACATGGGGGTGCATGTGTCCCTTCAAAACAGCACACCTGTATCCTGTGGATAAGTGCCTAGTAGTGCAGTTGCTGGGTCGTAGGGTAGTTCTATTTTTAGTTTTTTGAGGAACCTCCATACTGTTTTCCAGAGTGGCTGCACCAGCTTGCATTGCAACCAACAATGCAAGAGATCCTTTCTCTCTGCATCCTCGCCAACACCTGTTGTTGCCTGAGTTGTTAACGTAAGCCATTCTGCCAGGTGTGACATGGTATCTCATTGTGGTTTTGATTTGTATTTCCCTGATGATGAGTGATGTGGAGCATTTTTTCATGTGCCTGTTCGCCATCTGGATGTCTTCTTTGGAGGAGTGTCTGTTCATGTCTTTTGCCCATTTCCTCACTGGATTATTTGTTTTTTGGGTGTTGAGTTTGACAAGCTCTTTATAGATTTTGGATACTAACCCTTTATCTGATATGTCATTTGTAAATATCTTCTCCCATTCCATTGGTTGCCTTTTAGTTTTGCTGATTGTTTCCTTCACTGTGTAGAGCTTTTTATCTTGATGAGGTCCCAAGAGTTCACTTTTGCTTTTGTTTCCCTTGTCTCCAGAGATGTGTTGAGTAAGAAGTTGTTGTGGCTGAGGTCGAAGAGATTTTTGTCTGCTTTCTCCTCTAGGATTTTGATGGCTTCCTGTCTTAATTTAGGCCTTTCATCCATTTTGAGTTTATTTTTGTGTCTGGTGTAAGAAATTGGTCCGGGTTCATTTTTCTTCATGTTTGCTGTCCAGTTTTCCCAGCACCACTTGCTGAAGAGACTGTCTTTATTCCATTGGATATTCTTTCCTGCTTGGTCAAAGAGGAGTCGGCCATCTGTTTGTGGGTCCATTTCTGGGTTCTCTATCCTGTTCCATTGATCTGAGTGTCTGTTCTTGTGCCAGTACCATACTGTCTTGATGATTACAGCTTTGTAGCATAGCTTGAAGTCTAGGATTATGATGTCTCCTGCTTTGGTTTTCTTTTTCAAGATTGCTTTGGCTCTTTGGGGTCTTTTCTGGTTCCATACAAATTTTAGGATTGTTTGTTCTGGCTCTGAGTGGTTTCTACTGCTGCCACATTCTACAGACAGCAAATAAGTTCTCCTTCCTCCAAAAGCCATCTGGAAAATGAACTATGTCCACTTTCAGTGAAAGAACACTATTTCTTTATAGTTACACATGATTCATGCTGCTTCCTGTCTCTCCACAGAAGGGACTATCATTCAAAATTGGAACATTGCATATAATAAGAAATGCCAAGATTGAGATTTATTTTGAATAAAACAAAGAATCATAATAACTTGCATGTGCATATACACTTATAATCTTAAATTTTCCTTTAAATATATGTGTATTTATAGTACAGTAAAACCTTGGTTTGCGAAGATAATTCATTCTGGAAACATGCTTGTAATCCAAAGCACTTGTATATCAAAGCAAATTTCAAGAACCATTGGCTCAGCTGTGATCATGTGACATGTGGCGTCACATACTACTCATAATGCAAGACATCGCTCATTTATCAAGTTATAATTTATTAGAAATGTTTGCTTGTCTTGTGGAACACTCACAGAACAACTTACTCGCAATCCAAGGTTTTACTGTATATAGTCAACTATATGGATTCAGATAAGACGGTTAGTTGTTCTAAGAGTTTACAAAGGAATCCTTTCTTTCCACAGACATTCTTTCTCCCCTTGAAAGAAACATCTCTTTTCCCTCCATTCATCCCCAAAATATATTCAGGGAATAAATGTTATAATTCTGAAAATTTTCGGCATCAAGGGGAGATGTACTGAGAGCCTTTCAGAAACGCTTTCATTAACATGAGCTACATTTCAAGCAAATGAACTAAAACATGAATATCAGAACTATCCTTCTGAACGGAATTCAGAGCAGAGTGGATTTTATGCATGTGTTCGATGAGCTTCCATGCAATTTAAAGTGGAAGAAAGAGAAAAAAAAATTATCCTGAGGATCAAGAGAGAACCCCTGGGTCTTTTAAGTACTAGGATTTCAGAGCATCACTTCCATGAATATAAAATAGAAAACGGTGTGAAGACTGGCACGCAAACTTTTCTTTTATCGCTGTGCATATATTCCTCCAAGGGGGTTGTTTCGAGCATCCCACGATCCCGTACTACTTGGGTTCTTTGCCATGTCACATGCAGAGACACATGTGGTCACGTGGGGCACCATACTCCTTCTTCTCAGTGCATTGCAGGGGCACGGAAACATGTAGATCCAATTTGGGCAGAGTACTCTTTGGTGCCAAATGTATGTTTTTGTCTGAGACCAACTCATTTATGTTGCTAAGACATAACATTTTATGAAAACAATTTTGAAAGAACATGCAAAATGGATTTCAGGAAAGGACCTGATTTTGAAAATAGCAAATTATGAAACAATGCTACATAATCATACAGGATAATTCCCATTTCAGAAGGTTGAGTTACTTTAAGTCTTGTGTATGACCCACTCAAGATTTGTTATGAATAAGACATTCCATCCTATGAGTTAGAGGGATAAACAGAGATAGAAAGTGATTAAGAAGCTAGTTATGGGGCGCCTGGGTGACTCAGTCGGGTAAGCATCCGACTTTGGCTCAGGTCATGATCTCATGGTCCGTGAGTTCAAGCCCCACGTTGGGCTCTGTGCTGACAGCTCGGAGCCTGGAGCCTGCTTCTGATTCTGTGTCTCCCTCTCTCTCTGCCCCTCCCCTGCTCATGCTCTGTCTCTCAAAAATGAAAAAAATAAAAAAAATAAAAAAAGAAACTAGTTATTTGGTTAACATAAAAGTTTAAATATTTTATAGGATATTTGTTTGAATCTCTCAGTTTGCCCTTCATACTGCTGTCCCTTCCCTTTTCTCTTTGTCTTCCTCCTCTTTTTCCAACTCATTTCTTTTATTAAAATAAAATTAGTAGGGGTGCCTACGTGGCTAAGTCTGTTGAACTCCTGACTCTTGATTTCAGCTCAGGTCATGATGCCGGGGTGGTGAGATCAAGCCCCACATCAGGCTCTGTGGGATTCTTTATCTCTCTCTCTCTCTCTCTCTCACTCTCTCTCTCTCTCTCTGCTCCTTCCTTGCTTGTTCTCTCTCTCGTTCTCTTTCAAAATAAGTAAATAAACATTAAAAACAGTAATAAGTTGGGGCACCTGGGTGGCTCAGTCAGTTAAGCATCTGACTTTGGATCAGGTCATGCTCTCGCAATTTGTGAGTTTGAGCCCCATGTCCGGCTCTGTGCTGACAGCTCAGAGCCTGGAGCCTGCTTCGGATTCTGTGTCTCCCTCTCTCTCTGTCCCTCCCCCACTTGCACTCTGTCTGTCTCTCTCTCCAAAATAAATAAACGTTAAAAAAATATCTTTGAAAAAAATTTTTAAAAAGTTATAGTAGGTCTGCTTAATCAAATGTGTCCATTCAAGTATCCTGTGCAAACAGGACATTTCAGGAGTCAAGAATCCATGTGCCATTCCAACTAAAACAGTATAGCCCAACCTTCCTGCTGCTTCTAAAATGCCAATTGCAAACTTTTATTAAATCACATATAAGAGGATTTGACTCTTTTTCCTCAGTATCTTCTAGCCTGTGGGGTCTCTGAGTACAAATGATGGGCTCTGTATCCTCAACACCAGCTATATGTTATGGAAAACATTAGGTGCTAAGCAATGCTTGATAAATAAACAATGAATAAGAGAATCAGTGAATGAATGATTTTTTTTAGAAGAGCACTCTGACAGTGGCCATAGAGAATGTAAAGAAGATGCGGTGTCCCTTGCCTTTGGGATGGCATGTAGGTTAGTTTCTCTAGGATAGAGATTCTGGGATGGGATTTAACATGCTATTGTTTATTAAGGATGGTCTTTGGGTCAACACATGTGGAGAGGAATGGAAGGGCATAGGGAAGCACATAGATGAGATAGATGGATGGATGGATGGATGGATGATAAATGAGTAGGTAGATGGATGGATCGTAAGTAAATGGATGAATGGATTAATAGGTGGATGGATGGATGATAATAGACGGATGGATGACAAATGAGTAGGTGGATGGATGGGCGGTTGGATGAATGGATGGATGGATGGGTGGATGGTTGAATGGGCAGTTGGATGGATGGATGGATGGGTGGATGGTTGAATGGGTAGATGGATAGGGGAATGGATGGACAGACACACGGGTATAAAGAAATACATACATGTAATATTTTGTATCATATGAAATATAAATTTGCTAGCATTGACAATATCTAACTATTGTTTAACTAAAAATATGGAAGTTTCATGTAAACAATGTATACGTGTATAGATAATCATACTAATATAACACATATATGTATATATATTCATTAATACTTCTATGTTTTCATTTATATGAAGAGAGATGCAGAATTATGTCCATATGAAGGGAAATAATCACATAAAATAGACATTTTAGCACCAAAGTTAAATATATAAGCCATATATTAACTATCTACAGCGCTATCTATAAACCTAATTTTATGTATCAGAGTAAATTGTTACTTTTTTCTAATCTAACATGTAATTTATCCCCAGAGAAGGCTCTTGTTGCTCCTATGGAGTCGCACTGGTTCCCAAGAGAGCAGGAGTCCCAGGACAGGAGCCAACAAACATCAGAGACGTGGGGATGAATAGCCGTGAATTTCAGGAGGCAGTCAGCCCGCCCCTCTCAGCTATGCCGGGGAAGAGCTTCGTGGGGATGACAAGACCGTTACTGGAACCACAATGCACACAAACTGGGGATCCTCTGTGCCCGGTTCAGCATCTGAAATTTGTGTGTGTGTGTGTGTGTGTGTGTGTGTGTGGTGTGGGCGGGGGTGGTGGTTCCAGTCTATTTTTCTTTCCGAATTAGTGTTGTTTCACCAAGTACAGGATGCCCAGTTACATCTGAATTTCTGATGGACTCCAAATTCACTATTAGGTAAAGTGCATTCCAACGGTGGTACAAGACAGACTTATATGAAAATGTATTTGGCATTTATTGGAAATTCAACTCTAACAGCCTGTGATGTACTTTTATCTGCATAATCTAGCCACCAGATGCAGAAGTGAGGTGGTCCTGTGGAGGTTTTGAAGGTAACTGAATGTTAAATAAACTGGACATCTTCAGATGTCACTAGGAAGGGAAAGAAATTTATGATGATAGCTAATGAAATGTAAGTACTCTGAGTTAAGTTTCAAAACATTTTTTGAGTCCTTTTAAAAGAAAGCTTATTTATTTACTTTTGAGAGACAGCATGAACAGGGGAGGTGCAGAGAGAGAGGGAGAGAGAGAATCTTAAGCAGGCTCCGCACTGAGCTCAACGGGGGGCTCGACCCCATGTCCCTGGGATCATGACCTGAGCTGAAATCAAGATTCGGATGCTAGACCTACTGAGACACTGGCACCCCAACACTTTTTCTAATGTTTACTAGTTTATTTTGAGAGAGAGAGAGAGAGAGAGAGAGAGAGAGCAGGGGAGGGGCAGAGAGAGAGGGAGACAGAGGATCCCAACCAGGGTCTGTCCTGTCAGTGCAGAACCTTACGGTGGGCTCAAACTCAGGAACCCGTGAGATCATGATATGAGCCCAAATCCAGAGTCTGATGCCCAAGTGAGTGAGCCACCCAGGCGCCTCATGTTTCAAAACTTTTACTCATACCTGGACACGGAGTGCCAACCTTTATCTCTTTGCGTGAGTGAAGTGGGTTATACATGTAAGAAATGGTCCGCCATATCTCTGTCATTTGCTTATCAAGTGGGTCTATTTTTGGTCTGAGTGCACTGGGTTCTAGGCTGCAGGTGGGAGAACCTGTGAGAGCTGTTTCTCCTTTCGGATATCCAGGAGTGGGAGGCTGCAGGGCTCCCCTCGGCCTCCCGTTGTCTGCCGAGGCTCTCATTCAGGTGCAGCAAGGAGCCTCATCACTGACGTCAACTACGATTGGAGTTTCTCAAAGGAGATCAAACGCTCAAGGACTAGGGCAGCTCTGATGCCAGAAATAAGCAGGATGGAACTCAGCAGCAGCATATGATGCTTCAGTGTGTCACCAAAATTTTGGAAAACCTACCGCGGTATGACACCAGTTCCCAAGACACAGAACGGAACGCACGGCACTGCAGGAGCTGGACGGTGAACAACACTAATTAGAACAAAACTGCACGAAGGGCTGGCCTTTTGGGGAATTTCCCTAACTTGCTTATATGTACTCTCTGTACGTTTTGATGGATGATGCAAAAGGTAGGAACACCGTCCACGGTAAGTTTGTGCCTAGCTTTGCTGCAATCGTGTGAAACACAGGAATCTGAAGAAAAAGTCAAACCAAACTCTTTGCTATACATCTGTGTCAATATGTTACATTAGCTGACCTTGAATTTTTTTCACAGAAGTAAATATCTATCCATCTTTCTGTTTTTCTTTGTGTTTTTCTTTTTCTTTCTTTCTTTCTTTTTTCTTTTTTCTTTCTTTCTTCCTATCCATCCATCCATCCAATCTATCATATATCTATCTATCTAGTCTATTCTATGTATCCATCCATCCCATCCATCACTATATCTATCCTATCATTTACGTATCTACGTGTCTACGTATCTACCTACTTACCTACGTACTTATCATCTATGTATGTGTCAGTTTATCTATCTATCTATGATCTCTCGTCTAACTATCCATCCATTCCTATATCTACCTACCTACCTACCTGTCATCTATGTATCTATGTATTATCATCTACGCATCTATTAATCAATGTATTTATCTACGTACCATCTATTTATCCATCATCTATCTTGTAAACTCACACTTCTCCCAAAACATAACATCCTCTTGTAGAACAAAACACTAAATTCAACATACATAAGGTTTTAATTTAAATAGATTGTGTTCATTTTATAGAAACAAAACTACAACAAATGTTTTATTTTTTTGTACAGCTTTTAGTGTTCTGATGTAATTTACTAATATTACTACCAAAATGTTAATAAATTCGAATCTCTAATAGGCATTTGTGTTTCTCTTTAAAGTAGGGTTACACTTTAATGTGTAAACAGAGTGAGGTTTTAATGTGCAAACTGAATGGGTGTTTTGATCCTACAACATTGATTTTGTTATAGACTTAATATTTTAAATTACATGTGATTCAACAGACACTTTGGATATTTCAAAATCTCTTGGATTACACACATTAATTGTTTTTGAAATTCATGTAACCAGAGTCTTTTTAGCATGATTCCACCTACGTGTGCACTTGATAAGCCCTGGAGTGAGTGCCACGTCCAGGCTTCTGAATATATTTCCATTTGCAGAGTCATACTGGGTCTACTTAATAATACATCAGACTGTGAACCCTGAGAATAATCAGAAGTGACAGGCAAGGGTGAAGGGAATTATGAAAGCGTCTGTAGCACAAGTGCGGACGGGACTGTGTCTGGGGCACGCTGCAGGGACAGGCCAACACGCCTGGGGGGCTGGGCTCTCCTGGAGCCTCTCAGAGAATTCTACAAACAACTGATTGAGAGGCATTTCTAGGCGAATAAAGACTAGACATTGAAAATCGGCAAAGAAGGTCTCTAATGGGATTGGGAGGCAACGTCATCACGATTTCCAGACAGAGGCAGTGGGACAGACGGCTGTCTGTGGAGCCAGTGTTAACATGGAATACACTGATCTACATGAGGTGGATCCCGTGTTTCAATCCCGCGTTCTGGAAAAATCACACATCACTTGGTATTCCCCGAGGCATCAGGCTCTCTGACTGCGTGCCATTCTCAGACAGTGGAACAATTTAAAATTAGCATCTGCGTGCGTGAGTTGGGAAGGAGAAGATGTTCACATCAGGCTTTCACCAAGGGCTGCCATGTGGGTCTTCACTGGAAAGACAAATATTGCCCCCTCCCCAAAGTTATTTTGGTTTAATTGAACTAGATAACGTCACCAACTGCTACAGACTCTGGCCAACCGTATGTCCACAATTAACATTTACAGAGGGAATGAATAGTTCTGTGCGTCTTTGTTGGATATCCAGTTTTCCAAGATGCCCACCTTCCCAGGAAGGAATGCTGATGTTCCAACATCCGTTCATTGGCATTGGAGACGATGAGCACCTCACCCACGAAGGAGCCGAGGTACAGAGCTAGAAATGCCGGGAGACACGCTGCACAATTCATAGACGGGTGAAGGTGTCTACGCGGACACAGCATGTTTTATTCCGTTACCAGGTGCAAACCTTCAAACGAACGTTCACAAACGGCACCTTCATTCCCTGAACTTCTCGTGCACAGGGAAAATATCTCGGGCTCCAGATTTGCAAGCTTTGTGACGAACGTGAACAAATCAGAGTTGATGGGATTCGGTGGGGCTACTTTTCTGTTTGCCTGGGGAGGACCTGACTCTTCTGCATGGTGTGGAGGTTCTACAAATACTTGTGGTTACGCCCGTGACTGAGAACGTGGCAAAGGAGAGCGTCAAACCACTGTGTCCTCTTTCTGGATAAGGGGACAAGCTTCCCAGCGTCTCGTCAGATTTATTTTCCACGCTGGTTTTTTTTTTTTTCTTATTTTTCGAAATTGTCCTCCCTGGGCTCTTGAAACTGGAGTTGATGTCAGTTTGGTTTTTTTTAACGAAACGTGTGTAAACACCCAGCAAGCTGCACCAAGTGACGTTTACTCTGAAATATTTCTCCGTAAACCTTCCAGAGTTGTTTTAATTACCACACCTTTTCTTCTCCCCCTGACGAATCTTGTGGTTTGTCTATGGGAAAAACAATAATTGCTTGATGTATGGAGACTTCCTTGTGCGTGAACATATTGTAAATGTGGGTTCCCTGGGAGAACACACAAGGAGAGTGGCTGAGAAGCATATATGCACCGTCTCAGTTTGCCAAGTTAGGATGAGACATGGCATTTGTTTTTTTAGTTGTCTTTAGGGATACATTTGTTTAGGTGAGAAAGCCTGCCCCTCAGTGCATTTGTTTTTAACTTAGAAATGATAGATAAGTAGTTGGATCATCCAAACATCTGGGGAAAAAAATACCAAGAAACAAATACTCTTTTCACGAGGTCCCACCTGTGGTAGAGATCATTAGTATGGTTTTCTACAGCTAAATTCTGCACAACATGTTGCAAATATGGATCATTTGCTAACGAAATCAGTCATGAGTTATGCCTTTAGTACAACTGCCCTGCATACTTATACTTTATTAAGTAACTGTATATGTTTCTTTTCTTTTTTAAAAAAAAAAGTTTATTTTTGAGGGGGGGCGGAGGGACGGAGAAACAGGAGACAGAGAATCCCAAGCAGGCTCCCCACTATTAGCACAGAGCCTGACAGGGCTCGAACTCATGAACCATGAGATCATGACCTGAGTCAAAGTCAAGAGTCGGATGCTTAATGGACTGAGCCATCCAGGCGCCCCAGGAACTGTACAGTTTTGAGTAGTTGTCGTAATATGTTTTAAATGAGCAACGACGGGTCCCAGGGAGCACATTCAAAGCCATGTGAGGAGTCTACGTAGCAGGGGGGTAATGATAATGAAGGAACAATAGTGTGTTACCGTAACCAATACTGTTGTCTTTAAGTGAAAAAATAAATGCTGCCCCTCAAATTTGGAAGAGGTCCTAAGAATGTGAATCTGACTATTGGCCGGTGCAGGCGATATAGCAATGTCTTTTCCTTTCTTTGTTGATGCAGTGCAAACACTGAGCCATGGCCCTTTGGCTCTACATGATCCTGGTTGTCCTTTCCCGCCCTAGCTCACCTCCTTCCACGCTCTCTGCATCTCATGGCAATGGCCACGCTCACTGTATTTCTCTTTCTGGAAGCAGCCCAGATCCTCACCCAATCTTTCTAACACTCCTGTCCCGTATGTGCTTGGGGGTGACATTCATCACCTCCTGAAATTACTCACTTATGCATTTCTTCATTTGTCTAGCCCGTTTTGCACTGAATGCCTGCAAGAACACAAGTAATTAGGGCACGAGACCCCTGTTCCCAAGGCAGCCCTGAGAACAGGGGGTGAATGTTGGGTGTGCAATGCCTGCCTGGGAATTAAATGTCAGCTGAACTGGGGGATGTGGAGAGGTTAGCAATGGGGCCACTGCAGCGTGAAAGAGGTTTGTGATTCCAAGATGTTAGACATGTCATGAAATGGCAGGAGATGGAAATAACGCCAGTCGAAAGAAGGATTAAGAATAACAAGGACCCCAACTATCTGACTTTGTTCTTGGTGAAAACTGGCTGTGAGGGAGGCCTGGGTGACTCAGTAGGGTAGGCACCTGACTCTTAATCTCAGATCAAGTCCTGATCTCAGGGCCATGAGTTCAAGATCTGCCTTGCATGAAGCCTGTTTCGAAAAAAAAATCATCTCTGATTGCTTTCTTCTGCTGGTCATAGCCACACCACAGATCAGTGTTTATATAGATGCTAACTTCTCTCATCAATGTTTTGTGTTGTTGTTTTTTTTTAAACATAGATCTTTCATGGGTCCCATGTAAAGGCATCTCCAAATAGTTCCTAACTTTGGCCACAAATGGAAACGATACTGTGCTTTTTATTCCCTTGTTTGCTTGTTGCTTGTTTTTTTTTTTTTTTTTCTCTTCTGGTGTCCTCTTGAGTAGATTCAGGCTGTGTCTCCTGACGTGGGATGCCAGCTAGGTGACATGGCCTCCTCAGTGCATCACGTCTCAAAGAACATCAGCCATCCATCGCCAATGTGAATTTTGCTCATTCAGCCAAGCTGTTGGAAGGGAGGTACTTTTATTTTTTTTTAAAGTAAACTCCACACCCAAGGTGGGGTTTGAGCTCACAACCCCGAGATTAAGAGTCATATACTCTACTCGTACCGATGGAGCCAACCAGGATTGGGCATTTTTTGTAAATAATGGTCCTTTTTTCATATAGATAGATATATAGCTATTGATATCGATATGTGCATGCGTTATGTGTAGATATATACAAATATATAGATATATGTGTACTCGTTATGGACACATACGTGGCTGTTTTTCAAATGTTTAATATCTATTACTATACTGAATATATTCAGTGTTCAAATTTTCCCAGAATGGGAGCCCCTTTGCCCTTTTGAAAAATTGTTCTAATAGTTTTGAGCACTTTTTGGCATTGGAAGACATTGCAGGCTTATATCTACACAGCCCAACACTGAAATCAGCCTTATCTATAAAACTTAGTTCCTTTACTGGCCACCGATATTAGACACTAGTATCCGGGTGTAAGATGTGCTCATTGCTCACTGCCACTGGGTGCCTGTTTCTTGGATATTTCACTGGACACCACAGGAAATACAAGTATGTATGCCGTATGTAGGCATTGATACACTCATGCCTGGGCTTACGTGCACACTCACACACACACACTCTTATAGAGACAGTTGAGCTGGGAAGGACACAGGTTTGAACCATGTACGAGAGTCACAATACATATTAGCCTCAGATGGAAAAAAGCTTTGAGGATTTTAAAAGCTTGAATAACGAGGGTGCATGGGTGGTCAGTCTGTTGAGTGTCCGACTCTTGATTTCAGCTCCGGTCATGATCCCAGGCTTGTGGGATCAAAGCATACCTTGGGCTCCACACTGAGCATGGGGCCTGATTAAAACTCTCTGAGCTTCTGTTCCTCCCGTTTGCTCACACTCCCTCTCTAAAATAATAAAGACAATTAACAAAAAATAGCGCACAATGTACCGCCATGATATATGTATGTGTATGCACCCACATATTACAATTTTGGCAAAATGGCATTTGGACATTTCAATGTAAATTCTCCTGGGACGACAGCTCTGAATAGAATTAGTGGGGATTTCCCTGGTGCTTTATGTTAAACAGAGATCGATGGCACTTATTGCTGGAGTAAGACAGACTTGAGGGAAAATGAGCAGTGAGGAGCTGAGGCCATGGCAGACGACCAGTAAGAAGAAGGCGTACAAATCCTTTGAGAGGTTACCGTCAGCTGAACGATGTGGCCCCAGCCCATTAGTCTACGAAATACACGGTAGGGGTAAACACGCAAGCAGGTGGATTACAGACCGGAGACTGGTTTTCAGTGTCCAGCAACTTCTGGGCGACCTATGACAAACGGTTCCTATTTGGAATCATCATATTTTCTTAAAATACAGCACAGTATGTTCGCGCCAACAAGTGTTTCTTTTACTGAGAGCTTTACGATGGCTTTCTTAAGAAGACATTTGTATCTGGGGCGCCCGGGTGGCTCAGTTGGTTAAGCGTCCGACTCCTAGGTTCAGTTCAGGTCGTGATCTCACAGTCGGTGAGGGGGAGCCCCGTGTCGGGCTCTGTGCTGACGGTGCAGAGCCTGCTTGGGATTCTCTCTCTCTCCCTATCTCTGCCCCTCCCCTGCTCCAGCTCTTTCCGTCTCTCTCAAAATAAATAAATAGACTTAGAAAAATTAAAACAAGAATACATTTGTAATTTTTACCACCCCCCCCCATTCATTCAGAACAAGAAATTGAGACACTGTGCAGCAAGAATGATCGCAATCATGGCCCCAGGTCGTTGTTGGTCTGGAGAGTAGGCAACAGGCAGCAAGGTCATGATTCGTAGCGCAGCGCTATGTCCTGGGGACGTTTCCTGCCTGTCTAGAAAATCTCATCACGAGATGGCTAAATACTCAAGTTGCAGGACGCGGCCATGGGGCTGTCCTCGTGATCAAATAAGGTGCCACCACTCTCAGTGTTTCCGTGTGCTGTTCTCCTACGATGTCCCCTCAGGAGCGATTCTTTCTCTGAAAATCGGTGGCCACAGAAGGGGCCACGTTGTGGGGTGGAAGCTGTCGTCCACACCACGTGCACCGTGTGCAATCTGCCTGAACTCTGCGTGCCCCTGCGTGGGTCAGAAACACCCTAACAGGTGCAGCGATGAGGCTGAGCCCCCAGGGCCGGGAGGAGAGAGACCCCGTCACCACCAGGCCTGGCATCATGCTCCCTCCTCTGGAAGATGGGGAGGATTGTCTCACATCCCACATCCGTGCATCACGAACAAGACGTGCAAGCTCTTTTCTCCCTGCATTTCCTCTGAAAGTCTCTGTGTTGTCTTCTCAGATGAAATGTTGAGCATTCAACGTTTCTGGTTTTCTTCCTACTCTCATTTTCTGTATTAGATTCTACGCTATCCTAATCCCTTTCGACCATTTTTGCTTTGTGATACAAATGAGGCCCCCGGTCACGTACTATAACCTACTTTATTTTGTTTTGTTTTAACTCATTAATTAACTAATTAATTAATTTTTTAATATTTATTTTTGAGAGCAAGAGAGACAGACAGACTGCGAGCAGGGGTGCGGTAGAGAGAGAGAGAGAGAGAGAGAGAGAGAGAGAGAGAGACATAGAATCCGAAGCAGGCTCCAGGCTCTGAGCTATCAGCACAGAGCCCGATGGGGAGCTCGAACTCATGGACAGTGAGATCATGACCTGAGCTGAAGTCAGACGCTCAACCAACTGAGCCACCCAGGTGCCCCTATTTACTTATTTAATCCAAGTTAGTTAACACAGTTTAGTATTGGTCTCAGGATTAGAATTTAGTGATTCATCCCTTATATATAACACCCAGTGCTCATCCCAACGAGTACCCTCGTTAATTCAGCTGAACTACCACATTTTGCAGGAAATATTTTGTAATCTCACTTGGCTGGGATCCAAACGATCCCTGATAGCATCATCATAGAATGAGCTTCTCACACCCATGACCCCTTCCGTACTGTCTGATGGTTTTAATGGAGGTTTTGGGGAACGTGTTCATCCATCCCCAGAGTTTTCCAAAATTGGGTGGTAGGTTCCAAACGTGCCCAACCCATGCTCCCGTCCCTGGAACGGCATGCTCTAGAGAGTGAGACGTGTTTACGGGTGACCGAAGACTCCCCAACAAAATGTCGGGAAGAGAAGTGCCATAAGATCCATAGATGCAGCACCTGAGAAATGAGTGGAGTTTCGTGGTATTCTAGTAGAAAACGTGACGTCGGGGCTCTATTTTGCCGTCACTCATTAACACAGCACACACCAACACATACACACATATGCACGCAGACACACACATGCACACAGCAGTCCATATGGGACTTCACCTTGGTCCCTAATTACCCTAACACTGCGAGGAGATGCGAACTGCAGGCTGAGTCCAGAAGGCACAGACAGCTGTTGGGAAAGCGCATGCACATGGTATACCTAGACTGAGCCTGCCACAGTACCCTGGAAATGCCCCCAGTGCCTGCCACCCTGTTCTCCAGCAAAGACCAGCCTACAGCCAAAGATCTGCACTCAAAATCAAGAAACTCTGAGAAGTAAATTATTGTGGCATCTTCTCAAAAATACACCAGGTTAGGGGCGCCTGGGTGGCGCAGTCGGTTGGGCGTCCGACTTCAGCCAGGTCACGATCTCGCGGTCCGGGAGTTCGAGCCCCGCGTCGGGCTCTGTGCTGATGGCTCAGAGCCTGGAGCCTGTTTCCGATTCTGTGTCTCCCTCTCTCTCTGCCCCTCCCCCGTTCATGCTCTGTCTCTCTCTGTCCCAAAAATAAATAAACGTTGAAAAAAAATTAAAAAAAAAATACACCAGGTTAAAGAAGCAGTAAAAGGAAGAAACAGTAAAGGAAGGAAGGCAGGCAGGAAGGATACACATGCATGGATGAAAGGAAGGAAGGAAGAAAGGAAAGATGCATATGTAGACAGATATGATGGAACGAAGGAAGGAAGGAAGGAAGGAAGGAAGGAAGGACAGAAGGATAGAAGGATATGATGGAAGGAAGGTTGTTGAGAGGGAGGGAGGGAGGGAGGAAGGAAGGACAGACACGGTGGATGGAAGAAAGGATAGGCATGGTGGATGGAAGGACAGAAGGGAGGAAGGAAGGAAAGATGGAGGGAGGGAGGAAGGAAGGAAAGAAGGAAGGGAGGGAGGGAGGAAGGATAGATATGATGGAATGAAGGAAGGGAGGGAGGGAGGGAGGGAGGAAGGAAGGAAGGAAGGGAGGGAGGAAGGAAGGAAGGAAGGAAGGGAGGGAGGGAGGAAGGAAGGAGAAGGAAGGAAAAGGAAGGAAGGAAGGAACGACAGACACGGTGAATGGAAGGATGGAAGGGAGGAAGGAAGGAAAGATGGAGGGAGGAAGGAAGGAAGGATAGATATGATGGAAGGGAGGGAGGGAGGGAGGGAGGGAGGGAGGGAGGAAGGAAGGGAGGAAGGAGGGAGGAAGGAAGGCTACATATGCATGGATGAAAGGAAGGAAGGAAGAAAGGAAAGATGCATATGTAGACAGATATGATGGAAGGAAGGAAGGAAGGAAGGAAGGAAGGAAGGAAGGACAGAAGGATAGAAGGATATGATGGAAGGAAGGTTGTTGAGAGGGAGGGAGGGAGGGAGGGAGGGAGGAAGGAAGGACAGACACGGTGGATGGAAGAAAGGATAGGCATGGTGGATGGAAGGACAGAAGGGAGGAAGGAAGGAAAGATGGAGGGAGGGAGGAAGGAAGGAAAGAAGGGAGGGAGGGAGGAAGGAAGAAGGAAAGAAGGAACGAGGGAAGGAAGCAAGGAAGGGAAGAAGGAAGGAAGGAAGGAAGGACGGAAGGAAGGAAGGAAGGAAAGAAGGAAGAAGGGGAAGGAAAGGAAGGAGGGAAGGAAGGAAGGAAGGAAGGAAGGAAGGAAGGAAAGAAGGGAGGGAGGGAGGGAGGAAGGATAGATATGATGGAATGAAGGAAGGGAGGGAGGGAGGGAGGGAGGGAGGAAGGAAGGAAGGGAGGGAGGAAGGAAGGAAGGAGAAGGAAGGAAAAGGAAGGAAGGAAGGAACGACAGACACGGTGAATGGAAGGATGGAAGGGAGGAAGGAAGGAAAGATGGAGGAAGGAAGGAAGGAAGGAAGGAAGGAAGGAAGGAAGGAAGGAAGGAAAAGAGAGGAAGGAAGGAAGGAAGGAAAGGGGGAAAGAAGGAATGAAGGAAGGAATGAAGGAAGGGAAGGAGGGAGGAAGGAAGGAAGGGAGGAAGGAAGGAAGTGAGGAAGAGAGGAAGGAGAAAGGAAGGAAGAAAGGAAGGAAGGAATGGAGGAAGGAAGGAAGGAAGGAAGGAAGGAAGAATAGAAGGATATGATGGAAGGAAGGTTGTAGGGAGGGAGGGAGGGAGGGAGGGAGGAAGGAAGGAAGGACAGACACGGTGGATGGAAGAAAGGATAGGCATGGTGGATGGAAGGACAGAAGGGAGGAAGGAAGGAAAGATGGAGGGAGGGAGGAAGGAAGGAAGAAGGAAAGAAGGAACGAGGGAAGGAAGCAAGGAGGGGAAGAAGGAAGGAAGGAAGGAAGGAAGGAGGGAAGGAAGGATAGAAGGATATGATGGAAGGAAGGTTGTTGAGAGGGAGGGAGGGAGGAAGGAAGGAAGGACAGACACGGTGGATGGAAGAAAGGATAGGCATGGTGGATGGAAGGACAGAAGGGAGGAAGGAAGGAAAGATGGAGGGAGGGAGGAAGGAAGGAAAGAAGGAAGGGAGGGAGGGAGGAAGGATAGATATGATGGAATGAAGGGAGGGAGGGAGGGAGGGAGGGAGGAAGGAAGGAAGGGAGGGAGGGAGGAAGGAAGGAAGGAACGACAGACATGGTGAATGGAAGGATGGAAGGGAGGAAGGAAGGAAAGATGGAGGGAGGGAGGAAGGAAGGAAAGAAGGAAGGGAGGGAGGGAGGAAGGATAGATATGATGGAATGAAGGGAGGGAGGGAGGGAGGGAGGGAGGGAGGAAGGAAGGAAGGGAGGGAGGGAGGAAGGAAGGAAGGAAGGGAGGGAGGAAGGAAGGAAGGAGAAGGAAGGAAAAGGAAGGAAGGAAGGAACGACAGACACGGTGAATGGAAGGATGGAAGGGAGGAAGGAAGGAAAGATGGAGGAAGGAAGGAAGGAAGGAAGGAAAAGAGAGGAAGGAAGGAAGGAAGGAAGGAAGGAAGGAAGGAAGGAAAAGAGAGGAAGGAAGGAAGGAAGGAAGGGGGGAAAGAAGGAATGAAGGAAGGAATGAAGGAAGGGAAGGAGGGAGGAAGGAAGGAAGGGAGGAAGGAAGGAAGTGAGGAAGAGAGGAAGGAGAAAGGAAGGAAGAAAGGAAGGAAGGAATGGAGGAAGGAAGGAAGGAAGGAAGGAAGGAAGGAAGGAAGGAAGGAAGAATAGAAGGATATGATGGAAGGAAGGTTGTTGAGAGGGAGGGAGGGAGGGAGGAAGGACAGACACGGTGGATGGAAGAAAGAATAGGCATGGTGGATGGAAGGACAGAAGGGAGCAAGGAAGGAAAGATGGAGGGAGGGAGGAAGGAAGGAAGGGAGGGAGGGAGGGAGGAAGGATAGATATGATGGAAGGGAGGAAGGAAGGATAGAAGGATTTGATGGAATGAAGGTTGAGAGGGAGGGAGAGAGGGAGGGAGGGAGGAAGGAAGGAAAGAAGCAGGGAGGATGGAAGGAAGGAAAGACGGTGGATGGAAGGATGGGAGGAAGGAAGGAACGAAGCAAAAAGGGAGGGAAGAAGGGAGAGAGAAGGAGGGAGGGAAGGAGGGAGAGAGGAAAAGCAAACCAGAAGCTAGTAGGAGGCATGAAACAAGAAACAGCAGGAAATACAATTTCGGGAGAATGTGCAATGATACTTCACAAGTCATGTTTTGACGACACAAATAAATTCATCCATTATGGAGTCTTTGAAATAGCATCTCTTTGACGCAATGCCTGGGATCGCAGAAGGAATGGAAATATTGCAGGAGAGGAAGGAAACCTTAAACACACAGCCACCGGAAAGGAGACAGAAAAGTCATGCTGTTCTGAAAGTGAAATGGATGTACATATGGAGCACTGTGCAAGAGGCAGAAAACCTGACAACAGGATAGACAGACAGAGCTGGAGCTTTGACTACTGAGTCTGAAGCTGCATGAAATTAAGAACAGAAATTCAAAACATATGAGAAGCAAGATGCTCGCGGTCTCAGGACAGGACACGGGTGAATGTATGCATAATGCCTACTCCTCCAATGGAGAATGACTCATGCCCAAGTTAGTGGTATGGTGGCCGGGAAGATAACAATACATCCAAGATCCCGGGGCAGGTAATAGATGTGCCCACATTTCCTACACAGAGCCATCGACACTCAAGGGTAAATCTAAGCAAAAGGTATTTTCAAGCATAGGACACCTTGGGAGTCATAAAAGAGCCTTTCTTAAATAAAACATAATACTACGTGCATCCAAACCCAGCCAGTGAAGGGAATGAGCAATAAATCCATATTTAACATATCACTGATGCTAGAAAGCACACGGACGGACAGACGAAGGAGGCTGGCATGCCTAATTTGTTACACAAATGCAAAGTAGGGCGATAAAACCAAGAATAGGAAAGAAGTGAATGGGGACAGATGAAAGTAAGTGGACATTTTAAAGATGATGTATTACGATAGGTATTTATGGAGATTATTCAAGTGTGTGTAGAAATGTCTAGAAAAACTAGAAATCATACAATATTGAGAAAGAGGAGGAAATGATTATAGGGAAGGTAGGATGGTAATTACTTTTTTTCTTTGAGCCCAAATCTTTGTAAATAGGAATCAATGTCCGGTTTATGTTGGTAAGTCAACCCGCCACTTTGGATCTATGAATTTTTACCGTGAAGTGTAACCATGGATTACGGGACTTCCGTGTTTCTGAAGGACCATAATACACAAGCTCGTGCACACATGAGTGACAGAGACAGAGAGAGAGAGACAGACGCACAGACAGGAGACCCTCTTCAACGGGCAGAGTTTTAAAAAACCAAACATTAAAAATGAAAGCCTTAGGGGCGCTGGGGTGGCTCAGTTGGTTCAACGTCCGACTTTGGCTCAGGTCACGATCTCAAGGTTTGAGAGTTCGAGCTTCGTGTCGGGGTCTGTGCTGACAGGTCAGAGCCTGGAGCCTGCTTCAGTTCTGTGTCTCCCTCCCTCTCTCAAAATAAATAAATAAACATTAAAAAATAAGCAAACAAAAAAATAAAACAGCCCTAATAATGTAGGTGTAAAGGTATCCTCCTTGATTTTACTCAGAATGTGACAATGGATACAGACCTGAATACAGGGTCAGGAGTTTTGAGAATAGAAAATTATGAACTCTGTTAATGGAAATTAAAACACAGAAATGGTAACAAAAAAGCAGGGGAAGGTGTTACAAGATACAGGCGAAAGCAGAAAGGAGCTAAATTTTATAATATGTGAGTTAATTCACTGTCGAATGATAGATGAAAAATTTGAAGGCTTAGATGAAATGATTTTTCAGAAGAAACAAAAATCACTCCAATAATGACAATGATCCCGTAATTATCAAGGATGATAGCCATGGGATTTTTGTTTTAGGGGCACAAGTGTAAATGTTTTCTCCTACAAATCGTACATAATGTAACACACTTTTTCAAAGCTTTATAACCTCTTTCAGACTGTATACAGTGTATAAAGAAGGGAAACCTCTAAAGCATTATTTTGTGGATTTGCCATAATTGGACACCAACACCTAGAGGTTAAAATCTTTTACGATTAATGATGCAAGATTTCTACAAGGAATGCAAATAACACTGTTTTCATGATCCTGATGGGGCGAATTCCAACAATGCCAGGATGCTTTCGCAACACAAATTGACGTGTGTGTGTGTGTGTGTGTGTGTGTGTGAACTGTATGTGAGCATAAATTATGATCCCCCCACCCCCAGAGCGTAAAATTAAAGAGTGGTTGAATAAAAAGGGTCTCGAATATAGGGAGAATGGAAACACAGGTAAAAACAATGGAATTTAAGCTGCACAGGACATGAGTCAAACAGGACCTCGTTGAGTTTCCAAGGAGGAGGCAGTGTGATGGGGTCATGGGCAGGGGTCAGCATAGAAGGGAAGGTAGGTCTCCTGCAAGGGGGTGCTGATGTCTCTTCACAAATGGGTGCTGATGTCACTGAGCAGGTCTGGAATATCAGTCACCTGTTCACTGGCAGGTGTGGCTCCATCGTGCCCGTCACGGGAAGACACCTACAGAAAGGTGTGCCTTCTGGATAAATCTCAATAAATCCCCTCCAGAAGCACACTAGCCGTGTGTCCACTACATCCCAGGTACTTAAGAATCTCAACGATTTTAGTTTGGGTATTTTCACAGAGGATTAATCTCCCCGTTACTTCTTTCCTTATTTTTCTTTCCACGTGACTCAAAGATTTGTGTCTTACATCCATTGAATTTTCTCCCAAGGACAGCGCGAAGAGACAAAACAGAGGAAAACCCTGTAAGCATTTTGTTTTGGGAAAGTTTAAGTGCAGTGAAACTCCACAGCAGATTTCAAGAAAATTCTGTATTGAATAAGCCCATCAGTATATATAACTTGGAGTAACGTTTTTGGAGATGGATTTGAGTCCTTCCTATCAAGCACCTCTGGTGGAGGAAAACACAAAGATCACAGATGTAGTGGGATGATTGTCTTCTCCATGGATCATGCTGGTCTAAAGGAGAAATAATAGGGACTCGATGTTCTCAAATCAAAACAGAACGATGTTGTTACACCCTGGCATTTTCAGAAAGTTATTGGTGTGGAAATCCCAGGCTTTTGCCACTTTATAAGTGTGGGGAGTGGGGGAGAAAATCGAGTCAACGGGGGAAAAGAATATGGTTAAGGATCTTTCTTTAAAAAAACACACACACAAATATTAAGCGTGTACCTAAATCACAGAATTCAGCCATTTAAAATATACGGCTTAATGGTATTTAATTTCTTCACAGAAGTGGGCGACCATCACCACAGTCAATTTCAGGACATTCTCATTACTCCAAAGCGAAAAACCCTGTGCCCATGCCAGTCACCACGGATTCCACCCTGTTCCCAGATCCTGCAAGCCACACATATAATTTTTGTGCCTGCAGATTGTCCTGTTATGTGTGTTTTAGCTACACGGAGTCCTACCACATGGGCTTGTTTGGAACTGGCTTTCTTCGAGTCAATGTTTCCAAGATGCACCCATGGTATATAGCCTGTGACACAGCTTCATCCATTTCTATGAAATACAATGTGGTCTGGTTCGCATGCTGCCTATCCCTTCATCCACCGATGGGCATTTGCGCGCTTGCCTCTGTAGCTATGACACACAGCGCTCCTGTGAACATTGCTGTGTAAGTCTGCACGTGGTGCTTAGTTCCCATATAGGGCGTGGAGTGACATTGCTACATCACAGTATGCATGCACCCTGAAAGATCACCGTGCAGCTTTAGCTCCAAGAAAGCCCGAGACTGGACCTGAGGGTCTGGGCGACTACGTCTACAGCACGGCCCAGGAGGATGAAGTCCACACCGCGAGGGTGGCCCTGCCTCATCTGATCGACATGACTCTGATACGTGTTGTGTGTTCAAGCCAACTGGACTACTGCCCTTCCATTGCTAAACATGGTCCTTGTTTCTAAACACCTACCACGTCGTGGACTCCTGTTGACAGAACACCTTTAGTGAAAAGCATGTGCAAGACTTAATCCTCAGCTCCTGCCCACAGGGGGTTTCTTTATTCTCAATACTTCCATCCCTCATTTTAATTTGCTTTTAGAAACTTACAAGTGGGGGCGCATGGGTGGCTCAGTCGGTTAAGCATCTGACTCTTGATTTTGGCTCAGGTCATGATCTCACAGTCGATGGGTTTGTGCCCCACATCTGGTTCTGTACTGAGAGCACGGAGCCTGCTTGGGATTCTCTCTCTCTCTCTCTCTCTCTCTCTCTCTCTCTCTCTCTGCCCCTCCCCTGCTTGCTCTTGGTCACTCTCTCTCAAAATAAATACATAAACTTAAAAAAAAAAACAACTCACGAGTATCATGGAATGACTAGGAGAGGAAGGATCAGAGCCCAGAGCAGCTGGCCTCAAGCTCCCCCTTCAGTGACCTACTGGCATCCAGATTCTCTTTCTCCTATCTGTTCTGAAATTATCATTATTTTTCTTTCAATTAATTTTAGAGTCCATGTTCAGAAAAGCATGGGAGACCTTGAATGCTGTTTGTTTAGTCTTCCAGTTCTGGCAATCCATGAAAATCTTATAATGGAAATGAACTTGTAGAGTTGTATGGCACTAATCACAGTTTATACTTGTTGGTGGAAAACCCCAGGTTTGGAATGTGGCCAGAGTAAGATAAAGATCTCATAGTTCTAAATCTCCCCAGGATTTATCTCCCTCTGTCTGCACGGTACATCCCCCATGACCTCCAGCTCTTGTCTGTTGGCATGCCCACCAGTGTATCTGGTCTGTGTGATGCTCTGTGGGCTTTCCAGGCATTCCATACCTCTCAACACTATATTATTATGGAAAGTGGGAAATATATGTCCTTTGGTTAAGTCCCTTGAGCTGTGGTACTTGGTCATAGCAACTCTAACAAATACACTTACTTCCAGCCTAGCTAACCATAGTTTGCCATGGTCCAGAACTAAAACACTCTGTAGGCAATGATTATGGCTTCTTTGGGAAAGAACCAAAGTAGGTAATATGGAAGAACTCCCATTGGAGTTGCTAAATACCAACTGAAAACTCTGTTTATAGTCACTCTGAGGTCCATGGCACCTAGGAGTCATAATAAATTAATGGCTATGAGAAGCATGAGCTTACACGGCTGTTCATATTTTCACCGAATTAGAATTCAGACTACCCACACCGCTGAATTTTAGCATACACACTGGTTTCTGAAGAAGGCATGTGCCTTCTACCAATCCATCCAACCAGTACTCATTTAGTGTATAGGTTCTGATAGGCAATCGTGCAGTAGATGAGTGTGTTTTCCTCACGAAGCACACAGACAAGGGAAAGACAGAGCTCATCTGTAACTATTCAGAGCATATAAAGAAAACCTTGATGCATGCCAGCGTTCTTGTCCAATTGAGTCTCATCTAAATTGTAGACTGAATGGGCACTTGGGTGGCTCAGTCAGTTTGGAGTCTGACTCTAGCTTTAGACTCAGGTCATGATCTCACAGTTCGTGGGTTTGAGTCCCACATCAGGCTCTGAGCTGACAGCAGGGGGTTGTCTCTCCCTCTCTCCTTGCCCTTCCCCCACCTGTGCTCTTGTTCTCTCTCAAAATAAATAATTAAAACATTAAAAAATAAATTGCAGAGTGAATATTGTGTTTCTTTGTTTCTGCAGGTCAACTGACATCATGATTCTGGGGGCACATTTCAACAAGCCAGTGAGAAAACCGAACTCAATCTATTCCATGTTTCCATGGACATATCACATGTCTGGGGCTGTTGTTTCTGTGTGGTTCTTTTCTCTCCTGTATGTTTCTTTAGCCTTTGGCAGCTAGTGGGCTCCACGTCGTGTACAGAACGGGGAGGGACATTTGCCACGGGAGAGTCATGCAGCTATTCCAGAGCTAGGAATGAGGGCACAGGTAGCCTCCTTGCTTGCAAAAGCAACAGACCATACCAGTGATCTCTCTTCCACTCTCTGAAAAAACTCCTGCAGGCTTAGTAAATTCCTTGCCTCCTTCCCAGTTTAGGCATCTCTCAGAACTATCACTCTCTCCAAGACACCCAGCACAATTTCCCAGAATGATGTGCTCATTTTAAAAACACACAAAAAAATCAGAGAATTCACTTACTTACAATTTTTTTTCTTCCTGGCCTTCTACAAAAATGTTCTGAGTCTAGAAAGTGTCGTACCTAAAAGGTCTTTCAATGAGGGGATGGAGACCTAAATAGTTAATATCTCACTGCCCCCAAGGAAATAAAAAGTGGAATGTTTGTGAATGATAAAGGTTCACACAAGTGTGGTGGGAGAGTAGATATAGAAAAGTCCGCTGAGTGAGGTGTCATGAGGGCTGAAGGGTGAACAGTGGATACCACTCACAGGTGGAGGAGAAAGAGGAATTCTGCAGCGGGTAAGCAGTACATAACGCCGAGGAGAAATTTAAAAATGTATGCATGAAATTCAACAGAACGGATGTAAAAGTGCACAGAGTAGAAAGGGAACGTGTTATGGAAATAAATGACAAAAACAATTAAAAAAAATTGAAAGGTAGAGGTGGGGCTTCCAGTGATCAAGGGTGGTGATATCAGGCCATGAACTGACAAGTATAATTGATTCAACTAAAAGCTAAAAGTTTCAAAGTGGGATATTTTGCTTGTTGTCTGTCTGTCCGTCCATCCATCCATTGTCTATCATCTGTCAATATCTATTTATCTATTTCTCTATCATTTTTATCTATGTAGATCAGTGGGTCAGTAGATGGTGGATGGATGAGTGGGTGGGTGGATACATGGATGGATGGATGGGTGGATAGAAAGAGAGAAAGAAAGAAAGGATGGATGGATGGAAGGAAAGAAAGAAAGAAAGAACAAAAGAAAGAAAGAAAGAAAGAAAGAAAGAAAGAAAGAAAGAAAGAAAGAAAGAAATCAAGAAATGATGGTTGGATGGGTGGCCGGATGGTTACATGGATGGAAGTACATTATACATAGAGATAAGCACATATATCTCACATTAATAGTATACACCAAGATGAGGAACAAAATGCAGAGAGTTCCCTGAAGCGTAAACCCTGATGCATTGGTCACCTTGTCCACTGTACCCAACCTAATCTCCTCTTCAAGCAGTGGAGAGTGATAAAGCTTTCCAAATGGAAAGAACGGGTCAGGTCCTGCAGTGCTGCGGCTGAGCCTGGGGATGATGAACTTGCCCTCAATGCCGGCCTCAGGCCCCTTGCCTGTCTTCCCCTCTATTGCCAACCCAGAAAATAAAACGTTCTTGCTCCATTATAAAGATTATGTACACAATTTAGACTTTGGTTTTTCCTTTCTTCATAAACTTTTTTGATGACATGAGACTTCCGTTCATAAAAACGGCTTGACAATCCATCAATGAGCGGCTTTCTGAATGAGGAGAACACAGAAAGGGCACCCTGTTGAGAAAGAGAACATTGTTGGGACTTCCAAGCTCTCCCCAGAGCCTGCTCCATTTACCCTGGGGGTAACTTCTGTCTCGGATCATGCTGACAATTACTTCCTTGTGCTTTTCTAATAAATGTTTACGCCCATGAGCGTGAACGTTGGGTTTCATATAAATGGGGCACATGGGGTATGTAGGCTTGTATCTCTGGCCTCCTTCCTGCAACACCACATAATGAGATCCATTCAGGTGTTGCAAGGGTCCTGGTTTATTTCCGTTGTCTGCTGTCTAGTGTATTATTCTATGAATACCCCACAATGGATTGATCCATTTTACGGCTGGCAGATGGGGTGAGCGATGCCCGTCGAAGCTCCTTGAAACAACGCAGCCGCGAACATTTCTTTGTGCTACTGCCTGGTTCCCAGAGAATACGACTGACTGGGAGTAGGATTTCCGGGACCTGCCGTGAGCTAGGCTCCGTAGGTTGGATGTGGTCCTCGGAAGGCCTGAGTCAGATTCCTGCTGTTTCTTGCTGGAAAACCCAAACACAGAGCGTTTGATTTATGTTTTCTGTTGCAGAGGGGCTCTGTGAGCATCCGGGGCCATGGTGTCCAGTATTTGTTTTTGTTGGTTGTGATTGAGCTGCACAGACAGGCCCAGACACAACAGCATCCGTGGGACTCAAAGAACTGGATTACGGGATTTATTAGGACTCAGGTGACTTTAAATTCCCTCGACTGCCAAACCCAGCTTAACTCCCATTGATGCTCTGAGCCAACTCTGCTTTCTTTCCACGGGATGAGCTAATCCTTCTTAGAGGCAGAGCCCTGCATGACCACACTTGAGGCAGAGGCTTTGCAAAGTAAATCCGATTATCAGCGTGTCCCCTCCTCCAAAGGGCCTCCCTGCCTCTGGACCCGTGATAAAAATCAGACCGCAGCTTTCTCCAGGAAGACAAACGGAGAAACTCGACCAGGAAGAAAGAGCATGCGAACAAGGAAACTGGACGCATTTATAGACATGCGAAATAGGACCTTTCATTTCTAGGGAAATAAGCGATGTTTCTAGATGCATGGGTAAACGCAGTGAAGACTGTACCAAACAGTGCTGACCTCGCAAAAACTGAAATAGTCTTCATGAGGAGGGGACGGGGCCATGTCAAAGCTTTCACCGATTCATGCATTAGAGCTCTTTCATGATTTAGGGATTTGGGGGCATGTTTAAAATTCTTTTAAATTTTAATGAAGACAGGGGTGCCTGGGTAGCTCAGTTAAGTGTCCAACTCTTTTTTTTTTTAATATTTATTTATTTTTGAGAGAGAGAGAGAGATACAGAGAGACAGAGCATGGGCAGGGGAGGGCCAGAGAGAAAGGGAGACACAGAACCCGAAGCAGGCTCCAGGCTCCGGGCTATCAGCACAGAGCCTGACATGGGGCTCGAACTCACGAATCGTGAGATCATAACCTGAGCCGAAGTCAGATGGTTAACTGACTGAGCCACCCAGGTGCCCCTAAGCACCCTGTTCTTGATTTCAGCTCAGGTCAGGATCTCACAGTTCATGAGTTCGAGCCCTGTGTCAGGCTCTGCGCTGGCAGTGTGGAACCTGCTTGGGGTTCTCTCCCTCTCTTTCTGCCCCTCCCTTGCTCGCATGCACTCAGTCTCTCTCTCTCTCTCTCTCTCTCTCTCTCTCAAAAATAATAAACATTAAAAAAATGTTAAATCTCTTTAAAAAGAAAGTTTGGAGACAATGAGAAATGCTAACCCAAGTGGCTGTCCAACCTCAAGGGCCATTTGACCGCCAAGCGCTGGGCTCCTGAACACAAGGAGGGTGACTGGGAACCTCACGAGCCATGTGGTACTTTCCCAATAAAAGTTCACAAGGAGCCGGGAGCTGGTAGTCGTTGGAATGTATCACTGCCCTGATACTTCGACCATTTAGAAAACCACCTCCCTGGTCCTTGCTAATGATGCATATCCATGTTTGGGGCAAATATTCACTTTAGAATTTGTCTTGCATAAGTGAAATGCCATACCCTGTGATCATCTCTGCCCTGTACCCCTCTCCCCCAGCCCCTGCCAGCCACCAATCTACTCTCTGCTTCCTTGAGTTTAACTGTGTTAGAGTCAACATAGACGTGTGATCACTCAGCATTTGTCTTTCTGTGTCTGTCATGTTTCACATAGCATAAGGTCCTTCATGGCCACCATGTCAAAAACTGCATGATTTCCTGATTTTTAAAGGCTGAATAATATGTCATGGTAGGTATGCATATGCATCTATTACATTGTCTTTATCCATGCAAGTGTTGATGTACAATTGTGTTGTTTCCACACTTTGACTATGGTGAACAGGGCTGTAGTGAACTTGGGGATGGCAATCTCTCTTCAAGATCCTTTTTTGTTTCCTTTGGATATATACTCAGAATTGGGTTTCTTGGGTTGTAGGGTAGTTCTATTTTAAATTTTTTGAGAAGCCTCCACACTGTTTTCCAGGGTGGCTGCCCCAGTTTGCATTCCCACCAGCAGTGCGAAAGGGTTCCCGTTTCCCCACATCCTTGCCAACATCTGTTGTTTCCTGAATTATTAATTTTAGCCACTTTGACCAGTGTGAGGTGGTACCCGAATGCAGTTTTGATCTGCATTTCCCTGATGATGAGTGATGTTGAGCATCTTTTCATGTGTCTGTTGGCCATCTGGATGTCTTCTTTGGAGAAATGTCTGTTCCTGGCTTTTGCCCATTTTTTTTTACTGGGTTATTTGGTTTTTGGGTGTTGAGTTTGGTAAGTTCCCTGTAGATTTTGGATACTAACCCTTTATCTGATATGGCATTTGGAAACATCTGCTCCCATCTCGTCAGTTGCCTTATAGTTTTGTTGATTGTTTCCATTAGTCTCAGAAGCTTTTTAGTTTAACATACTCTCACTTGGTCATTCTTGCTTTTAACACTCTGGGGGTACTTAAGGTATTTGGTCATCTCTCAGGCATCTGTGATGATGCAAGCCAGTTGGACAAGTTCCAAATGTGGCGCCCAAATGATGGTCCAGCACTTTGATGTCCCTTTTTCCTGGAGAAGGTCCTCAGAAGATGCCATTTATTGTATCACTAAGTTTATTTTTTTATCATTACGGAATCACAGACTAGTAGAAATTTACAAACTGTTGCTTGTCATCGAAACCCAGTGGGCAGTGATCAGCAGAGTTCCCAAGTAGTTATGTGAACTTCATGGGCTACACAGTGACCAATTACATGTTTTCAGTAGCATCAGGC
Source organism: Prionailurus bengalensis (assembly GCF_016509475.1). NCBI lineage: Eukaryota > Metazoa > Chordata > Mammalia > Carnivora > Felidae > Prionailurus > Prionailurus bengalensis. The sequence goes on from NC_057361.1 coordinate 2,762,896, forward strand.
ATGCAACCTCTTTGATGCAGAAACATAGGGAAACAGAGTAATATTTTTTCTCAAAAAATTTTTAAAGTTTATTTTTTGAGAGAGAGAGAGAGAGAGAGAGAGAGAGAGAGTGTGTGTGTGTGTGTGTGACTGGGGGAGGGACAGAGAGAGAGGGAGACACAGAATCCGAAGCAGGATCCAGGCTGTCAGCACAGAGCCTGATGCGGGCTTGAACCCACAAACCGTGAGTTCATGGCTTGAGACAAAGTCAGATGCTTAACGGACTGAGCCACCCTGGTGTCCCTATTTAATTTAATTTTAATTTAATTTAACTTCATTTAATTTTATTTTACTTGATACTTCCGAACTTACTTTTAAACTTTCCAAGGATCCCATCAGGTACGTTTGGGTTATGTCCCTCTCACAAAGGTGGGGAATCATGCTAAAAGTGCACAAGTATTCACTTGGAAAACTTTACAGCCTAGTATTTTGACACCGAAAGCGATTCTGTGCAGGCATCGAATCCCAAATTTGGCCTTTGGCAATGTTCAGCTAAACACAATGTGAGGTAAACACTGGTGGATTACAAATTCAAATGCACCCACGGTGCATTCCCCATACCTGTATCCATAGAAGATTTATAGGCTAGACACAGGACAACCCACACAATGCACTGCCTGGACCACTGTTCATGTATGCTCTATAAATCCTCTTAAGTTCAGTGCATTCCTTCATTTATATTCTTTCCCACCCTGATAGATTCAACGTGTCCACGAGCATACACATTCTGAGCTAAAAGACAGATTTTACTTTTTACGTGCAATATTGTTTCAGATACTCATTCGCCATAAGCGACTTTAATTGATTTTCAAATAGCATTTCTCCCTCATCGAAATCTGAAATGAAACCATCGGGATCAATTGCACACTCAGTAAAAACAGCTTCCCCTTACCAGCTCTCTTCTCATGTAACTTAAAACAGATACAAAGCCCCCTGGCTTTGGGATAACTTTTATAATGTTATAATAGGGATTAATCCATCTAATTTATAATTTTCCTTAGGGGTGTTAATTAAACATTTTATATGATTTTATATAATTATAAAAACTATATAAATGTTTGTGGTTTTAAAACTCACTTTTTGTTGTATTGTGTTATTTCGTCTTTGTCATGCATGGAAAGGCGGACCGTGGCCTTATCTCATAAATTGGTTTACACCCAATGTCCCTGATTTTTCTGTCAAGGAAGTGTTTTTTAAATTGTGGCACACGTGTTTCTATGAATTGGGCTTCAATTTTTCAAAAGGCAGGGGGCCACCTCTTTTCCTGAAATTTTCTTATTTCTGTTGAAGGAGAAAAGCATCAAAATGCCCTATTATCCTCATTAAATTCTGTGACGCCAATCACCAGTTCTCAGCCAGAGACCGACAAATCTCAGAATACATTTGAGTGTCCCTTAGTGATTTGGGCCACAGGGAATTGGCATTTTTGGCCTATAAAAATGTCAGTTTCAGAAATCCACCTATTACAGCATTGTCTGTGTTGCATTAGTAAATATAAATGATCCAACAGATCAACAATGGGGTTTGTAATCCTAGTTTGATTAAACCGAACCTGATGCTACAAAATACCACTTTTGTAACATTTTTATCGAATGGGCTTTACAGATGGTCCGTGCTCATCCAATGCAATAGACCGTGAATATGAAGTGTGCCTATAATCCGCCTCTTTGTGGTATAGTTTTTGGAAGACAGGACACAAAGAATGCTTTATTTTTGAGAGAAAGAGAGAGACAGAGAGACCATGAACGAGAGAGAGAAACACCCAAGCAGAATCGGAAGCAGGCTCCAGGCTCCAAGCTGTCAGCACAGAGCCCAACGCGGGCTCGAACTCACAAACTGTGACATCATGACCTGAGCCGAAGTCATAGGCTTCACCGACTGAGTCACCCAGCGCCCCTAGAAATGCTTTTGATGGTACTTTTATAACCTCTTTGCAAGCATTCGAACCCACGAAGAGACACAAAATTCCCGTCCTCACTTGCAAGTGAAACACTGAAGTCTTGAGCAGGCACAGGCAAGTGTATTATGCGTCCGTTTTCTGTGACCTGATATCATGTGTGAAAAATACCATTTTTGTTATTTAGGAACTAATAGCCCCGAGCCACCCTGCAAAATGGCAAACCAATTATGTTGACAAAGCGTGGACTATTAATTTAGGGCATGCTCTCTGATTACGGGAGTTTATCCAGGGATGCAAATTGTTACACAAAATACATTTGGGCACATTTGTCTCACCAGTTAGGAAAGAAGGTTGTATCTTTAGCAGCTATCATGGCAAATATTTTAATGCCTCGTGTCTTGGATGTTTAATTAGACTGTCTCTGAGAGACTCACCCAAAAGCGTGTTAGAAACACAGGTGGATGGCACAAAAACAGACACACAGACCAATGGAATAGAATAGAAACCCCAGAACTAGACCCACAAACGTATGGCCAACTCATCTTTGACAAAGCAGGAAAGAACATCCAATGGAAAAAAGACAGCCTCTTTAACAAATGGTGCTGGGAGAACTGGACAGCAACATGCAAAAGGTTGAAACTAGACCACTTTCTCACACCATTCACAAAAACAAACTCAAAATGGATAAAGGACCTAAATGTGAGACAGGAAACCATCAAAACCTTAGAGGAGAAAGCAGGAAAAGACCTCTCTGACCTCAGCCGTAGCAATCTCTTACTTGACACATCCCCAAAGGCAAGGGAATTAAAAGCAAAAGTGAATTACTGGGACCTTATGAAGATAAAAAGCTTCTGCACAGCAAAGGAAACAACCAACAAAACTAAAAGGCAACCAATGGAATGGGAAAAGATATTCGCAAATGACATATCGGACAAAGGGCTAGTATCCAAAATCTATAAAGAGCTCACCAAACTCCACACCCGAAAAACAAATAACCCAGTGAAGAAATGGGCAGAAAACATGAATAGACACTTCTCTAAAGAAGACATCCAGATGGCCAACAGGCACATGAAAAGATGTTCAGCGTCGCTCCTTATCAGGGAAATACAAATCAAAACCACACTCAGGTATCACCTCACACCAGTCAGAGTGGCCAAAATGAACAAATCAGGAGACTATAGATGCTGGAGAGGATGTGGAGAAACGGGAACCCTCTTGCACTGTTGGTGGGAATGCAAATTGGTGCAGCCGCTCAGGAAAGCAGTGTGGAGGTTCCTCAGAAAATTAAAAATAGACCTACCCTATGACCCAGCAATAGCACTGCTAGGAATTTACCCAAGGGATACAGGAGTACTGATGCATAGGGCCACTTGTACCCCAATGTTCATAGCAGCACTCTCAACAATAGCCAAATTATGGAAAGAGCCTAAATGTCCATCAACTGATGAATGGATAAAGAAATCGTGGCTTATATACACAATGGAATATTACGTGGCAATGAGAAAAAATGAAATATGGCCTTTTGTAGCAACGTGGATGGAACTGGAGAGTGTGATGCTAAGTGAAATAAGCCATACAGAGAAAGACAGATACCATATGGTTTCACTCTTATGTGGATCCTGAGAAACTTAACAGGAACCCATGGGGGAGGGGAAGGAAAAAAAAAAAGAGGTTAGAATGGGAGCGAGCCAAAGCATAAGAGACTCTTAAAAATAGAACAAACTGAGGGTTGATGGGGGGTGGGAGGGAGGAGAGGGTGGGTGATGGGCACTGAGGAGGGCACCTTTTGGGATGAGCACTGGGTGTTGTATGGAAACCAATTTGTCAATAAATTTCATTAAAAAAAAAAAAGAAACACAGGTGGATACAAAGGCAATTTAATTATGTTCTAAATGGAAAGAAACGATGCAACCTCGATCTACGGAAACAAACATTAGGCTTCGTTGGGCATTTTCCTGGAACTGGGTTGCAGAGGGAGGTATGGCGTGGACATTGACCGCGGGCACAGCTGTGACGTGGTCTGTTGTCGTTGTTGTCTGTGGATCTAAGCCACAAGCAGGAAGTGAGCAGGAGAGGATACAGAGTATCGGCATCTATACCGTCTATCGGTGGAAGTTGGGACGGTACTATTAACGCGAGACTGCGGCTAGGAAGGAAAATAGGGTTGTCCCTTCGGTTTCAAGAGTCATAAATGAGGCCCCGGACCAAGAGGCACATGAGCATCTTGAGATTTTCATTGTTAGCACAGCACTTCAGAGTTTTTCTCGTTTTATTAAACCAAGTCCCTGAAGAGAGAGAGGCCTGTCTGTATTCGATTATGCCTTGCGATTGCTTTATCCGTCGTCTTTGGGGACACGCACTAACTGTGGTGCGGTGGCCCTGGGGATTCTGGTGCTCAGATCTGCCCCCTGAGGCGTGAGAAAGGGTCATTTCCTAAAGGTCCTTCTTCATTTTATTTTACTTTTTAAAAAGTTTTTTGAGAAAGCATGAGCAACGGGGGGGCAGAGAGAGAGAGAGAGAGAGAGAGAATCCCAAGCAGACTGCACACCCAGCAAGGAGCCCAACATCCCCGGGGCTCGATCTCAGGACCCCAGGATCGTGCCCTGAGCCAAAATCAACAGTCGGGCGCTTGGCCGACTGAGCCCCCAGGCGCCCCTAAAGTCTTTTCTTCTTAACTGTTGCTATACTTTTTTTTTTTTCCTTCCTGGGTTCACATCATCTACTTACAAGTTTCTCTACAAAAGCTGCATGGTTGGTCAGTGCCTGTTTATTTTCTGGCTTTTCACATTCCCAAATGTCCTTGAATTATCTCTGATGGTGTCTTCTTATTTCAGGGCTTAGAGGGGACCCAGTACTTTCAGATCATGTTAATCTGCCAATAATTTATTTCTGGTATTGTGGCAAAACTTGTGTAATTGAGATCACTGCTCTGTTAATTCATTTCCAGAACTCATACGTTCACATTTGGGTCAGATCCTGGGCCTTTCATACATATGATATGATATGATATGATATGATATGATATGATATGATGTAATATATAACACAACATAACATGTAATATAGTATCCTAGTAGGTGTGTACTATATATATCAGAATATATGTACCATAATATATATACTAGACTGTATTATTTAAGTATAATTTAGGCACATAACTATAGTTATACACACAAATGTGTGATTCTATGTACATGTATGAACATTTATGAACATGTATACATTTATTATTATATATTTAATAAACACACATTTATAACTTACTTTGGTGTATTTATTATAAACATATTACATACATGTATGTATATTATATGTGAACATATATTTATATGTGCATTTTTATTATATGTAATATATGTGTAAATGTATTATATGGCTAATATAACACATTTATTTATATATTATATATACTATTTATATGTACATAATATACATTTTAATTATATATATTATATAATTATATTGTACAATCTGTAGAGTGTATTATATATTATATCGTAAAAATGTATTGTATACCATATAATAAATAACCATATATGGATAATATATTCATAATTATATAGACATTTATGTGGGCATCTGTTTATATAATAAACATCTTTTATATATAATTATAAGCATCTTTTATATATAATTATATATAAAATTATGTTTAATAATTTTTCTATAGTCTATAAAATTTGTATTATAATATATAAATAAATATACATAATTATATAAAATATTTATAATTTTTGAACAACTTGTTTATATACAATAATTGTATATATTTATATATGAATATATATTATATAAATATCATGTTATATATAATTACATGTAAGTATATATAATAAACAGATTCCCATATATATTATTCATATTTTAATTTATATTATTTTACATATATTATACTTTTGTATAATTCATGTTTATAAATACATTTATATGTAAATTATATACACTAAATAGATGCCCATATAAATATAAGCATACAAATGTTTATATATACACATATATTCACATATGTGTATAAAATTATAATTATATACATACATTATATATAAACAAAATAATACAAAATAGTTATACAAATAATGTACAAAATAATTATATGTAAGCAATATATATTATATATATAATACACCTGTGTGTATGTGTGTAGATATCTGTATGTGTCTGTCTATAAATATGACCATGGGGGCACCTGGGTGGCTCAGTCGGTTAAGCATCTGACTCTTGGTTTCAGCGCACGTCATGATGTCTTGGTCCGTAGGTTCCAGCCCTGCATCAGGCTGTGTGCTGACAGACTGGAGCATGCTTGGGATTCTCTCTCTCCCTCTCTCTCTGCCCTTCCTCTGCTCACTCTATCTCTCAAAATAAATAAATAAACACAAAATAAATAAAATAAATATGACCGTGTGTGTTGATGACGGTGAGATCTGTTTACATACCACTGGGATATAAGTAATGACTTAACGTCCTTGGAAAATGACTTTACAAATTCATAGTTATACTGGACTCATTTATCATTTTAAAAAAATTTTATTTATTTACTTTTTATTTTAGAGAGAGAGAGTGCATGCAAGGGACAGGGGCAGACAGAAAGAGAGAATCCCAAGCAGGGAGTATAAACATATTACATATATGTATGTGTATTATATGTGAACATATATTTATATGTGCATTTTTATTATATGTAATATATGTGTAAACATATTATATTATATGGATAATATAACACATTTATTTATATAGTATATATACTACTTATAGTATATATGAGGCTCCATGCTGAGCACAGAGCTGACACAGGGCTCGATCCCAGGACCCTGGGATCATGACCTGATCTGAAATGCTCAACTGACTGAGCCACCCAGGCGCCCCTGAGCTCATTTATTAACATGAGCGTGACATTAGTCACACTGTTTGTCGTTTTCTTTTTCTTTTCTCAGAATCTTTCAGAGCCATAAGGTAAAACATTTCTTCACTGAGGAAATAGAGACGCAAAAGGTTAATTTAGACTAATGCATGCATGCTGGGGGCAGTTTCAAAATCAATGTGCAATTAAGACAAACCTCACAACTTCTTTATTTGTCCTAGCATTATGACTCAATAGTTCAGGTGTAACTGGAATGAATAAGGGGGAAGTATTTGCAGATGGGGGGCAGGCTGCCTTTACTCTCTGTGTGGTTTTGCCTCATGTACAAGGACAGCAGGCTTTGAGTTTAAGCTACCATGATGCGAACTAACCAGGAAGACTGCTTTGTGCATCCTGGGAGGGTGTCTCTGTCACGTGCATATTTCTAATGTATGAGATTCTATCATGGTTTTGGAAGCTCAAAAGATGTTTCCAAGATTTTTCTCCTTAAAAACAGATTTAAGCTGGCGAGGATGTGGAGAAACGGGAACCCTCTTGCACTGTTGGTGGGAATGCAAATTGGTGCAGCTGCTCTGGAAAACAGTGTGGAGGTTCTTCAAAAAATTAAAAATACATCTACCCTATGACCCAGCAATAGCACTGCTAGGAATTTACCCAAGGGATACAGGAGGGCTGACGCATAGGGGCACTTGTACCCCAGTGTTTATAGCAGCACTCTCAACAATAGCCAAATTATGGAAAGAGCCTAAGTGTCCATCAACTGATGAATGGATAAAGAAATTGTGGCTTATATACACAATGGAGTACTACGTGGCAATGAGAAAGAATGAAATATGGCCCTTTGTAGCAACATGGATGGAACTGGAGAGTGTGATGCTAAGTGAAATAAGCCATACAGAGAAAGACAGATACCATATGGTTTCACTCTTATGTGGATCCTGAGAAACTTAACAGAAACCCACGGCGTAGGGGAAGGAAAAAAACAAAAAACAAAAAAAAACCCAAAGAGGTTCGAGTGGGAGAGAGCCAAAGCATAAGAGACTCTTAAAAACTGAGAACAAACTGAGGGTTGATGGGGGGTGGGAGGGAGGGGAGGGTGGGTGATGGGCACTGAGGAGGGCACCTTTTGGGATGAGTACTGGGTGTTGTATGGAAACCAATTTGACAATAAACTTCATATACTGAAAAAAAAAACAGATTTAAAATGTATTTAAAAAACAATAATGTCTACGCCCAACACTGGGCTTGAACTCACAGCCCCAAGATCAAGAGTTGCGCGTTCCATCAAGTGACCCAGCCAGGTGCCCCTGAAATGCATCGGATTTATAGATTTACAGTTTTACAGTTTTACAGATTGCCGTTAGTTCGATTTCTGTCGTGGCACAGGTTCATTCTAGACTCTGATGGTGACAGAGGTCATGAGATATTTTTCCTAAATCCACATCCCATAAATCCACCGATTCTGGATCTTTACCATAAGCAACCTTTGTCAGATAGGTACAACCTTCCCATGTCACTCTACACATAAGAAATGTCTCACTGACAAACAGCAGTGGAACATTTACCAGCAGGTCTGTCTGGAGTGTGTTTACAAGAAAGGCAATGGGTGGTACTTTCACTGTCAACTCTTTCCTACTGACCCTCTTAAGACATTTATCATCTTGTCCATTTCCCCGGCCAGTTGATATGGTTAAGTCTTTGAAGTAGGAAATTACTAGACAACTATATTCCAGATAGGACTCCTCAAAAAGCATCATCTGCAAAGGAAAAATAAATATTGCTAAGAAAGTAAAAAGCAACAAAAAAAAAGCCACAAGTTGGGAGAAGTTATTTGCAAAACACATGTCTGATAAAGGACTTGAATCTTGCATGGGTAAGAACCCCCAACATTAAATAAAAAGAGAACAGGGGCGCCTGGGGGGCTCAGTTGGTTGAGCGTCCGACTCTTGATTTCACATCAGGTCATGATCTCGTGGTTCTGGAGTTAGAACCCCGAGCTGAGCTCTGTGTTGACAATGCAAAGCCTGCTTGAGATTGTCTGTCTCTCTCTCTCTTCTCTGTGCCCCTCTCCCACTTGCATTTTCTCTGTCTCAAAATAAATTAACATTAAACAAAGAAAAAAAGAAAATTAAATAAAAAAGAGAACAAATCACCCAAGCAATAGTAAGAAATGCATAAAAGATTTGAACACACACTTCACCAAAGAAGATGTATGGCAAATAAGCAAAAAAAAAAAAAAAAAGAAAGAAAGAAAAAGATGCTCCAAATTATTAGTAGTTAAGGAATGCAAAATACCACTATACACACAGTATAATCTTGCAAGAGAACAACAAGAAAACCCCCAAAACAGCAACGTGATACGGCCAGGTGCTGGTGTGGGCGCAGAAAAAACAGAAGTCCCTTCGTGGCTCGTGGGCACAATGGTACGTTGAGAATGGTCGTTTGGCAGTTAATGATGACGGTGAGTCTGTCCTCAGCAAGCGAATCAGCAATCCTACCTCCCTCCAGATGGTAACACTTCTGCTCATAAAGAAACGTGTATGTGAACGTTGATAAGTGTATTCATACGTGTACAAAGCTGGAAACAAGCCAAATGGAACCAAAAGGAAGGCGGATAAGTGCACAGAATACGTGCCAAGCCTGCATCAGGAAACCTCGCTGAAACACATACTAACGAGGACAAGAAAAAATAGACACTTGTACTCATTAGTTAATCCTTATTCATTCATTTTTTTCTCCAAATGCCTTTTTACTGAAACACTAACTATTCAAGGAATGTTCAGGGAGCCTTGGAGGCTCAGTCAGTTGAGCGTCCGACTTCGGCTCAGGTCATGTTCTCACAGTTTGTGGCTTCGAGCCCCGTGTCGGGCTCTGTGGTGCTGACAGCTTGGAGCCTGGAGCCTGCTTCGGATTTTGTGTCTCCCTCTCTCTCTGCCCCTCCCCTGCTCGCATTCTGTCTCTTTCAAAAACAAATACACATTGATTTAAAAAACTGTTCAAAAAATAGTGATATTCCCATCTTCCCCATAATCCTTTATGGTTGTGTTTCAGCAAAACAATAATTGAGGCATTTCATTATAATCTAGATTCAGATTACAGTCCTAATAACAAGTATGAAACTGTTTTTTTTTTAAATAAAAAATCTGGGTAAATTTTAAAATGAAAAATCATCATAAATGCCTGTTTGAGATCTCATTAAAGTCTAGGTTAGGATTATAGTCCTAATAACACGTATGAACCTTTTTGGGGTTTTTTTGACAAAAAATCTGGGTAAAAGAAATGGAAAACCAACCATAAATGCCTGTCTGAGGTTTAGACTTTCACACCATATAAATATTTTATATTCGCATTTTTATATGTTTATAAAGTTAAATCCGCGTTTTTTTTTCTTTTTTAAACCTAGTGTTACTACTACCAACAAGAAAACAAGGAATCGGACCTTATACAAAATTGAGAACCAGTGAATGCTATTTTGGTAACAGCCCAAACAGATAGAGTGATGTCATGAGAGCAAAGGCTTTCCTTGTAAGAGAAAACAAAATACACAGTAATCAAGTAAGTTTAAAAACACTGTCCCTCCCCCACTCATGCTCTGTCTCTCTGTCTCTCTCAAAAATAAATAAACATTAAAACAAATTAAACCAAAAAAAAATTGTCATGCTAAATTTCAAGGAAAAATATTAATACAAACTGCTAATTTGTAAAGACTACACGCTAACGCAGTGTAGTGGAAAGATCTAGAAACCATGACACGAGAACAGAGATCAAACAGGTAGTGTCCCAATCTCGATTTCTGAATACTGGTGTGATTAAAAGGAATTCCAGGCTGCCAGAGGGACGACTTGATTTATGGCAGGGAGAAAGGACAAGGTGAGTCCGTGAGATTCTGTGCTGTGCCCAAAGGATAGGAGGGTCCCGGTGACCAACTGAGGACCCGGAAATGAATTTGTTAGCTTAGCTCCATGTCTTTCATTGGACTCTCGGCTGACGCACTAACAGATTCTTTTCTTTTTTTTTTAAAGTCATCTCTACGCCCAACGTGGGGCTTGAACTCACGACCCCGAGATGAAGAGTTCCACGCTCTACTGACTGAGCCAGGCAGACGCCCCAACAGACCCTTTCCACAGACAGCTATTAATTATGTTATGGCGCGAACTGATTACTTTCAGAAATGGATGCACAGCAAGCAGATGTGTTACCGTAGCTGACAGATAAATCTTCAGGGAGCCACTCTCTGCTCTTTGCTGTGTTCCTGCATCGGTGGGAATGTGCCACCGGGATGTGCCTGGTACAAATGATCACAACGGACGTGATCTCGAAGGAGGGAGGTCTGAGACACGAAAACACACCTTGGTCCAGATGGTTCTAATCTTGGGTAGATTTAAATGATTTGTCTGTAGAACAATCAGTGTGTCCTTTGCCTACTGACGGGCTTCTCAAGCCAAATAAGCTGGATTCAATTTCCAGTGTCCGTAAAGGAGACAAAAGCAAACACTGAACATGGAAAATTCATTCAGTCTTTCTGGTTTCCGTAGAACACACAATTCGAGTGTAAGAGAGGTGGCCTGAAGACTGTGGGATCTTTTGTTTACCCACTCAATTTGTATTTAAAAAAAAATTTTTTTTTGTTAATGTTTGTTTTCGAGAGACAGAGAGAACACAAACAGGGCAGGGTCAACTAGAGGGAGATACAGAATCGAAAGCAGGCTCTCCAGGCTCCGAGCTGTCAGCGTAGAACCCGACGCGGGGCTCGAACCCACGGACTGTGAGATCATGACCCGAGCCGAAGTCGGACACTCGACTGACTGAGCCACCCAGGCACCCCTGCATTTGTATTTTTAAAGCAAATTTACTGGTTGACAAATACAGAAGATATGAATCAAATTGGTAGCTGAAATTAACTGTAGTGGTGTTTTGAAACGAGTGTGCATACTGTTTGAATGAGCCCTTCTTTTGCGATTCACGATGATTGCGTCATATAAATGGTCATTCATTTTCCAATATTTTCTGCCTCAAATTAAAGAGTTCACTCACATAAGTAAAGTTCGGTGATGTGTGAATACTTCAGAAAACATGATCAAGAGAATGAAATTGTGTATTGCCCCGAATTCAAATACAACAGAAAAAATGTATTATAATATTATTTGTGTTCTAGAACATTCCCTCAAATACTTTGGTTACGACTTTACAGAACAAATCAGTTTTCCAATCATTTTTATTTCCGTGTGGGAAACTCAGTGAGTCTTATTTTTCTGAATTGTGTCAAGATCTGTAGCCGGTGGCTTTGCCTCTCGTTGACAGAAAGACGGTGTGTCCACATCAGAGTCGCCGTGCGGGGTGTCTGCAGGTCAGAAAATTTGTCATATCCAAGTGGCCTTCCACACAGGGAAACGATGACAAAACAGGGAAGTAAAACGTATCTGTTTTTGCTCTTTCAGCCTTTGCTTGCAGCTGTGCATTTTTAAAACTTTAGGCAGCAAGAGACTCGTGCATATGAATTCGCATGTTTCATTTCATTCAAGATAATATTGGGGTTCTTCTCCCATGTCATTATTTTTCTTTAAAGTATTATTTTCTATCTGCATAGATTCCATTATGGGACTCCATTTGACGGTTCAACGCCTATTACAAAGCCGTGATATTTGCTGTGTTCCCCTGTTTTAACCGTCCCTGGGAGAATCTTTGCAGACACACCTTACCCTATAATTTTGGTATTTGATTATAATAGAGTCCATTAGGCCTAATTTGTGTGACAAAGAACGTGGCTTTAAGATCACTGCTTTATCGTGCTGAAGGTTCTTTTCTTGAAAGATAATCACAGCAATCATAGTGCCATCACCATTATGTACAAATGTTTTGTTGACCTGCCTTTTCATCGCCTGGTGTTGTCTTTTCAAGAAAAAAGACAATAATTTTACCATGAACATGTCTGCCTCCTAACTTTTAGTGCACTTCATACTGAGTGTGAGCAATAAACACCAATGGTGTTATCCTTCCCTTTCAGCTTCCGTTTTCTTATTGATGACTGTGCGTGCTACGTTGAGAACACCGACCCCTCCCGTTCTGTCTGCACTGGGTCACGGCCGTCAGGGACCCAGTGTGGACACCACGGGCGTGTAGACAGCAGACAAAAGAGCAGTCCACTGTTCTCTGTCCCGTGGAGAGAGGTTGCCCATCAGCCTAAGGACCAACCCAAGTTCTTTGAGCAACCTGGGCAGGAAGCCCACTTGTGAATCAAGGTTTCCTGCTCCACATCTGTGAAAGCAATGGGGGTGTGGTCTTTCCATCATGCAGGCAGTGCATGAATAAATCATATTCAAACATAAATCCAGATGATCAATCACTTGACCTTTTTTGGCTGAGTCAACCAAACAGTAGAACGGAGACTAAGTATTCAGTTACTTTAAGTTGTTTTTTTTTTAATTTTTTTATTTAAAAAATTTTTTTTCATGTTTATTTATTTTTGAGACAGAGAGAGACAGAGCATGAACAGGGGAGGGGCAGAGAGAGAGGGAGACACAGAATCGGAAGCAGGCTCCAGGCTCTGACCCATCAGCACAGAGCCTGACGCAGGGCTCGAACTCATGAACCGTTAGATCGTGACCTGAGCTGAAGTCGGACGCTCAACCGACTGAGCCACCCAGGCGCCCCAAGTTGGTTTTTTTTTTTAATGTTTATTTTTGAGAGAGAGAGGGAAAGAGCATGAAATGAGTAAGTAAGGGAAGGGTCTGAGAGAGAGAGAGGGAGACACAGAATCCCAAGGAGGCTCCAGGCTGTGAGCTGTCAGCACAGAGCCCGACACGGGGCTGGAACCCACGAGCTGTGAGATCCTGACCTGACCCCAAGTCGATGCCCAACCGACTGAGCCAGCCAAGCGCCTCTGCGTGCAGTTACTTTAAACCATTGGTGGTTAAGCTCCTGACTTGAAGTATTCTTACCTGCATCTTGGTGTTATACAAGTGCCTTAAAATAATCAGGGCAAGCAGGATTTATATATATATATATATGATATATATATGATGCATACATGATAAATAAATGTATACATATTTAAGTTAAAAAATTTAGGTTTTGTTTCAAAAACCGGGTTTGTTAAAAAAATAAAAAATAAAAGTAAAAATCAATTCGGTTTGTTGACTTAGTATCTTTAGGCTGATACATCTTTCTATGTTCATACTTTGATATTCACGCAGATAAGATATACTCCGGTAGAAAAGAATATGTATATTGTCTCCAATTTGTTGTATATGTATACAAATTGAGAGCCAGGTTAATCAACAACAGAGATTTTGCTCCCAATTCATTGTTACTAAAAAAAAAAAAAAAAATCAGAAACTAGAAACTCCCCTCACTTAGAAAGCCTGTGTTTTCACCTTTGCTTCAAATGGATATTTAGTGTTTTCACTGTTTTCTTTCTCAGGTGATGTTGTCTCTGACACACAAAAAAGAAAAGGATTAAGAAAGTCGAGAAAAAGGAAAGACTGGGCCGACCAGAAACAGAAGAAACTTCTTGGTGCAAATGGGAGAGAAAACAGAACCCATGTTGCAAACGCACTGTCCTTCGGACGGGGAGACACCTTGCAACCCAAAGCAGGGTCAGAGTGAGTCGTTCGAAGCCGCTTCGTGGCTCTGTCTCAGATTTCATGAAGGGAAGTATCATTTCCTCCGTGGATGCTAACACAGCAAAAGCGGTCAGCTGCCCTCAGGCAGCGCACACTGGGGTCCAGCGGCTGTGCCACGGGCCTGTCATACTGACCCCGCGGTGGGACACAGGAGACTCCTGTTCTAGTCCCATTTTCGTTTATTTATTTCTCCATTTGGGGTCTATTTACTTATTATTTATAATTAATTAGTTATTTAAAATGTACATCCAAGTCAGGGAACGTATAGTGCAGTCTTGGTTTCAGGAACAGGATTCTGTGTTTCATCAGTGACACATAAACACCCAGTGCTTACCCCGTGTGTCCTCCCTGGTGCCCCTTGTCCGTTTAGCCCATCCCCCCTCCCACAACCCCTCCGGCAACCCTCTGTTTGTTCTCTGTAGTTAAGAGTCTCTTCTGTTTTGCCCCCCTCCCTGTTTTTATATTGTTTTTGTTTCAATTCCCTTGTGGTCATCTGTTTCGTCTCTTCAAGTCCTCATGTGAGTGAAGTCCTAGGATTTTGGTCTTTGTCTGGCTGACTCAATTCCCTTTGCATAATACCCTCCAGTTCCATCCACGTAGTTGCCAACGGCAAGATTTCATTCTTGTTAATTGCCGAGTAATACTCATTTGGGCTCTTTCCATACTTTGGCTATTGTTGACAGTGCTGCTATAAACATGTGCCTGCGAAGTTAATGTTAGCCATTGTTAGTCCTATTTTAGAGGCCATGGTCACAGACTTAAGAAGTGGAGAGGGGCGCCTGGGTGGGGCATTCGGTTAAGTGTCCGACTCCTGATTTTGGCTCAGGTCATGATCTCACGGTTTACAGGTTCGAGCCCTGAGCTCCGTGCTGATATCAGGGATCCTGCTTGGGATTTTCTCTCTCTCCCTCTCTCTCTGCCCCTCCCCTGTTCTCTCTCTTTCTCAAAACAAATAAACAAACGTTAAAAAAAAAAAAAGAGAGAGAAGGGGAGCTTTTAACCCAAAGCCTGACTGCAGAACTTGTACTTAAAACCAGGATTTCATATAGCTTGGTCCGTATAAATGTGGTGGAAACTCATACAGACAAACGAAACCTATGATCAGATCTCATGAATAATAGTTTGGACACGACATCTATATTTAAGCAGAGAACTAATTTTAGGGGAAAATATTCCTATTTTATTTTTTTATTTTTTTTAACGCTTTTATTCATTTTTGAGACAGAGAGACACAGAGCATGAATGGGGGAGGGGCAGAGAGAGAGGGAGACACAGAATCAGAATCAGGCTCCAGGCTCTGAGCTGTCAGCACAGAGCCAGACGCCATTCTCGAACCCATGGACCGCGAGATCATGACCTGAGCCGAAGTGGGACGCTTAACCGACTGAGCCACCCAGGGGCCCCATTCCTATTTTATTTTAAACATTATTGGATTTTCAGTGGAAAACGGAGGCATACCAAAACGTACATTTGAACAAAATGTATGCTATGCGTACGTATTAATATACGTACATTATAAAAATATGTATGTGCGTGTGGCGGCTGGGTGGCTCAGTCAGTTAAGTGTCTGACTTGGGCTCAGGTCATGATCTCACAGTTCGTGGGTTCGAGGCCCGGGCTGGGGTCTGCACTGACAGCTCAGAGCCTGGAGCCTGCTTCAGATTCTGTCTCCCTCTCTCTCTGCCCCTCCCCTGCTTGTGCTCTCTCTCTCTCAAAATAAACATTAACAAATATATATATGTGCATTATAAAATTATGTTTCATATTGCATATTATGTGATATATGTTCATTATAACAATAAAACATATGCATTAAAACTATATGTATAAATAAGTGAATATATATGCTTATAAATATATATGCACTATAAATATAAATACACAAATATATACATGCACATATATGTTTTTACATACATACATGAGATACATTTCGATATGTTTCTCTTTCCAGCCCCTCAGATCTCTTTATGTATTTATTTTTGTGATCTTATGCCCAACGTGTGGCTTCAACTCGCAACCTCAAGATCAAGAGTCGCGTGCTCGGGCGACTGAGCCAGCCAGGTGCCCCCCACATCTCAGCCCCCACCCCCTCAGCATGGCTGTTTGCTACACTGGTTGGTATATTTCCAAGCATATGGCCCTCGATGAAAACTTCCAGCAGTCCTGCAACATGAGCTACAGGGCACCAGGTGTGTGCATGAGGAGGCTCGACTGCAGGTCCCAGATGCTGCACAGACCAGGAACACTGGGCTGTTTTTCTATGATTCAGAAGAAGAGGGTTTCATTGCCTTAAAGTAGGGGACCTCGTGGAGCCCTCTCTGGGCAAATTCAGCAACAACCCTTCTGCAAAAGGAAACCCATTTGCCTTGGGACACAGCCTCTTATGGGCAGTTGGGTCTCTTGCACTCGTAAGATTTTACTACCACATGCAAAATAATCATCCTTCATAGGATGCCTGTTAGGTATTTTTTTCCCCATCTCAGACTTTTCCAGTTTAAAGAGGTACTATTTTCTTTACTACAAAATTTTTTTAAACGTTTATTCATTTTTGCGAGAGAGAGAGACAGAGACAGAGCATGAACTGGGGAGGGGCAGAGAGAGAGGGAGACACAGAATCGGAAACAGGCTCCAGGCTCTGAGCCATCAGCCCAGAGCCCAACGCGGGGCTCGAACTCACGGACCGCGAGATCGTGACCTGAGCTGAAGTCGGACGCTTAACCGACTAAGCCACCCAGGCGCCCTTAAAATTTTTTTTTAGTGTTTATTCATTTTTGAGAGAGAGAGAGAGAGAGACAGAGACAGAGTATGAACCAGGGAGGGGCAGAGAGAGAGGGAGACACAGAATCGGAAGCAGGCTCCAGGCTCTGAGCTGTCAGCACAGAGCCTCATGTGGGGCTCGAACCCACGAGCCGTGAGATCATGACCTGAGCCGAAGTCGGACGCTGAACTGACCTGAGCCACCCAGGCGCCCCTCCCCCGTCTTCACCTGCAACGCTGAAAAAGCACAAGCTGGTTTTGCACAATTTGTAGGGGGGAAGGTATGAGCCTCTGGGGATCCGACCGAGCTACACAGTAGGAACCACGTTTTCAGGGAAAGCCTCTTCTGCTGATGCAGGAAGTGAGCACAAACACGGCCCTAGAAGGACCGCTCAGGTTGTCTACAGAAACACAAATACGACGAGATGCAGAGACACAGGTACAAGTGCAGATGGAGATACAGAGAATACAGATGCAGGTACGGTTGTGGACAGGCGCCCATTTATTACCGGGAACTGACTCCTGGAGTTACGGGGGCTGGAAACCCTTCCTGTGATTCCACAGGCTACAGCCGGCAGGCTGGAGGTTCAGGAAAGTAGATCGTGTTCTAGACCAAAGCTTGAGACCCACGATGGGTCAACGTTTCAGTTCAGTTTTGGTCTAGCGGATCTTCGCCTGATTAGACCAGGCCCACCCAGAACGGGGACAGCCACCTGTTTTAGTCACTCTACCAATTCAAATGTTAATGTCATCCAGACGCATCATCACAAACCACTCAGAACCACGTCTGACCAAATATCAGCCGATCACGTTGACGCACAAAGTGAGATATCTTAATAGGCCCTACAAGGGTAACCTTTGCCGGACTTTTTTTTTTTCCATTAAGAAAATAACCAAGGGGTGCTTGAGTGGCTCCGCTGATTAATCGTCTGGCTCTTGATTTTGGCTCAGGCCATGATCTCATGGTTTCCAAGGCCAAGCCCAGTGCCGGGGTCCTGTGAGGTGGGATTCTGCAGTACTTATGGTAACATCTGGGGCACAGGAACACTGTTCTTGTCTCTCACAGTGAAGTTTTCGACATCCTAAGAGAACGCCAGCTGCATTCAGTTGGGACCCTAAGCTACCAGATGTCCCTAGGCAGCAAGGCAGAGTTTTAAGTGACACATGTGTGTAGACTCTTAAATTCCAGAAATCTGGAGCAGCTGGGTGTCCCCACGACTCACGGGATGGAAAGAAAATAGATACAAATATTTAAAGTTAACCACGCAACATGGTGCTTACTCATGGGACTGAAGACTAGAATAGGTAGGCAGATTCGAGTAAAGAAGTGTATTTGGTCCTCGAAAGGATCAGTGGACATATTTCTTCCTGACATTACTAAGTAAATCTAATTATTGAAAACAGGGAATAGCAAACAATATTGCTTGTGGATTATTTCACTTCCTATAATTTTTAGTGGCTTAATACACAGGAGAATTGAAATCAAGAGTGAAACGAAAAATCTATCCCTCACAGTAGGAACAGGACAACAGTAATAACCCTAATGAACTTTTAAGGATATAAATGTAAAACATGTAAGATTATTTCAGTGATCAAACACATTCTTAGTAATTCCAAATGGTTCATGGCAAAATAGGTTTGGTGTTTTCTCTTTCCAAATTCCTAATTCTCCCGAAACTAAAAAAACAAACAAAAAATGAAAACAAAAACCGCAAAGAATGTGTTATAAGAAAGCAGAACATTGCCACACATTTATTTTATTTTTTAAATGTTTATTTTGAGAGAGAAGAGAGTGTGCGAACAGTTGAGGTTGAGAGAGAGAGAGAGAGAGAGAGAGAGAGAGAGAGAGAGAGAGAATCCTAAGCAGGCTTTATGCTGTAAGCACAGAGCCTGAATTGGGGCTCAGTTTTGCGAATCGTGAGATCATGACCTGAGCCGAAATCAAGAGTCAGACGCTTAATCAACCGACTGAGCCACCCGGCCGCCCCGAAACCACATTTAAAAATCAGTTTTGTTCAACAACAGAGATCACTTTGATCACATTTCCCAGGTTCGGACGCCACGTCCCTTTCCTTGTCCCTGCATCTGGGTCTTGCTGCCTCTGCTAATGTCTCATCCCCTTCCAGACCTTCACTCTGTCTTCACCTTGAACCCTGCAGTCTTGGGTCTGCAAAGGTGGGCATACATGTGCCCATGAACGTGACATCATTCGGAACAGGGCCTCTGCTGCGGGTTGGCCACACTGCACAGACGGATGCCCCGCAGCACGTAGACGGTCCGGCAAGGACCCCTCAAGTGGTTGTGGGCTGGGCCCCTGGGGCCGCCATGTGCCTACGACCAAGTGGCTGCAGCCACACCACCCTCGTCTCCCCTGGCCTCTGCGTTCCTCGCTCTCTAGGGGATGCCTGAACATGGAAAGGAGATGGGCATGTGCGAGGGACAGGCAGGGGTGACCACGCTCCTGGGTCCCTCACGGGCTTGCCCATACGGCTTCTCAGGTGATAGGTGTTAAACCCAGGTCATAGCTGTCCGAAACCTGGCGTGAGTGGTCCTACTCGCCAGCTGAGGAATCCAGTCTGTATTTGTTTGCTACAACTGTTGCCAACCAGAGCACTACAAAGTGACTCAAACACCAGAAATGCACGGTCGCTCGGTTCCGGAGGCTGCACCTCTGAGGTCGAGGTGGGCGCCAGGCTGGTTCATCCAGGCTCACCACCCAGCTTATATGCTGGGAGTTTTTCCGTCCTTTGGTTGTTTTCTAAGAGGGGCGCCTGGGTGGCTCGGTCGGTTGAGCGTCCGACTTCGGCTCAGGTCACAATCTCACGGTGCGTGAGTTCGAGCCCCACGTCGGGCTCTGTGCTGACAGCTCAGAGCCTGGAGCCTGCTTCGGACTCTCTGTCTCCCCCTCTCTCTGCCCCTCCCCCACGCACACTCTGTCTCAAAAATAAATAAACATTAAAAACATTTTAAAACAGCTGACCAATACATGCTGTTCCTTGTTCTCTGAGTTCTGTTTTCCAGAATAAACCTCTAAGTACCGGGGTGTAGTTGCAACGTTCAGTTCATTCGTATTTTGTTACACTTGTCTGTTCTTTTCCTTGGTATAAGGTGGTTGAACACACAGTTTCAACTTTATCCGGTCAAGCATAAGGTTTCAAGGCTTCTGCAGAATAAGCTTTCCTTGTGGGGAAAGGATTTTGTTTCAAATTGCACGCAGTGAAATTACATCTTTCGGGTGATACAATAATAATACACACACATATACATAATATATATTATATTCATTTTTGTGTTCATGTAACACATATATGCTATTTGAATTACAGTACCAATATGCAATTATATTATATGTTATATGTGAATTCTATACTTTAAGTTACAACTTAAACTGCTATTTTTTTTTTAATTTTTTTTTTCAACGTTTATTTATTTTTGGGACAGAGAGAGACAGAGCATGAACAGGGGAGGGGCAGAGAGAGAGGGAGACACAGAATCGGAAACAGGCTCCAGGCTCCGAGCCATCAGCCCAGAGCCCAACGCGGGGCTCGAACTCATGGACCGCGAGATCGTGACCTGGCTGAAGTCGGACGCTTAACCGACTGCGCCACCCAGGCGCCCTTTAAAGTGCTATTTGAATTATGGTATGCTATTTAAATTTCAGTACCAATATGCAATTATATGTTATATTTGAATTGTATACTTTAAGTGGCAACTTTCAGATTATATTATATCCATAATTATATATATGTACATGTGTGTGTATATATGTAACATTTTATAGAAACAGTTGAACACTAGAAAGCTTTTTTTTTTTAATTTTTTTTTCAACGTTTATTTATTTTTGGGACAGAGAGAGACAGAGGATGAACGGGGGAGGGGCAGAGAGAGAGAGACACAGAATCGGAAACAGGCTCCAGGCTCCGAGCCATCAGCCCAGAGCCCGACGCGGGGCTCGAACTCACGGACCGCGAGATTGTGACCTGGCTGAAGTCGGACGCTTAACTGACTGCGCCACCCAGGCGCCCCGAACACTAGAAAGCTTTAAGGAGCGAATGTCTATGTACCAATCACCCAGCTTCAATAATTTTCAGTTCATGGCTAAACTTTGTTCATCATTATCTACCCCCCATCCCCATCCAGATTATTTTAAAGGCAATAGCAGGTGTAATAAACAGTAGCATCCATCACTAAGTACTTTGTGATTCTCTCTGACGCACAGGACCCATTGAAAAATAAATCTGCAATTGCTTTGCATACTTAAAATATTACACGTCATACTGAAGACCAAGAATAGAGAGTGTTTAATTTCCTAAATTGTGTAATAAGCCCCCAGTCTGAGTGTATAGTCATGAGCCCTGATGATACCGCGTCGGTCTTGTTTTCTTGTGAATCTGTAGCTGACCCAGAGGATTGATGAGATTGGAGTTTGATTGTTTCAGCAGGACTATTCCCAGCGGCAGGTACGGTAACATCCGTTTTTTTCTTCTTTGATATTAAGTGTCACTGGTAGTCATTAATCAGAGGTTATGAAATAATGTGCTTCTACTCGCCCCGCGCTGACTAGCTGGATGATTTTTGTAAAGACAAAATCCCGTCTCTCAAGTATCTGGTTAAACTGAGGTAGGTTTTTACTTAAGAAAGTTAGGTTTTTATAGAAGAAGACTGTTTCTGCCACTTTGTTTACGAGATTGCAAATTGAGTTTGTTTTGATGAAATCATTGACAAATGCATATGAAATGTCTCAGCTCACGAGCCTGGTCCCACACAGCTCATGCTTCTTAACTGATGAATGTGTGACAGTCACATATTGTCACCTGAGGCGCATCTGGGAATATCTATTACTCGGAAGCAGACGGGAGACGTTTTTGCATGTCTCAAACGCTCTCTTGACAGTGCAGTGTAATTAACTGATAAATTACATCTAGCGGCACTGAGTCAGGCACTGCTGAGCGAAGCAGGGAGGACAAAGAGGTCTTTTGCCTGTTTTCCACTTCACTGAGGGCTGATACCCTCTACCCTCGTCCCAAGCCCCCTTCACACCCTGCACATTCTCTGTATTTCACCCACTCTTCATCTGCTATCAGACCTTCAGGTAAGTCGCCAGCTCTCCATATCTTGGAAAGTGGGGTAAGAAATCTGGATTTCATTCTGAGGGTCATGGGGCAGCATTAATGAGTTTTACTCAGAAGATGGCAGGAAGGAGGCTTTGTCTTTAGAACGTTTGTTACTGCTGCAGGATACAGGAAAACAAGCTAGAGGAAGAGCAGAGAGGCAGGGGACTCAGGAGCCTATTGATTAAAAGTCTACAGCGAAAAAAGGGCTGTGGAAATGGATGGACTGCAAAGTGAATACTGACATATGACCAGGAGGCACTGGGTGAGTGGGGATGGGCAGACAAATTCTCTGGTCACGAGTAACTGTTGGCTTGAGGCTTGGTTGGTGACCTTGCTGTTTGGTAAAAATGGGGACCACTGACTGGAAACAGAAGAGCTCACGGACACCGAGATGCACAAGTCAGCTTGAGACCGAGGAGGCTTAACGTCTTTTGTGATGTAGCTAAGTGATGGTTCCGATGGGTTGTTGAAATCTATAATCATGGGCAAAGACCAGACATCTGTTGGAGGTATCCACTGGGAAGGCGTCATCGCCATGGAGATGGTCACAGACATCAAGGTAGGGGAAGGATAGCTCATCCAAGAGAAGTCAGAGAAGGCGAGACATACGCCCAATTTCCAGATGAAGGTATAAACGAGGATTCCCCCATTCCAGCATGGTCTCCTGTGACCATGGTCTATGGTCTATGTGAACATTGCCACTGCTATTTCTGTGTATGTGTGTGTGCGTGTACCCTACTTGGGCACTCTACGGGTTTGAACAAAGGAAGACGACGCAGCTTGGTACAAAGAACAGAATGTTAGCTGCTGAACAAAGTTGAATGCAAATCCCTGATGAAAACCGAAGAAGAGGAATTTAACAGAAACGCTGACTATAAGCTCCCTCACGGATGTCAAACACACCACGTTAATGCCTCTGTTGTACGCAGATGTTACGGAAAGCCGCGCCCTTCCCAAAATCGACCCAACAGCCTTGGGTCAACAATATTTGTGGGAAGAAAAGACACGCGAGTTGTCGAAAAAGGAAGCATTTCAGCAAAAGGTGAGGTGAAAAGCAGACGCGAAGAATTCTGTGCTATTTGTAAACCAAAACACATATGAGCAGAGAATCCCTGAGAAGCTGCAGCCAATTGGTGGTACCTCAGGAAATTTAATTATTGAATTTAAAACCTCAAGGCACAATGGCATCGAAGGCCAGCGGGGGCATCTATCACAGAGTCTCAATAAATAAAAATTGTCACGGCAACAAAAGTAAAATCAGTCACTGATGCTATCACAAGTGGTACCGTTACTAATTCTACAGACTATCTCCACATACAATGTGTAGAGTCAACAGGAAACTCTTTAGTCGTTACAAACGTGCTGTTTTTCTTAACGTACATATCTTCCATTACCTTCACGCAGATTTCCCAGAATGCCCTCCTGGATTCTCAACCAATATCCAGTTATAGTCAGGATATTTGCATACGAGTTCAATTGCCTCTGGCCTAAAACAAACAAACAAACAAGAACAAAAACAAAAAACACCCAACCAGAAATATATGTTTTGCAAAAGTAATAGGCACCTTTTTACTTTTATTTAGTGTGGATGCATTCTCCCATGAAACCTTTTTTGTTTTGAGATGCCAGTTGGACTGATATTCTATAGAATTCAGCCTGTAAGGCAATATGGCGTGATGGAAATGAGGTTCCATTTAAGAACTGGAGGGTCTGAGTTTGGATGTCTGTTCCCCCAGTACTTCCTTCCTTCCTTCCTTCCTTCTTTCCTTCCTTCTTTCCTTCCTTCTGCCTTCCCTCCCTCCCTTCCTTCCTTTTTGCTTTTTACAGAGAGAGAGAGAGAGAGCGTGAAAGAGGGGCAGAGGGAGAGAGAGACACAATCTTAAGCAGGCTCCACATGGAGCTTGGCCCCATGACCCTGGGATCATGAACTGAGCCCAAATCAAGAGTGGCATGCTCAACTGAGTCACCCAGGCACCCCCACCAATCATTTGTTATATAACTTTGGCTGCTTTAGGATGAAATGTTCTGAATATATGTGTTCAGTCCATCAGGTCCCGTGTATCTTTCAGAGCTCTTGTTTCCTTGTTGATTTTCTGCTTAGATGATCTGTCCATCATTGTAAGAGGAGTATTAAAGTCTCCTATTACAGTATTATTATCAATATGTTTGGTCATGTTTGTGATTAATTGATTTACATATTTGGGTTGTGCCACGTTGGGGGCATAAACATTTACAATAGTTACCTCTTCTTAATGGACACACCCTTTAATTATGCTATAATGTCCTTCTCCCTCTCTTGTTCCAGTCTTTGTTTTGAAATCGAGTTTGTCTGATACAAATATGGCTACCCTGGCTTTCTTTTGATGGCCATTTGCATGGTAGATGGTTCTCCATTTCCTCACTTTCAATCTGCAGGTGTCCTCAGGTCTAAAAGGAGTCTCTTGCAGACCATTTCTTACATAACGTTGGGAAGTTACTAAACGTCTTAGGCCTTCCCTTCAGTTACCTCATGTGTAGAATGGAACAAAACTTTCCCAAGGCCACGAGCTTGTGAACATCCAAGTAATACCACGTGCCCAGTGCTATATTTCTGCAAATGGAAATTCAAGACACTGTCTTATTGACGCAAGAATGCTCAAAGCCCTCAGACGTATATTTCGATTAGGGTTTGATTCAGGGCTCCACCTTCCGAATCTTTCTACTGAATGTGTGCAACAGGGAAATAGGTGACGACTTTCCCCCGATTTGGTAAAGTTCTCAGTTTTGCCGTATGTTCCTCTTATTAACCGGGGAGGAGGGATGGTAAGTCCTCACACATGAAGACCCTCCCCCAAAAGCCCCAAACTCAGACTGATTGACTCAGAATCTCCAAGAGTGGACCAGGCATTTCACTGTTTGCATCATCCCCTGAAGTGACTCTCCTATGCAGGAGGGTTGAGGTTCACTGAGGAATGGTCTAGACAGATGTAAATTCAAGCTACATGGAATTCTGGAGTTCTCTGAAATCACTGTCACCTGCAGCAAAAGTGTTTCAATCCCAAGCATGGATGTACAAATCAAATTCTCTGTCTCAAACCAGGCACCAGAGGGATGAGAAAAAAAGCAAGAACAACAAATATTCACAACATTGGAAAACACAATTTATTTGTCATGTGTTGTGTGCAACTGTACATGGGTAACTTTAGATTTATAGAACCGTCAAGAGACTCAGGAGGAAAGAAATATGACATATGTTCAGCCCTATCATGGAAAAATTCGTGACATTTCCCAGGTTGGGGCCATTAAAGAAATTTTGGGGAGGGAAGGTTTCTGGAGTAGAGTCCAGATGGCTCTGGGGTTGGTGCAGTTATTAATGTGACAGAGATATTTTTCTAACATCCTTATGTTCCATAGAGTTGTCAATGTTCATTAAGAGGAAAAAATGCCCTGAGGTTCTTTTAACTCTATTCATGATTAAGTTTTTAGCAGCTATAATTAAATTCCAACATAAATCTTATTGTTAATCTAAAAAAAAAACAAAACAGAAGATTTAAGGTTAAAAAAATCGGATAGACATAATTTAGGAGAACAAAGTGAATTTCCATGTAATATTTAAGGGGTTTAGAGCTTGCATATAAAAATGAAATTTCCATTAACTTATCAGCTGTTGAGTGCCCACTACGTGTGAGAAACATTCACATTCATATCCGTTAATGTTGACCAAATCCTACTGAGTTTTACCATTCTCAGTTCGCAAAGGAAACTAAGAATTAAATATTAATTTTTTCAACAAGGGTATACTATTCATCCCATCCAAAATGAACACATATGGTGAGAATCAGGGTGGAAAAATTGCCCTTGAATATCCTTTCATGTCATCCAAGAAATGTGTATGACGTGTGGTTTGGGGACTAAACCCTATACAGACCAATTTAAGCACCAAACAGAAAAAGGGGGGAAAAACCAAAAGTATCTGCAAATGCTTGGTCATTGGAAATATTGTCCTGAATTCCCTCATTCATGTCACATATCAGATACATACTGCTAAGTTAAAGTGAGCAATTCACGGTGTCCGAGCAGGTGGAGGGTGATTTTTTGGACTCAGCACGACTGCCTGCACTGAGCTGCATATTTGGGCCAAACGGGATACACAGAAAATATGACAGCAAGTCAGGTGCTGACTGCATCTTTTAGATAAAGCTCTGAGCATTTGGGATGCACGTTGATATAGGTATTCTTAAACAGTGTGTTCCTTTTCTTTTTTTAATGTTTATTTATTGTTGAGGGGGGGAGAGAGAGAGAGAAAGAGCACCAGCAGGGGAGGGGCAGAGACAGAGGGAGACACTGAATCCAAAGCAGGCTCCAGGCTCTGAGCTGTCAGCACAGGGTCCAATGCGGGTCTCGAACTCACGGACCGTGAGATCATGGCCTGAGCCAAAGTCGGACGCTTAACCGACTGAGCCACCCAGGCACCCCCCCCCCCAATTTTTTTAATGTTTATTTATTTTTTAGAGAGACAGAATATGAGCAGGGGAGGGGCAGAGAGAGAGGGAGACACTGAATCCGAAGCAGGCTCCAGGCTCTGAGCTGTCAGCACAGGGTCCAATGCGGGTCTCGAACTCACGGACCGTGAGATCATGGCCTGAGCCAAAGTTGGACGCTTAACCGACTGAGCCACCCAGGCGCCCCCCCCCCCAATTTTTTTAATGTTTATTTATTTTTTAGAGAGACAGAATATGAGCAGGGGAGGGGCAGAGAGAGAGGGAGACACAGAATCGGAAGCAGGCTCCAGGCTCTGAGCTGTCAGCACACGGCCCAACGCGGGGCTCAAACCCACAGACCCTGAGGTCATGACCTGAGCTGAAGTTGGATGCTCAACTGACTGAGCCACCCAGGACCCCGGCCCATTGTAAATGTAAACTGGGTCTAATTTCATGGCCATGGATTCCCGTGCAATTCACTGCATACTGAAGGAACTAGAATATTTTTATTCCAACACTCATACCTCACCCAACAAGACCACCCTATCTTTAAAAAGGTACTACCACTGATGGGGAGAAGATCCAGAATCTGATAGTTTCGTTGTGCCCATATTTTAATCAACATCGGAATTCCTTTGGAATCAAATACGCTTTTTGTTTGCTTGTCTGTTTAAAGCACAAGGTCCAAAAAAAAAATTTTTTTTTTGATTCTGCTAAGTCTTCGTTTATCTCTTCCTTGGTCGTCTCCTGCCAGTCTTGGAAACCTCACCAGCATTTAATGAGCCATGAAGTCCAAGCGCTTACCAACGCAAGTGACTGAACTGCTTTAAATAACTGAAGGTTTTTGCCCGAGACACGGCAGGCCTGGCTGCGGAAAACGGTGCATTTATTCCTCAGATCTACAGAGTGAGGAGGGCTTTGTGACTCGGGCAAAGACAAATATTTGGGTTGGGTAATTGACTGAGTCCAGTTGGCTGCTGGAGGAACCCGTCCCGCGTCCTGCTGTCTGGCCCAAGTGCACGCTCCTGCCGTGTGCACACTCTCAGCTCATCTGTCCACTGACCAAATTGAAAGATAAATGGGGTATTAGGAGAGTGGGAGCAGCTGAGCCTCTGGCGTTGTGGCCGGGCTCAGGGGCCATCGGGGCCTTGGCCGAGGCGGACACAGCCTGGGCTGGATGCTCCCCTGTGTTTCCCGCTTACCCCTCCCGACCCCAGGGCCGCCGGGCAGATGCTGGGAGAGCAGACGATGTCCTTGGCAAACGTGTCCGAGGGGAACCCAAGGAATGATTTACAGCACTTGGCTTCAGGGGCTCATTTTGCAAGGCGAGTGCAGAGCAGGTCTGCACAGGAAAACACTGAAATTAGTGAACAGGCTCTTAAATATTAACAAGCCCTAAAAATAACTGCAGGTGGGAGAGAAGACAGCAACCTCGGAGACCTATTTTCTCCTCCAGCGGAGGCCCTGGCTGGCAGGATGGAAGGCTGGTTTAGTAACAAAAGACGTCTTATTAAATTACACGGGGTCTGGCGTGTCGGTTTCTGCAGATGTGTGCCTGGCGGGGCCTTCCAGAACCTGCTGGAAGTGTGCATGTCGTGAGACAAAGCCAGCCAGCATTTTAGGACACACGGTACGGATGGCTCACCTCCTGGGGGTGGCTGAGGGTTTGTCTTAGTTGGGTCTTTTGAATAATAGCTATAAAGAACTTCTTTGCAAAAGTTTCTTTCTTTCTTTCTTTTTTTTTTTTCCCCAAAAAGCCAGGGGCCTGCATGAAAAGTGAAAGGGATACATCAAGATGTTTAAATATATATGCCTGTTGGATATGTTCAAAGGCAGACTTGCGGGAAGCTGTGCCTGCCGGGTCTCGTGTTCAAGGTGCGGCATGCGTTGGGAGAAATGCCCTGACTTTTTATGGAAGCCATTAGGGCTTTGGCACATGGGGGGACCTCGCCCCTCCGCGTGTGGCCGACCCGTTTGCAGGCTGAGCTGGTCCAGCCCCATTACGCATCTGATCGCCAAACCAAGTCTTCTGTCTTGCTCCCTATGAAGGGAATGGTCAATGTATCTTCCTTCCCAGGATTTCTCATTATGATTGAAGGACGTCACAAAGCAGGAGGTCACCTTCGGACACTGTTGGAGTAACGTCATCCTCTTCCTGGTCTCCACACCACGCCAGTTCAGACGGCATAGCATCTTTGGGCAAAAGTGGAGAATCGAAGACAGAAGATAAAAACCAAGAGACAGAGTTTGTGTGGCCTTGGAAAAGGCAAGAGATAGCCTCTGGCTGTGGCCAGAGACCGTTCCTGGGTGATGATGGTGGTCCTGAGCCCTCGATGCGGAACAGGAGCGGGAGAAGAATGCTTTTGACCTTGTTTTGGAGGATTGACACGTTTAGTTCAGCTTCCCGTCACGGCCAACTAGCTCCCGGGACCTCCTCAAGATTGGATCCCTGGTGAACGCCCCTGTGCCCAAACCCATTTTCAATTTCAGGGCATAATTATTTGATGGATGCACCGTTTCTGAGCCCCTGCAGCCGCTCGGGAAGGCCTGAAGGCAGAGCAGGGAAACCGGGCAGGAACTCAGGACCGATGGACACAGCGTAAACACAATGCACCCTCACGCTGGCTCTGACCATGGAATCCGGGACGGGATGTACAAAGCAGTGACACGAGGACCCCTGACGGCGAGGAGAAATGTGCAGTGGGCCAGGGGAGTTTCTGTGACCACTGCCCCTGGCTGGGGTCTGGCTGGAGTCCCGGGAGGACGCAGCACAGGTGGATGGAGAAAGTGGCCAGAAGATGTCTCTACTGCACCAAAGGAGCACGAAGAGGGGGGCCTGCAGAGCAGAGTTTGTGGCTGTCTCCTGGGTGCCCCCCGAGAGCTCTAGAAACAGAGCGTTGGCAGCAACGCTGGGTACAGATGCTCCCGCGTCCACAAGGACTTCCGTTGGTCTGTCCACAGAGAACCTAGTCGTGCAAAGGACGCAGCCGAGCTCTGGGCCAGCTGAGGGGCCAGGAGTAGTGGCTCCGTGAGCTGAACTTTGCAGGCAATGTCAAGTAGAAGCAGGTGGACTAAGAGACCCTCGCACCGTGCGTGGGCCAGCCTGGCGGACCCGAGCCCTGCACACACGGAACTGAGGGCAGGCAACATAGCAAAGAGAGGACAGGAGCTAGCACCCGGGGAAGCAGACAGGCCGTTAGGCAGCACCCGCGTGGGACAGACCGAAAGAGCAAACTTAAAGTGGAACCGTAGCCCTTGAAGGCACGTTAGAATTTGTGAGCTGCAGTGAACCACGTCGAGCACATGCTGAAGTACAAAATGAAAAAAAAAAAATTCCAGGAGGCTTTAATGGGATCTCATGTTTCACAGCATAAGGTTAAAAATATCCAGGGTTTAAGGGCGCCTGGATGGCTCTGTCAGTTAAGCCTCCCACTCTCGATGTGGGCTCAGGTCATGATCTTACTTACCGTGCGTGCCCTCGAGCCTGCGCTGACAGTGTGGAGCCTGCTTGCGATTCTCTGTCCCCCCCTCTATCTGAACCTCCCCCGCTCTCTCTCTCTCTCTCTCAAAATAAATAAATAAACTTAAAAACAAAAGCGCAGGGTTTAATCCAAAAGTACTGGATGCATGAGACGGAATGGATAATAATCTCAACACCTGCCCAGAGAAAACACAGTCTACATAAACGAACGCCAAGCGGACGTGCAAGCTATGAGGCAAAGCTATTAATAAAGCCACTGCTATCACACCATTCCAAGAGATGCAGGCGAATATTCTGGAAATAACAGGAAAGACAGAAAACTTACGGCTACGGAATACACACAGCAAAACAGAACCAAAAGCAAATTTCAGAAGAGAGCAGTACAGCAAAAGGTCATGGCAGGCACGGGGGACAAGTTCAAAGGCACGATGGAAGGACCACAGCACAGACACAGTCAACCTGGAGATCGATCGACATCAATCAGCCAATCGGAACAGCAGAGAGGCAGAAACCGGTGGATGTGCAGGATGATATCAACAGGTCTATGGCTCTTTTCCATTAAGTTCCAGAAAGAGTGAGCACAGGCATTGGTGCAGAATAAAAGGAAAAAAGAGGAAAAGAAATAATACTACTAAATTTCCCAAATTTGAGGAAAAGCATATCCAAGAAGTCAGTAAACTCTAAATTGAAAACGCTTTTTGATGTTTATTTATTTTTGAAAGAGAGAGAGAGAGCGTGTGAGCAGGGAGGGGCAGAGAGAGGGGGAGACACAGAATCAGAAGCAGGCTCCAGGCTCTGAGCTGTCAGCACAGAGCCCGACGTGGGGCTCGAACCCACAGACCGCGAGATCATGACCTGAGCCAAAGTCGGATGCTTAACCAACTGAGCCACCCAGGCATCCCAGGCCCCTATTTTTAATATCTGAGGAGACACCATACAGGTGTTCCTAGTTTCTACATCAGTTTACATTGTTATCAACAGCGCAAAGGGTTCCAATTTCTGAACATCCTCACCAACCCATTCTCTCTCTCTTTTTTTTTAAATGAAAGCCACCCTAAGAGAAGTGAGGTCATAATGCACCGTGATTCTGATTTGCATTTTCCTGATGATGAGTAATGTTGATATACCTGTTGGCCATGTGTGAACGTTATTTGGAGAATCATGCTCGATTCCACTTTTATGAGCCAACTGAAATAGTCAAACTCACAGACACAGAGGAGTGGCTGGTGGTTGCCACGGGCTGGTGGGAAGGGGCTGGTAAGGCTTGGCTATTCTGCGGAATAAAGTTTCAGTTATACAAGAGGAGTCAGTTTTATTTTATTTATTTTTATTTTTTTTAATTTAACGTTTATTTATTATTGAGAGACAGAGAGAGAGACAGAGTGTGAGCAGGGGAGGGGCAGAGAGAGAGGGAGACAGAATCCGAAGCAGGCTCCAGGCTCTGAGCCATCAGCACAGAGCCTGACGCGGGGCTCCAACTCCCGAACCGCGAGATTGTGACCTGAGCCAAAGTAGGACCCTTAACTGACTGAGCCACCCAGGTGCCCCAAGGAGTCAGTTTTAAAGAGTTGCTCCAACACGTTGTGCCCATAGTTAACAATACAGTGTTGCACACTCAAAAGTTGGTGAAGAGGGTAGATATCCTACCATCGTTACAGAGCAATCATAAAGGGGCACCTGGGTGGCTCAGTTGGTTAAGCATCTGACTTTGGTTCAGGTCATAATCTCAAGGCTCAGCCCGTGAGTTGGAGCCCCGCATCGGGCTCTGTGCTGACAGCTCAGAGCCTGGAACCTGCTTCTGATTCTGTGTCTCCCTCTCTCTCTGCCCGTCCCCAGCTTGAACTCTGTCTTTCTCTCTCAAAAATAAATAAAGATTAAAAAATTTAAAAAAAAAGGGGGGCACCTGGGTGGCTCAGTCAGTTGAGCGTCCGGCTTCAGCTCAGGTCACGATCTCACTTTTCGCGGGTTCGAGCCCTGTGTCGGGCTCTGTGCTGACGGCTCAGAGCCTGGAGCCTGTTTCAGATTCTGTGTGTCCCTCTCTCTCTCCTCCTCCCCTGCTTGTGCTCTCTCTCTCTCTCTCAAAAATAAATAAATGTTAAAAAAAATTTTAAAGAAAATTAAAAAAAAGCCATCATAAAGACCACAAAACATCAGAAGAACTTCTTTAAATTTCTGAAGGAAAATAACATAAGCTACACTCTATATGAAGGGGAAAAAATGCCCTTCAGGAATGAAGCCAAAATAAAGACATTTCGGTTCAAGAAAAACTGTGACAAATTGTCACCGAGATCTACTTTTTAAAAGAAATGCTAAAAGAAACTCTGTAGAGGAAAGAGTAATCATAACAGAGGCAAATGTGGAATGTCAGAAATGGAAAAAAACAGAGATCGTCAATACTGGGGTTCATATAAACACATCATTCTCCTCGTCTTAAATTCTTGCAGTAAAAAAAAAGGATGTTCAAAGTGGAAACAATAACATTTTATGCACATTGCCAAAAATGCACTCTATCTTCCAGAGTGGTTTTGGGTTCACAGCAGAACTGAGCAGAGGGGACAGTGATTTCCCCCTGACCCCACATATGTGGCTTCCCGTTACAACAGCCCCACCAGACGGCGCATTTGTCAAACTCCGTGAACCTACCATAACATACCATTACTGCCCAAGATGCACAGTTTACGTTAGGGTTCTGTCCTGTTCTTGTACGTTCTACGGGTTTGCAGAAATGCAGAATGAAAAGTGTACATATTATGGACTCACATGGAGTAGTTTCTCTGCCCTAAAATTCCTCTCTCCTCTGTCTATTCCTCCCTCCCTCCCAGCTCCTGGTGACCACTGATCTCGGGGTCCATAGTTTTGCCTTTTCCAGAATGTCACAGAGGTGGACTCCTACAGGACGTAGCATTCTTAGATTGGCTTTTTTCACGGAATAATATGCATTTACGTTTTCTCTGTGAGTGTTTATAGCTTGGCAACTCACGTCTTTCCACTGCTGAATAATATTCTCTTCTCTGGATGGACCACAGTTTATTTATCCATTCACCTACTGAAGGAATCTTGGCTGTGCTCACGTTCAGCCAATTATGAATAAACGTGCTATAAACATCCATGTGGAGGTTTTTAAACTCTAAAATAATGCACTTCTTTGGATTTTCGGGAAATAATTTGAATTCTGCAATTCTAGTGAGGCAGAACATACGAGTGTTTCTGATGAACTGAGTTAGAAAAACAAAAGATCATTGCTACCGTAATGTCTCTTATTTTCCATTAACAAAATTACCTTTCTGCACAAATGAAAATTTGAATAAATATTTCATTAGATGAACTATAACTGGAATTCACCAGGTTCAATGTCTCTTTGCTTATATAATGAAAACAATTCATTTGTATTTTGCTTATAGAATTATGCTGCAGTGGTTACCAATCCTTATTCTCTCTTGGTACTCTACATTTTGGTATCAACATTCACCAAAGTGTGTTTGGATGTGTGTGTGCATGTGTGTGTGTGTTTCTGCTCATGTCTGAGTGCTAGAGCCAGTGAAAAGTAAATATACGAACATAAAAAAATCTCTGTCATTTAGATCACTGGTGTCCTTTTGAAATTTCTGTGATGACAGAAATGTTCTGTATCTCCTCTAACCAATACGGCAGCCATTATATCAAGTACTTGACATGCAGCTTTTTTAAAGTGAGGAATTGAATATTCAATTAAATTAATTTATATTTAAATGTAAATACCCATATTCAGATAATGGATATTGTACGAGACAGCACAGCTCTAGAGAATATTCCTGTTGACTTACGGCCACATTTCCCATAGTTGTTTGCACGCTAATCATAAAATTAAACATCACGCACGGAATGTTCTAGCATACAACTTTAGGTAAATTTGTTTAAAATGGAAACAGTTCATGGTAAACATTTTAGATATTATAGTTGGCATTAAATATAAGGATTTTCTTAGTGACACTGGCCACAACAGTACAGTAATTATGAACTACGTACATTGGCTTTGTATTAACTGGCCTAACAACATTTTTACATATCCCACACGTTATTTTCACGTACTTACTTTTATTGAAGGAGAGTTGCCATATATTGCACACATTAACCTAAATTTTAATGAAAATGTATTTTTAAAAAATGTCAATTCAAAATAATTAAAAAATTTTTTTCTTGTTGGTGTGTGCCTTGAAATAAACTTCTCATTGACATTGTTCCCCTGTAATATTAATATTATAATGAAAGTATTACTATCATCAGTTTTAAATAAGTAATAAGCAGTTTTAATATTGTTATAATAGTATTAATATTAACAGATTACTATTGTAATAATATAATTTATAATAGGGATTATTTACAATATTCTGCCATGTTCTACCTGCATGTTAAATAGTTGATATTGTAAATTATATACAATTTAAATGTATATAAATTCACAAATTATAATTTGTAAATTATGTAACTATAAATTAACATGTTATGAATTATGTATTAGTATACAGCACATAATGCAGTATATTACTATTATGTAATTAATATTATATAATTACAATTAATAATACACTTGTCTTATGAATTCAGGAGTCAAGCAGTGCTGTGCACCTGAGCCCCTGAGGCCCTGGGACAGAACATGTGACCTATTCAACCCTCTATGGGAAAACTAGCAAGACCCACATCTTCCAAACTGGGCAAATTTTATAATGAATGAACACTCATATCTCCAGCCACAAACTCTCCAGGTGCCGCCTTTCCAGGATGCTTTTGCTCATGCATTGCCAGAGTTCACCATTCCACTTAGTAGTAACCCTGAAATAAAAAAAGCAGCACCCCCCCCTTAG
This sequence comes from Prionailurus bengalensis, assembly GCF_016509475.1. Taxonomy (NCBI): domain Eukaryota; kingdom Metazoa; phylum Chordata; class Mammalia; order Carnivora; family Felidae; genus Prionailurus; species Prionailurus bengalensis. Next base: position 2,797,974 of record NC_057361.1, read on the forward strand.
AAAATCCATCGTCTGGGGTCTGGGAAATGACATTTATACAAGATTCTATGATGCAGCCTCGTCTGTATCTCAAAGATGTGTGTCTCCATTTCACTCGGGCTAGTCTAGTACATAACCTGTGTTCAGCTGGATCAAGAGCTTTGGGTGGACGAATAGTGCAGCAAGATTTCACCGCCCCACTTGACTGTCCTGTGTAGCCTTTTCGCTCAAGAGTGTGGTCTGCGGACCAGGAGGCAGCCCCAGCATCATACCTGAGTGTGTGAGGGATGCAAAATACCGAGCCCTTCTTCAGATCTACTGAGTCAGAATGAGCGTTCAGTAAGTGGTAGCTAACTAACCAGAATCGTAACAGTCGGGATTCTTATGGTGAGACAGAAGGCTCTTAGAGGATCTATCTGCAAATTCACGTATCAGGGAGGTGTGACTGCACATCTGGACATCGGGAAATTCAACGAGGCTGAGATAATAGCAGTAGGAAGCACCGAGGATTGACACAGGACGGGGCTGGTGAGATTAGAGCAATGATTCCACTGGACTGATCTGTGTCTCCTTACCTATAAATCAGACATGATTATTCTGAAATAGGAACCGTCAGAGTGTATGGATCATCAGTTAAATTGAAAGCAAATAATGGATCTTGATGATTGAACCAAACGTGGGGGTGAAAATCAGAGCGTTTCTTCTCTGTTCATTTTGTGCCCAGAATACTCGAAATTCAATTAAACGGTATGCATGTTCAAATGAGCCCAGTAAACACCCCCATTTGAGTCAGGATTCTTTTTACCAAAGTACTCTTTCACATTGCACAAATCGGTACTAGTGTATCAGCTGAAGTCCAAAAGAAGGAAGATGAGATATTGAATTTTTAATTCATCACACCATTCTCCAAGTGTCTTCTGTTTTACTGCTGAGCCATTTTCAGAGGCTTATTAAAGTCTTAACTTACCTACCCACCTTTTGGGTTTTTTTTTTGTTTTTTGTTTTTTGTTTTTTTTTAATGTTTACTTATTTTCGAGACAGAGAGAGACAGAGCATGAACAGGGGAGGAGCAGAGAGAGAGGGAGACACAGAATCTGAAACAGGCTCCAGGCTCTGAGCCGTCAGCCCAGAGCCCGACGTGGGGCTCGAACTCACGGACCGTGAGATCATGACCTGAACAGAAGTCGGACGCCCAACCGACCAGGCCACCCAGGCGCCCCCCCACCTTTTGTTTCAATTGACAGTAGATGCCACACAATTACCCAAAAACAGAGAATTATGTGATGCGGGGTTACAACTCTGTGCTTCTTTATTTTGAAAGAACAATCAATATACATAGTCTAATAAAAACACTGCTCCGATAGTAACAGTGTCTAGATCATTTCTGTCGGAGAAATTCTAAAGATGGTGGAATGCTGTTTGTGGACGGATTGAATTTTTAGGGATTTTCAAGGGTATTTAAAAAAATTGAACGTTGATTGATTTTTGAGAGACAGAGACAAAGCACGAGCAGGGGAGGGGCAGAGAGAGAGGGAGACACAGAATCGGAAGCAGGCTCCAGGCTCTGAGCCGTCAGCACAGAGCCCGACGTGGGGCTCGAACTCACGCAAGATCTCGCGAGATCATGACCTGAGCCGAAGTCGGACGCTCAACGACTGAGCCACCTAGGCGCCCCTAAGATTTTGTTTTAATGTGTATTTGTTTTTGAGGGAAACAGAGACCAAGCACGAGCAGGGGAGGGGCAGAGAGAGAGGGAGAGCGAGACACAGAATCGGAAGCAGGCTCCAGGCTCTGAGCTGTCGGCACAGAGCCCGACGTGGGGCTCAAACTCATGAACCGTGAGATTATGACCTGAGCCAAAGTTGGGCGTTTAACCAACTGAGCCACCCAGGCGCCCCTCAAGTGTACTTGTTTTAATGTTTAACACGTACAAGAAACTTCACAGTGCTGGAAACACAAAGGCACAGTGGTAAATATGACCCAAGTCTCTGCTGCATGAAGAGTGCTGTTTCTACCCAGTGGCCAAACACACTTGCAAGAAAAGATAAGATGCTGTGCAATCAGTATTGAATGCACGCTGCCATGAGGGTGTTGGTTTGGAGAGGAAGAGAATGTCATCTGAGAGGATATAGCGAGGGAATGCATAGCCCTGAGAGAAGAAAGGAAGATTTGATGGAGGGCAGAACAAAGGAAAATGGGTGCTGCCTGCAATCAGCTGAGGCCGTGTTGGAAGGCCGGGCCGGGGGTGAACACACGGCTGGAGGGTAGTGGGGACCGACCTTAGTTCCATTCAGTAAGGATAACTTGAAATAAGAATTTATTGAATGTATGAACTCATGTATTGTGATCCTACAAGGTATTGTAAACAATGTTTTTAATTTTTTAAAATATTTTTTTAAGTCTTTTCATTTACCTTGAGAGAGTGCACATGTGCAGGAGAGGGGAGGGGCAGAAACAGAGAGAGAGAATATCAAGCGGGCTCTGCATTGGAAGTGCGGAGCCTGATGCGGGGCTCAAACTCACAAACTGTGAGATCATGACCCGAGCTGAAATCAAGAGTTAAGACACTTAACTGACTGAGCCACCCAAGCTCCCCATAATTTTTAAAATTTTAGACGGAGCGAGAAGAGAGTGTGTGAACCGGGGACAGGGGCAGAGGGAGAGAGAGAGAAAGAGAGAATCTCAAGCAGGCTCCATGACCAGCACAGAGCCCAATCTGGGGTTCACACTCAGGAACCCTAAGATCCGACCTGAGCCAAAATCAAGAGGTGGACGCTCAACCAACGGAGCCACCCAGGTGCCGCAAGAATGTTACTTATAAGGGAAAAAAAGAGTAATGACAAAGGAAAGCCCTCATTCTCTGGGAGTGGACATACAGGATGCATTAAAATTCACCAGCTCCCATGGAGTTTCATGCTGAGAATACTCAGGAAGAAAAAAGAAACGAATAAAATGTCTTCACAATCCCACACTACATGTTCCTATTAGCTTTACAGGCACGATGAAAATTTACATGTGCGCGTGAGTGACTATTCAATCCACTGTGTCCATGGGTTTGGCTGTGGGTTTTTCTTTTTAAATATGGTCTGTACCAATTCCAGTTCCAAGGGCCATGTTTTGGGAAAGGTTGTAGCAACCTTTCAGCAGACTTGCTCGTGACGGCATTTCAAAACACTGGAATATTTTGAAAGTAGTATTTCCATCTGTCCATGTGTCAGCCCTGTGTACATTTTAGTAGGTTTTGAAAGTAATGGGAACCAAAACGAACACATGCACAGCAGGCGAGATCAGTGAAATGTGGACTTTGATCCCAATTAATTCTTTATTTGCTTTAAGAACATCTCCATTAGGTTGATTCTTTTTTTGTTTTTTTTTTGTTGTTTTACTTCCAACACAGAAGTGGACGCAGTTCACCATCTTGCCCGGGATTCGCTGGCACTATGGTTTCCTGGCAGAATTCATCACAAGGCTATGCTGACAGTTTCCAGAGGGCTGGGTGACAAGGAGTTGCTTTTTGTTTTTTGTAGCTGTTTGGGCAGAGTACATGGACCTCAGAGGTCCAACAAGAGGAGGCTGTGCCCTTGACGAAACCTGACCTTTCTGTCCTAAGTTCTGTCTTACTGCTCAGAAAATGCTGTCCGAATGCAACCTGACGGTATGAATGTGCTTGAGACCCTGTGGACGTCACAGATGTAGGGGGCGATCCCACCCAACATGGTGGCTAAATCTTGGACATTTATGCTGTCTGAGTTCTGGAGGCCAGAAGTCCCAAGTCAAGGTGGGCTGTGTTATTTCCTTCTAGAAGCTCTGATGGATAATCCTTCCTTCTCTCCCTCGTACTTTTGTTGGCTGTCCACAACCCTCAGCCTGTAGATTCATCACCTGGCCTTGCTTCCAACGTCACAGGGCCATCTTCCCTGTGGCTCACGTGGCCTTTGGTCTGGACCCCAACTTCCCCCTTTGTGGAAAGTCACCAGTGATTGAATGGGAGCCAACCCACATCTTAATGTGATTACATCTACAAATACCCTGTATCCAAATGAAGTCACATTCTGTGGTTTACTATTAATGTGGATTTGGGACGAGGTGTGGGACTGTACACAAATTAAGTTGTTAATTTGACTTCAGAAGGAAATGTCCTGCCATATCTGTCATTGGGGTGGAGGCTGGCACGCGGGAGGTTCATCATGGATGGCTCCAAGGAAGCAGGCTTATAAGCAATCGCAAAAGGCAGGTGTGGGCAGAGAGAAAGGCACTGGTGGTGATGTGGCATCGGGGGTGTAGCCTGTGTCTTAAGGGGGCTCAGAAGGACGGTAAGCACATCAAGATCTTGCAAGTTGAGGCAAATGGGCAGACCTTTTAGGCACCACACTGAGCACTCACTCTGTGCAAACCTATAATTGAAATCGTCAAAAACAAATCTTGTTCTTTTGAGAATCAGACGACTCCCCTCATCCACTTTCTGGAGAAACCCAAACACCAGGAATGATGTTTGCCGATAACACGACTGTATTCCAATAAAGCAACATCTTACAAGCTTCCAAAATGCAATGATCATTGGGAATCACCAGGGGGAAATGTAAATTCAGCTAGAAATAGACGATGGAATGTTACAGCACTTTACGGAGCAGTTTGATTTTTCCTTTTCCCCACAAAAATGGCAGACTGAGCTGCGGTAGCATTTTGAGAGCCAAGAGGAAGGTAGTAATGATGATAATACACAGTCCATATTAGAAGTTTATGCTCCTAAAGCAGACGCATCATGATCATAGCAGCCCCCGTGACATGGTTCTGTGCCACCTGAAGAGACAGAGATCCCTTCAGCACAGAAGCATCCTCTTTAAATAATTTTGCAGGGTCTCATCCTCCTCCTTTGTCTTGGATTCCACTTCCTGGATCCAAGCACAGGAAGTTCACTGCTCTCCTGCATAAGAAGGCTTTTACTGGTTACCATGTCCCATCTTGGCCCCACCAAGTGTTCTTCTGGATTTTAACATTCAGACGGGACTTCTGTTCTCTTAAAAATATGTTAGTTCTCTTTCTCTCTCTTTCCTCCTGAGTGAATAAGCCCACCTCCTACTTCTGGGGAGAACAGACAGGTTTTCTCCTCTGGCTCAACTGCAGTGCAGGACTCTGAAGCAGAGATGTTTTTCAAAGAAAACACTCGGGATGAAACACCACCAGGAGAAAAACAAATCCCATCGCCTCGAGCTCAGTGGAGGGGATCGAATCCACTGACAGGTGTCTTTGGCAGCACAAAATCGAGTGCTGTCGTAAGAGCTGCAGTAAGGAAAGAGGCCACCACGAAAACCTGGGGGTTCAGAGTTTGCGTGTAGGACCCGCAGAGGTGACTGGTCCACACCCGGTGAGGTGGGGACTGACTCTGGCACTTTAACTCTGGTGCACAGGACCACCTTGAACTCGTACAACCAGCACAGACAGACAGAAGATGCTCGGACACGGTCTTCACCAGGCTTCTTTCTCCCTGCAGGGTGTAGAGGACAACAAACAACTGGGAACAGTTTGCAGCAAGAACCATGGCTGGAGAGCAGTCAGGTAGATGGGATGCTGGGCTCTCCAGCCTCGGTTGGTACAGACAGACAGCCCAAATGGAGGGAAGGACACACCGTCCACACAGCACAGGCATGGACACAGAAGGGTTTCAGTTTTCCATAAATAGGGAGTCATTTCATCCACGAGGCTCTGGACCCATCACGGGACAGGTGTTCCCTCTCCCTTCTGATCCCCATTTGAATGGATGATAACTCAAGTCATAAGGCTATAGTTGACCACAGCATATTTTAAGTCAAGTAGACAGGGAGGCATGCACACACACACATGTACGCACTCACATGTAAAACCCTCGAGGAGAGTACATATGGGTATCAGTTCCAGTCTTGATATTTTCCATGGCTTCCTCCTACCCTCCACTGGCATGACCCCTGTGCCCTCAGCTTGCCCTCAGAGTCTTCCACTGGGGGGTGCCCCACGGTGGCTTTCCTGAGGGATCAGAACCCCTGGGGGTACTGAGTTAGGTAATTTTCATCACCCACTGGCTTTTGCACTGGGTATGGTAGCATCAGGACTTAGTGCATGAGACAGCATGGGTCCCAGGTCATAGCGGCGGCCTTATCTCATTAAGATACTCAGGGTTGATTAGTCCCACCTTTACCAGGTAGGGCTCTCTCCAGACGGACAGAGCCAAGAGGATGTTTATTTATGTATCTGTTCTATCTATCTATCTATCTATCTATCTATCTACTTATCCATCATCTATCATTTCTCATTTGTCTATTTACCTATCACTCATCCATCTACATACCTATGTATCTATCTATCCATCATATCTATCTATTCATCCATTCTATCTATCTATCTATCTATCTATCTATCTACCTACCTACCTACTTATCCATCTATCATCTACCATTTTTAATTTGTCTATTTACCTATCACTCATCCATCTACATATCTATGTATCTATCTATCCATCATATCTATCTATTCATCCATTCTATCTATCTATCTATCTATCTATCTATCTATCTATCTATCTACCTACCTACCTACTTATCCATCTATCATCTACCATTTTTAATTTGTCTATTTACCTATCACTCATCCATCTACATATCTATGTATCTATCTATCCATCATATCTATCTATTCATCCATTCTATCTATCTATCTATCTATCTATCTATCTATCTATCATTCATCATTTATTTACCTATCAATTACCCATCTATGTATCTATGTATCCAGCCATCCGTCCATCCAACCATCCATCCATCCATCCATCCATCCATCCATCCATCCATCCCTCTCTCATCCATCATCTACCTATCTCTCATCCATGTATGTATCTGTCTATCTATATATCTATGTGTCTATCTCTCATCCATCTATCATCTATGTATCATCACTCTGTGTATCTATCATCTGTCTTATTATCATCTATCTATACCTATGTATCCATAGATCTATCTACCCATCATCTATTTATCATTTAATCCTATATGTCTACATCTCTATAGATGTCTATCATCTATCTATTTAGAATACATATCTATCTATCTATCTACCTATGATCTATCTATCTCCTGAATTTCAGGGAACTGGCTCACACCATTTGTGGAAATAGGCAAGTCTGAAATCTGTACGACAGGTCTGTAGGCTGGAATAGTTGAGACTACACTCTTTAGGCACAATTTATTCATTCTCGAAGAAACATCAGTTTTTGCTTTATGCCTTTTCAATTGATTGGATGAGTGCAGCTCACTTTAGAATACGTTACTTAACTTATAGTTAACATATTGCAGACGTTAAACATGGGCAAAATGCCTTTACAATTAACACCTGGACTAGTCTTTGATGAGTCCAGGTGGTGTAGCCTAACCAAGTGCACATCAAAGACGGATCCTTGCACCAGCCAGTACAGGGACCACCTTGCCTCCTTTATTCTATCTGCACATGGGCGTGAGAAACGTAAAGTCACCAGGACTTCCCATTCATTATGGCCTTTTTGGTGCCCATGGTGAAAAAATGTCTTTTCCTTTTCTTTTTTTGGCCCATACATTCCTATTTGAATTTTCAACTACGGTTGTCTTTATTCTGCTTTATGAAGCCAATGTTATAGATACATCTATTGAACTGGAATTTAGCTTGTTAAACCAAATTAAGGTTATTTTCTTTGTTCTTACTAACAGCACTCAGTATAAAAGGAAAATGGCTTCTTTAAAAATTTCCCTATTTTGCCAACGTTTGCACTATGTAAATTCTAAAAAAATATACAAAAACTTCACTCAAAAAAAATTTAGCAGATTGTCCAGAAAATAGTTAATATTTATTGCTGACAGGTGACAATATGTGTAAATATGTATTTATTTTATTCTTTCATTGCTTTGAGAGAAAGAATGATGATATTCTATAAAATTCCTGAAGAAAAATTTCATAACATTAAAACTTACATTGTGTAATTTTTGTTTGTTCCAGAAAATAGTCAGTAGTTTTCAGTTTGGTTCTTTTTGGAATATAAGCCATCATTCTTTTCAATCAAACCAACTCATTTTGTCATAAGACCCAGCTTGTGAAACTGTAAGAAAAAGGCACCTCTTCCTGGATTCGGAGGAACATTCCATTGAACTCAAAAAATAATTTATACTGTGCTAAGAAATAGCAGCAGGATGAAAATGCTGTCCATTATATATTTTTTCATATTAGTACAAGTCCCCATAGATTGAAAGAATAAATGCTCCAACTGTATTTCATAGAATTTGTGCAAATCCGTATACCTAAGAACTAGAACACCATTTCAGTGCTGGAGCAAGTACATCAAAGCATCACCAAACAAAGCAGTAAAGCTAACATGAATTATGACAAAGTGCAAAATGTCTACAAACTTACGAAACAGATAATGATCAGTTAATGACTATTAACGCCTCAACCACACAACCTAAAGAAGACATTGATCTATTTTCCCATCGCTTCAACCTCAGTGAATATAATTGAACAACTTGACCGTGTTTAACATCCAGATATCATTATGAATCCAGTGGGAAAAAAGCTCTAAATGTGTCCAACAATTAGATTTTTTTTTTAATTTTTTTTTCAACGTTTATTTATTTTTGGGACAGAGAGAGACAGAGCATGAACGGGGGAGGGGCAGAGAGAGAGGGAGACACAGAATCGGAAACAGGCTCCAGGCTCTGAGCCATCAGCCCAGAGCCCGACGCGGGGCTCAAACTCACGGACCATGAGATCTTGACCTGGCTGAAGTCGGACGCTTAACCGACTGCGCCACCCAGGCGCCCCCAACAATTAGATTTTTAAAATGTACTTTTTTTAGTGTCCCAAATCAATACATGACAGATCATCACAGTTCCAAACCTATTTTGATTTCCTTTAATAAAAGTGTAAACTTATTGTTTGAAATTAATTATAAAAAGTGATCAACTCAGTGATTTCCAACCTGTTTTATTCTCAAGTGGTAACATATATATTTCTGTGGTTATTATATTTGTTTGAAGTTCGCCTAGATAACACTTTAGGACCAATTTGTCCTATGTGTAAATAGTTTCCAACTCATGTCTATCGTATGCATTTTTACCAATTTAAGGTTAACTTTTTTCCCATTTGTTAAAAATATATGATATGTGACATGGCCACAGGATATATGAATATGTGTTCAGCAGTTATTAGGGAAGATAAAAAGAAATGTAGCAAATTATTACTAATAGGCTTTTTTTCTCCTTGGAAGTGCCTCCACCGCCGTGAATGCACGTTGTATCTGAACTTGGTCTACTGGCCACCATCAAGAGCAGTACCATCATGACTACACCAGCCCAATCAGTGGCAATCACACCTTAGACATGAACAAAAAGTTAAACTTCAGGGTCTTTATGAAGCCTCCCACTAGCCAATTTGTTGGATTATAAACCATTTCATGTTTGAGGATGACAACTAAGGTTGATCTAGTCAAGGACAATAATAATAAAGGGGATATTAGCAACTCTTAGGCCTTTATAAACTAGGACATTTTATCTGTTTATAATTTTTACTGTGTGTATGGAGAAGAATGGAATTATAATGCAAATTATAATGTGAAATTTCCAAACATGCAATTTCACGGTAGTGGCCAAGGGCCTCAGGCAACGAATGCCTCTGAGATCATACGACTTAAGAAGAAGCACTTGTCATGTTGGGCTTCTGTGGTCCAACTATTCCTCTGATAGGTGAGTTAGGACACCTGCTAAGTGGCATTCAGACACATCAAGGATTCCAATGTGTGGAGTGCCTGGGTGGCTTGTTCACTTAAGCATATGACTCTTGATCCTGGCTAAGGTCATGATCTCACAGTTCATGAGTTTGAGACCCGAGTCGGGCTCTGTGCAGACAGAGAGGAGCCTGCTTGGGATTCTCTCTCTCCCTCTCTCTGTGGGCTGCCCTCGCCCTGAGCTTGTGCTTTCTCTCAAAATAAATCAGTAAAAATTAAAAAAAGAAAAGAATTCCAATGGTTTATTATCCCTGGTTATTGACAGTTGAACAACTGGGGTTAGGCCCAAGACCCCTAAAGAGTCGGAAATCCCCCCCAATTTACAGTAGCCAGTGCACTGTTGCCTGATAACATAAATAGTCAACGGACACGTACTTTGCACGTCATACGTATTATAGCTGTATTCTTACCATAAAGTAAGCAAGGGAAAGGAAAATGTTAAGAAAATCATAACAAAAATGTATTTTGAGAACTGTACTGTATTTATTAAAAAACAGGGGTGTCTGGGTGGCTCAGTCAGTTAAGCATCCGGCTTTGGCTCAGGTCATGATCTCACGGTTCACGAGTTCGAGCCCCATGTCCAGATCTGTGCTGCCAGCTCAGAGCCTGGAGCCTGCTTTAGATTCTGTGTCTCCCTCTCTCTCCCTGCCCTTCCCCTGCTCATGCTCTGTCTCTGTCTCTTAAAAAAAAAATAAACATTTAAAAAAAATTTTTAGAAAAATAAATGCATGTATAAGTTGACCTACACAGTTCAAGCCCGTGTGGTTCAAGAGTCAACTGTCATCAAAACTGATGGGGAGGTGAGTCACCCGTGAATATGGACAAGTTGTAAATCATGAAATACATAAACATAACTACTTTCTGTACAAGAATGTGCAGCAACAAAAACTCCCTTTTGTTGCTGGTAGGAATGCAGAGATGTGCAGCCACTTTGCATTGGTGGTTTCTTACAAAATGAAGTCTACGCTTACATGTGATCTAGCCATCATTGTTTTTGACCCCTCTCTTCATGTGTAGAACTCCTATGCATGATGATATAGAGATATAATAAGAAACATACATTTAGTCTTTGTCTCTGGTTCCTGAGACAGAGCTCCTAAGACCTTCGTGATTCCCCAAGGGTCAGGGGATGAGAGGAGCATCCTGCTTGCCTCACATCAAGTCCCTTTTAAGCTACCTGGGTCTATGTCAGCGAGGTGGTTCTTGGCAGGCCAGTAGATCGCACCTGGATAGAGGCTCATCAGCGGAGAAGCCAGCCACGTTATTAAAGGGTTGGAGGTTTCAGTCTGAACTCCTGACCTTGACCTCTGGGGAGCGTGGCTGGAGGCTGATCTGATCACCAACGGCCAATGAGTCATCAATCATGACTACGTAATGCAATCTCCATACACAGCTCAAGTGAAGGGGTGCATAGAGCTTCTGGGACGGTGAACACATCCACATGCCAGCATGGTGGGGTGCCCCAAAGTGTAGAACTCACTCTATGTACCTTTTCATTGGAGAGTTAACTTATACCCTTTGTAGCATCTTTTATAATAAATGGGTGATAGGTAAAATGTTTCATGGGGTTCTGTGAGCTGATATAACGAGTTCTTAAAACCCAGGAGTGAGTTGTGGAAAACCCAATTGGTAGCCAGGTTGGACAGCACTGTAGGTACCCTAGGGACGCACTACTTTCCACTGGTATCTGAAGTGGGGGCAGGCTTGTAGGACTGAGCCCCTTACCTGTGAGCCCTGCACTAAATCCAGGTACAAAATGTCAACGTGAGTAACATTGTAGGACAGCCAGTTGGTTGGTGTTTGCAGAGAATCGCTGACTTGTTTGGTGCAGAAAATCCATACACTGACCCACAATGTGCCCCATTTAGACACTATGCACGTATCCCACACAGCACCATGATGTTGGTTGTCTGGTTTTGTTTACGTGTTCTTCTCCACCATGATTCCTAACTTTAACTATCGAAGCTGACCAATCCAGCCCCTAACTTCTTACTTGAGGCTCTGTGAAGGGAGAGACTTCCCTTATAGTCCCTTACGTGAGGGACTATATTAGCAAGTCATTATTTAAACAGTGTCTGGGGGCGCCTGGGTGGCTCAGTCGGTTGAGCGTCCGACTTCAGCTCAGGTCACCATCTCGCGGTCCGTGAGTTCGAGCCCCGTGTCAGGCTCTGGGCTGATGGCTCAGAGCCTGGAGCCTGCTTCTGAGTCTGTGTCTCCCTCTCTCTCTGTCCCTCCCCCGTTCATGTTCTGTCTCTCTCTGTCTCAAAAATAAACAAAAACGTTAAAAAAAAATAAACTGTGTCTGGAGTCTGGTGGACAGTGTCATAAGGGATACAAGGTAAGCATCATAAACACATTCTGTTGTCTTCATGATGCTCGTAGTCGAGTAGTGTGGCAGCCACCGGTCAATAACCAAAGAAGCATCAAATTACAACCGTGACAGATGGCCTGAGAGAAAGGATGGGCTGAGGGTGGTGAGCACTTCATGCTTCATCTGAAGAAGGGACACCTAGGGAGAGGCCAGCATCTTCCTCACCCCTTGCTGGAGGCCCTGGTGCTTTCCAGCACAGATGCAAGAAAAAAGAAGCACCAAGTGGACATGAGAAGAAGCATCCCTGAAAGCCTGTGTTATTGGTGGAGAAGAACACCTGACGGACAGGTAGAGCAGGAAGGAATGTCAAAATACACAGGGAAGCACAGACTGGGGACACCAGAGAAAAATCAGGAGACACTTGTCTTTGAAGACAAGGGAAGTGGACGCTCTCAGTTCTTGGGACAATAGTGTGAAATGTTGACCAAGAAGTCAAGAAGGACCTGAAATTTTCTACTGGATTTACCAATATTGAGCTCAAGGGGCCTTGCACAAAATCTGCTCCAACAGAGTGATGAATAGCACAAGAAATGGGATAAGCAAATGAATACAGGAGATCCTTAAGAACAGGGCCTATGTCCTTATTTCCGCAATGTCAGGACGAGGGTAGGCGTGCAGAATTATTTGTTAACTGTACGTATAAGCTGACAGATGTTTTGTTTTGTTTATTCTTAATGCCTGGTACTTATGGTGTCAGCTGGTCAGATCCCCTTTTCTATTTTAGTCGTTCCTTCTCCATAAGAATAGGGCTGCCATGTGTAGGATCCCAGTCCTACGACCCGGCTAAGAGACCTCTGTCCATCTGGAAGTCACTCGCATCTAGCTCTTCCTCCAGATCCTAAAGTTAACATCTCATGGCGTGTGCATGACACATGAAGTGATCCTCTCCCACCCAGAGAAAGTGCCTGAAGACTTTTGGATGGCTTCAAAGAATTTCAGGCAAGGTCCCAAGATGGCTGGGAAGGTACCACCTTTTCTTGCTGACGCTGTCTTGCTCTCAGCCTTATCATATCTTTATCATGACCCCTCCCAAAAAAATTTAAAAAAAATATCAGAAATGATCTCATATTTAAAAGCAATGTCTCTTAGAGCGTATTTTTAATATGTGGCATATGGACTCACCATCTGCCAGCTACGCCCGAGAATAACCATTGGGTGGTAGTAAAGAAACCAACATTAGAAAATGATTAAGTGTTACAAGGTTAGTCCAAATGACACATATGTCCACGTGGGTCCCAAATGAACTCCCAATTATGAGTAACACGTGGGCTTTTTGTTTCCGCCCCCCAATGCAGTTTTTCAGTCAGTAGTCTAACACAAGGAATTGACATTTCAGTCCAGCTATGTTTCATCCAATGAGAAATGTGGTTAGGAGTTAAAGGAGTAAGAAAAAAAAATAAACATGGAAAGACAGGATTTTATAATGGAAAGGATTCTTTGCGTTAATGGAGGTTCAGAGATCCTGGAGCTAATTCGCATCTCTGAACATGAACACATTACATGTTGACACGGTCAAGGGCTGTCGGAAGGAAACTGTTTTTCCGAGGCTGGATATTATATTCCCAGAGCCACAGAATTGAAGGTGGTTGTGGTTCTGGCAGAAACCACATCACAAAGATGAGATTGCATAATCAAGTAGACTACTCATGACCTTGACAGTCCAAAGACATGAACCCATGACATAGCTTTCCAAAGACATCTATCTCTGCTGTCATTCCCAGAAGATGGGACTATTTTACCTTCTTCTTCTTTTTTTTTTTTTTAAACTTTGCAGGTGTGATGAAGTTAAGGATCAGGGATGTGGAGATTATCCTGGATTATCTGGGTGGATCCAATGTAAGGAATATCAGAGTTAGTGGTAGGAAATCTGAGAACAGGAGGGATGTGGGCATCTCAGGGGCTGAAGTCGGCAAGGGACAGATTCTTCCCAGAAGCCCCCAGAAGGAACATAGCCTTGTCAAAACCTAGAGACTGGACTCTGACATCCATGATTATATGAAAACAAATCTGCATTTGTTGTAAGGCATTAAGTTGTGTTAATTTATTACATATTAGTAGTGGGAAATGATCAATTTTTTATCAAAGAAATTAATGTCTATTTAATTAACATTAATATCAATACTATTTTAAATTGTTTCACAGGTACATAAATGTATGTATTATATTAATTTAAAATATACAGTTTGGGGGCTCCTGGGTGGCTCAGTTGGTTGAGTGTCTGACTCTTGATTTTGGCTCAGGTCCAAGGGTCGGGGGATCGAGCCCCACATCAGACTCTGTGTTGAGTGTGGAGCCTGCTTAAGATTCTCTCTCTCCCTGTGCCCCTCCTCTGCTCACACACTCTCTCTCTCAAAAAAAAAATTAAAATTAAAACGTTAAAATTAAATAAAATACAGTTTGCATTTCTGGGTTCATTAGGCACTTCTATTTGCATATACTTATAAATGTTTAAATGCATATACATGTGTGTGCATATGTATGTGTCTATACATATGAATATGCATATACACACATTTATGGATATATGCCAGATATGAAATTAAAGGTTAATATTCTCTACATACTTTTTGAAACATTTTTATGGAAGTTAAAATCGAGGCAGTAAAGCATACAAATAAAAGTTGTGAGTGTTAAGGGATTATCACAAACTGAACCACCAATTAAGTTAAGAAAGGGGTACGTCAGGCATGCTGAAAGACATGGCCATGCTCACCAATGACTGCCTTTCCTCTGGAGAATGTCTCCACTCTACCACCAAAGATCTGTTTTGCTGTATTTGATATTTGTATAAGTCTATCTGAAGAATGTGTTATTGTGTGTTTAGCTTAATGCACTCATTATTACGGTCATGTGATGGGGCCACATTGTGCCACATGGATGAGATCTGTTGACATCTATGCTTTAGGAAACCCAGTGAATTTGCAGATTCAAACACTGATTGACATGTGGGCTGGGTACAGTGTTCTGGCTATTATGGTGATGAGAACACAGGTCCCAGTGGCCTGTGGGCTACAGACCCAGGAGTGCCATGAATGGATGATAGGCTTTGCAGATTTAGTTTAGGAGACACTGACAAACCAGATTTCGAGACTGCTCATAGGAATTTACATTCTCCATAACATGTATAAGAATTATAGTCATTCCATATGCAAATCCACACTAAGAATTGTGGGTTTTTGTTTTTTTTTTTTAGGAGGCTTCACATCCAGCATGGTGCCCAATGCAGGGCTTGAACTCACAACGCTGAGATCAAGACCTGGGCTGAGATCAAGAATCAGATGCTTAACTGACTGAGCCACCAGGTGCCCTGAACTGTGTGTGTGTTTTTTTTTTTCTTTTTTTTCAACGTTTTTATTTATTTTTGGGACAGAGAGAGAGACAAAGCATGAACAGGGTAGGGGCAGAGAGAGAGGGAGACACAGAATCGGAAACAGGCTCCAGGCTCTGAGCCATCAGCCCAGAGCCTGACGCGGGGCTCGAACTCACGGACCGTGAAATCGTGACCTGGCTGAAGTCAGACGCTTAACCGACTGCGCCACCCAGGTGCCCCTGTGTGTGTTTTTTTAATGTAGTTTGTTAAACTGTATAATGATATTCCATAGTGCTTTTAGTCAATTTATCACTTCAGTCATTGACTATATAATAACAATATTTATATCTACTGTGATAAGATAATAATTATTACCCTGTAATGCAGCAATAAAATACATATGGTATATATACATATGTAATATGTGATTAACTAGTTTATATTGTTCATATATATATATTTTTTTAAGTTCATTTATTTTGAGAGAGAGCACATGTGTGTGACCAGGGGAGGGGCAGAGAGAAAGGGAGAGAGAGAGAATCCCAAGCCCCTGATGTGGGGCTTGATTGCACAAACCCTGAGATCATGACCTAAGCTGAAATGAAGAATTGGACGTTCAAGTGACTGAGCCACCCAGGTACCCCTATTATAGATGATTATAAAACAGGTTGCTTCTTTGTATTTTCTGCATAAGAGTCTCTGGTTGCATGTGTCGCAGAAATGTTCTCTTTCTCCGTTAATTTTTTAAAAATCATTTTTCTTTAACTGTGGTAAAATATACGTACCATAAAATTGGCCATTTTTACCATTTTTTTAAGTGTACTGCTAGGTGGGATTAACACATCTAAGCATGTCTAAGGCTTTGTTATCTTCCCAAACTGAATCTCTGTCCCATCAAATGCTAACCCTATCCCTGCCCCCAGCCCTTGGTGCCCCCCATCTATGTTCTGTGTCTGTGGATGGCACTCCTCTAGGGAACGTCATCTAAGTGAAGTCATACAGTATCTGTTTTTTTGTAACTGGATTATTTCACTTAGTGTAATGCTTTCAAGGCTTATCCATGTTTTAACACGTGTCAGCATTTCCTTCCACGGCATAGACAACATTTTGCTCATCAATACATCTGTCAATGGACACTGGGGTGCTTCCCTAGACATTTCTCTGAAGAAGAGATACAAAGACCCAACCAGTACACAAAAGGCTGTTCAACGTCACTAATCCCGAGGACAATACAAGTCAATATCACAAGGAGATGCCAGTTCACATCCATTTAGGACGGTTATTATTTAAAAGAAAAAAAAAATAACAACAAAAACCCAGAAAATAACAAGTGTGGGTGGGGATGTGAACGGACGTAGCTGCTGTGGAAAATACAACCGTGTTCCCTCAACACGCTGAAGACCGAACTACCATCTAGTCCAATCATGCCACACCCCTGAGTCTATACCCAACAGAATGGAAAGCGGAGACATAAAGAAATATTTGTACACGCATGTTCATGTGCTTACGGTTTGCAAATGGCCACGGTTTTCAGACAACTTGACTATTTTACCATGACAAAATCTCCATATTGAGATCCTTGAATTTTTTTTTTAAATTGAAGTCTGCTTTGACAGACATTGATATGGCTACGCCAGATGTCGTTTTTAGTGTTGGAAACACATACTATTTTTTTTATTGTTTTACTTTAACTAGTTTGTATTTCAGGAATGCCTCTAGTAAGTGAGGCAGGCTAGAATTTTTGTTGCTGTTCATGCAGTCTGTTGGAGATACCATTGCTGTGTAACAAATGACCCCAAATGCTCACGTGTTCTGTGAGCTCAGGCAGGGTGCACTGCACTATGATATCGGGACCTTGGCTGGGAAGCCTGGGGAGGGGGCGCATGTGTCTACATAGCTGGGTCCAGGGTAATTGGGAGGTTTGTTCATTCCCATGTCTGGGTCTGGGGCTGGGATGACCTATATATGACGAGCTGCTACACGTGACCTGTCTGGGTGGCATGGATTCCCCACAACGTGGGCATTTATGCTTTGTGCATGAGGATGCTCACGGTCCAAGGATAACACCGTAAGAGACTGTGTACAAGCCTCACGGTCTTGTATGACTCAGCCACAGATGGCCTACAGCATTTCTTCCACCATGAAAACCCTGCCCCAGTGCAGGGGCAGGAATTCCATTCTATCTCTTATTTACTTATTTATTAGAATAATCTGTGTGCCCAATGTGGGGTTAGAACTCAGCCCCCGAGTTCAAGAGTCACACACTCCACTGACCGAGCCAGTCAGGCGCCCCTTGATTCTATCTTTTGATCAAGGCACGAGAAGGCCAGGTTGTACAAGCTCGTGTGGCATGTGAGATGCTGTTGAGGGCATCTATGGAAAATGCAATTTCCCAGAGTCTCACATTTGTCTTCTTTAACAGGGACCATTAAATGCTTTTGTATTCAATTTAATCATTGATATACTGATTTTAAATCCGTTGTGTTGATATGGGCATTCTTTGTACATTGTCAATCTGCTTCATTCATTTCTTGATGTCTTGGGAGCAATTAATCAGTTTTCCACTAATGCATTTAGTTTTCACCTACATTTAAAATTTTTTTTTAACGTTTATTTATTTTTGGGACAGAGAGAGACAGAGCATGAATGGGGGAGGGGCAGAGAGAGAGGGAGACACAGAATCTGAAACAGGCTCCAGGCTCTGAGCTGTCAGCACAGAGCCCGACACGGGGCTTGAACTCACAAACTGCGAGATCATGACCTGAGCCAAAGTCGGACGCTTAACCGACTGAACCACCCAGGTGCCCCTTCACCTACATTTTTAAAAGTATATATATGTCATTCAGATTGTTTTTTTTTTTTACTTATTAAATATGCTTTTGAGAGAGACAGAGACAGCACAAGTGGGGGAGGGGCAGAGAGAGAGGGAGAGAGAATCCCAAGCAGGCTCCATGCTGTCAGCACAGAGCCAGACACGGGGCTTGAACTCAGGAATCATGACAAATATCAACACTTCACCCATCAGTATGCCTCATCTGATGTGTCTAGTTCACTCAGCTACGAGGTTCCCACATACAGTAAAACCTTTGTTTGTGAGCATAATTCATTCCGGAAACACGCTAGTAATCCAAAGCACTTGTATATCAAAGCGAGTTTCAAGAACCACTGTCTCAGTTGTGATCATGTGACATTCAGCATCATGTATGACTCTTGCCAGACATCCATCGCTCGTTTTTCAAGCTCAGATTTATTAGAAGTGTTTGCTCATCTTGCGGAACACAGAACAAGTTACTTGCAATCCAAGGTTTCACTGTATTTCATAAAACATGATGCTGAGCGTGTCCATGAGGGCATCTCTTGGGGGGATTAGCATTTGAATCAAGACACAGAGTGGAGCATACGATTTTCCCTTCCCCACTGTGGGTGGGCCTCGTGAAATCTGGTGAAGGTGTGAATACTATAGAAGGCTGAGTAAGAAATAATTTTCTCTGTCTTCCAGCTGGGACAGTGGTTTCTCTGGCCTTTGGACTCAGAATCACTCTGGAACTCATTTTCCATTGGATGACCTGCTTCTCGGCCTGTGGACTCTGGATGGGACGATTCCATAAGCTCTCCCAGGCCTCCAGCTGGCTGATTACAGATCCTGGGACGGGTTAGTCTCCTCGCCACATGGGCCAATTCTTCATAATATGTAAGTATATGGGGGCGCCTGGGTGGCTGAGTCGGTTAAGCATTTGCATCTTGATTTCGGCTCACGTCATCATCTCACAGTTTGTGAGTTCGAGCCCCACATCGGGCTCTCTGCGGACAGGGCAGAGCCCGCTTGGGATTCTCTCTCCCTCACTCTCTGCCCCTCCCCCACTCACACTGTCTGTCTCTCAAAATAAATAAATAAACTTAAAAAGATAAGTATATATATTATATCTATATCGAACACACCGTATTGGTCCTGTTCCTCTGGAGAGTCAATCCAGTAAAGCTGGATTGTTTGTCTTTAAAATAGTGTAAGAGGGAGTGTCTGTAGAGTCTATGGGCAGAGACACAGATACAGATGTACAGAGCTACAGCGACAGATCCATGGTTTGGTTTCTCTAAAAAACCCAGACTAATTCATGCATTGTTTCTACCTTTCTTTGTTTCTACCTCCTAGTGCACAATGGTGGCAGGCATTTTGCTCAGATCCAGTGCCTTCAAAACTGAATAGAATCACCCCCAGGGCAGGTGCCTGATAAGTAACTAAAAAGACCACAATGTCCCCAAGCATAATTTAGATGATCTCTTTTCTATTCCTGCCACTTTGGAACGTAAGGTTATTCATTTTATAATTTTTCACACACTGTGCCAGTGGTACGGTCAGAAGTAAGAAGAGGGTTTAAAATTTTCCAAAAATCAACCCGATTTTTCCTAAAATATGAGCTTTCTTAGTCCACTGAATGTTCACAAAACAGTACAAACTGGAGGGAGTGGTGTGAAATTAAGATTTAATTAGTGCATACTAGTTAAGTGATATCGATTGCAAATTAATATACAACCACTGAGAGGCAATGAATCATGATTACGAAGGACTCTGATCTATTCACAGAATTTCTATTGCTTAAAGAAAGCTGTAACCTTCCTTAAAGGCTAATACATATTTCCTCCCCAGTCTCTGCCACTCTCAACCCAGGTAAACAAAGGGAAATTCAGCGTGCTGCAAAAACATTTCATACATCAACAGACTTTTCCTCTCAATGTGCTAACGTTTTTCTTCCCCAGCTCAATGAGACTACTAACTTTTTCTGTAGCATTTTCTCTTGGGAGACAAAGGGTTGTGTTACAGTTTATTGCAGAAATGGGAATTCTCAGATGCCAGTGTGAAGGGCAGTGTGGAAATATGTACCAAAAACGTGTGAAATTGAAAATTTGCCAGATTTGCAAATTTGGAAGAGTATTCAGACGTCCAGTTGGTGCAAAATACCATAGAAAATAGCATTGTTTTTAATACAAAAGCAGTTAGAATTTGGGTATGCACTCACACCGAGAAAACTAATACTCATGTATATAAAACAACATGACTCAAATATATGGATGAATGGGTTAAAATGCTACCAGGTGAATTCACAAATGTGTTAGTAATAGTTTCTTTGATTGATGCCAAATGGAGGATTCTTCGAATGTATGCCACTTTCTCACTGGTCACAAACCCACTGCTTGAAGCCTCTGCTCAGCCTTCTGACCTGCGTCTGTCTAGCTGGCTTCCCAATTTCTGTTTTCATTCCCCTTATTAAAGCATATGATGTTATATTGGTTTCAGGTGTACAACGTACTGATTTGATATTTGTATATGTTACAAAATGATCACCCCACTAAATATACTTAATACCTGTCACCACATAGTTGCAATTTTTTTCTTTTTTCTTTAAGTTTATTTATTGAGAGAGAGAGAGAGAGAGAGAGAGAGAGAGAGAGAGAGAGAGAGCGCATGTGTGAGGAGGGGAGGGGCAAAGAGAGAAGGAGACACAGAATCCGAAGCAGGTTCCAGGCTCTGAGCTGTCAGCACAGAGTCCATTGCGGGGCTCGAACCCACCAATCAGGAGATCATGAGCTGAGCCGAAGTCGGATGTTTAACCACCCGAGCCACCCAGGCGCCCCAGCGACTATCATCTTCAAATAAAGTACAATAAACAAAAAATATTTACCTACACAAATTCAACCAAGTTGAATATGATATCCATATATATTCCATAAATGATGGCACTAACTCTACTGTGTTTCATCATTGTTGTCATAATCCAAATCGCCTCCACACTTACACTCAGAATAGTTTCAAACCTTTCAAGTGCGTTCTGCATCTTCAGATTTTGTATCTGACGTGGGTATGTCTCAGCCTCCTCACAGAAAAGACGCACACGTTGGCCTTTTGATAAGGCCACGGAGACATTTTTTAGAACGGGACCTTGCATTGCAAGAAGCTGTCATTCGGGATGTAACTCAGAAGGGGGCCGCGGAGCGTCCCAAAAAGCAGATGACCTTTCTCCCGACGCAAGCCAGGAAGAAGCCCAGTACATAGCAAACCAATGGGCACAATTACGTTGTGTTAGAAGCGGAGAACATTGTGTACTTTCATTTCTGGACTGTCAGGCTGAGAGAAAATACTCAAGTTGAGTCTGCAGGCGCATTTCACAGAAAGAATCAAGAGCCGTCCAGAGGCCTTGGCCGCTTCAGAGTCTGAGCTGGTTTACTGCATTCAAAGTGACCTTGTAACTGAATATGTAGCACCTTAGTTGACAGAGCTTGGTGACCGTCAGAAAGGCGGGCAGAGCTTTTGATGGGCATTTTGATGCACTGGGGATGTGGCGGGCTTCATCCAGGGTCTACGTGGTTAAATTACTTGAGGTTGGGAAACTCGGTTATAGACATCGAGCTAACAAGAGGCTCCTTTGGGTGTGGTAACTGGGTACACTTCCCAAAGGAGAGACCTAGTTTTGAAGTCAGCACACATAAGAAGGCAAACACCACTCCTATTTTGTAACTGGCAGTGTTACTGATCTAAAATATCCCTGTAAGATTTGCCTGGCGAGGCCACTAGACCACACATGTACTAATGGAACTCAACCACACATGTTAGTTGTGTGGTTTTAACAAAGACAAAGTTGTGTTTAGTAATCACATCCTGCCCTGTATCTCGTGAAATTCATTTCCAAAACAATGGATTCTCAGGCTTTTTTTTAAATCAACAAATCTGTTGCTGCTTGAATGCATAAAGCCAGAAAACACACAGTTATATCCAACACACGCACTCACTGGAAGTTTAGGTAGGCTGTGGATGATCAGAATTACAGGTAATAATGTCCTGTGGTGACATATGGCTAGACCATGAATATGGGATAAAGCAGTAGGGAACGTGACACCAATGCAGATGCCTCTGCATGCAAGGCTGCATGACGCATGCAACCCAATTTGGTTTTTAAAACAACGTGTCTGGTTTTTCATCAATGGTTGACCAGATGTTCTATCAGGGCATCAAAACACAGATATGAAGCTCTTCATAAACCATGATTTCTAAAGGCTATTAAGGGGTCATAAATACAGCCCCATTTATTGCCACTGGTTTTTACAGTAGACACAAACCCTATCAGTCAATGGTCCCACGTCCAGCGCTCAATGGCGTGTTATTGGAAAATGTTCTTGTATATCCCACCTTTGTCCTCCATCCTGACTTGACAGCCGTTAAAAGGGACAGGCCCTTCAGTAGCCCCTGTAAGAAGGCCACACAGACCTCTGAGTTTTCTGAGGATTCAAATTGCAGAAAAAACACCGGGATAAAGCTGGGAACAGATGCAGCCAACAGAAAGAAATGTTCAGTTATATGTCTATGAAGTAAACTATGTCACATTATCACTTAAGAAATTTAATATCCATAAAAATATTATTGCAAATTAAAAATGAGATAGAAACTAGTTTTCTTAGTTTTATATCCAGCCCCAAGTTAGCACATTTGGTCCTCAAAAATATAGCCCAATTTGGGGGTGCCTGAGTGGTTCGCTCAGTTAACCATCTGACTTCGGCTCAGGTCATGATCTCATGGTTCGTGGGTTTGAGCCCTACATCAGGCTCTGTGCTGACAGCTTGGAGCCTGGAGACTGCTTCTGATTCTATGTCTCCCTCTCTCTCTGCCCCTCCCTGCTTGCACTCTGTTTCTCTCAAAAATAAACATTAAAAAAATAGCCCAATTTAAAGGTTTGTTTACAGGCAGGCAAAGGACCCCTGATAAATATTATAATTACAAGCATAATATATAATATTGTATATTATATGCCACTTATACAGATAGTAATTGTTTTGTAAATAGCATATATCTGTTTATTTTATATAGATAATTATTGAATCTTGTGTAAAAGCCTTTAATTTTCTTTTAAGATTTTATTTAAAGCAAATTTCAATATTTATTTCTGAGAGAGAGAGAGACAAACAGAGAGAGAGAGAGAGAGAGAGAGTGGGGGAGGGGCAGACAGAGAGGGAGACACAGAATCCAAAGAAGGCTCCTGGCTCCTAGCTGTCAGCATAGAGCCTGACTTAGGGCTCGAACTCCTGAACTGTGAAATCCTGGCCTGAGCTGAAGTCTGATGCTTAACCGACTGAGCCACTCAGGCACCCCAAGATTTTATTTGTAAGTAATCTCCATACCCAACGTGGAGCTCAAACTCAGAACCCTGAGGCAGCCAGGCGCCCCAAAAAGCTTTAATTAAAACTCAAAACCCAACAGCTATAGAGGTCTCAATAAATTTGATTAAAATTGTGTTGTAATAGTCTTTATACTGAAAGAGTCATAAGCAAGAGAGCAACACTCTGAGAAAAATTTTTTGCAAATCACATTACAACGGGCTAACTTCCAAATATGTAAAAATATTCTAGAAATGTGTATGTATATATAAAATCCTGGAGAGGTAATATAAACCAAGGAGAATGAAAATTAACCCGAGTTGACAAAAAGTGAAATATAAATTATTATCAGTCATATGAAAAATGCACAATCCACTAATAAAGAGACATGAAGAATTAAAGGCATAGTACGTTCTTTTTTTTTTACCTATCAGTTCTGCAGAACTGTAATATTTGACTTAGGCTTGTATTAGCAAGTCTGAAATGTTCTCACACTTTTCCAGCAGGACCATAAGCATTTGCCATTGACTCCCAATAAAGCAGGATTTATAAATCTCCAACTATTACACCCGCATCTACAATTGACCTGGAAGTCCCACTGCTAGGGATTTATCCTGGAAATGGATTCACATGTCCATGAAAAATATGCATAAGGTATTTACTGCTGCATTTTTTATATGGAATCAGATGCTCACTAAAGCATTCCCCACATGTAAGAAGGAAATCTAGGTTGCCACACACAGACACAAAACTCAAACCTGCATTTAGGAACTGGTTGGCCTATGTAGCATTACAACAAGACAGTCAGGATATATTAAGTAAAACAAATTTCAGACATTGAAAAAAATAAGTTGAGGAAAGTAAGAGGATGGTAAGACATCTTTTGTGCAAAGAAATGCGGAACATGAACACCTGTGTCTGTAGTTGCTGACGTTTGCACCGTGGAACTCTTGGGTTGGTAAGAAAGGAATATAAATGTTGTCATGCGTCGTGTGGAGTCAGAGCCTGAAGGTCGCAGGCCTTCATAACAGCAAGAAGAAGTAGGAAGCAGAAGGGGAAGAGAGTAAACAGCCATGTAAGAGCAGGCTGCAGAGAGGGGCCATAGCTTGTGCGGGGGCCCAACAACAGAAATAGACGGCCACGGGCCATGCTGTCCCCAACCCTCTGATATCAGTTGGCCAAGCTCAACCAGAAACCTGAGGGCATGTAGGTCTTTCATCCATTTTTACTTTATTTTTGTGTATATTGTAAGAAAGCATCAAAATCCTACAGGAGAAAACAGGCAACAATCCCTTTGACCTCAGCCACAGCAACTTCTTACTTGACACGTCTCCAGAGGCAAGGGAAACAAAAGCAAAAATGAACTATTGGGCCATCATCAGGATAAAAACCTTCTGCATAGAGAAGGAAACGATCAGCAAAACTAAAAGGCAACCAATGGAATGGGAGAAGATTTTTGGCAAATGACATAGTGAATGAAGGATTAGTATCCAAAATCAATAAAGAACTTATCAAACTCAACATACCAAAAACAAATCATCCAGTGAAGAAATGGGCAAAAGACATGAATAGATACTTCTCCAAAGAAGACATCCAGGTGGCCAACCGACACATTAAAAATGCTCCACATCACTCATCATCAGGGAGATACACACCAAAACCACAATGAGATACCACTTCACACCTGTCAGAATGGCTCACATTAACAACTCAGACAACAACGGATGCTGGCGAGGAAGTGGAGAAAAGGGAATCCTTTTCACTGCTGGTGGGAATGCAAACTGGTTTAGCCACTCTGGAAAACATTATGGAGGTTTCTCAAAAAAGTAAAATAGAACTACCCTACAACCCAGCAACTGCACTACTAGGAGTTTATCCAAAGGATACAGGAGTGTTTATTCAAAAGGGCACATACACCCCAATGTTTATAGCAGCACTATCAACAACAGCCACAGTATGGAGAGAGCCCAAATGTCCATCGATGGATGAATGGATACAGAAGATGTGGTGTGTGTGTACATATATATATATATATATATATGCACATATATATATATATATATACACACACACATATATATATATACATACAATGTATGTATGTATATATATATATATATATATATATACATACTATGGAGTATTACTCGACAATCAAAAAGAATGAAATCTTGCCATTTGCAACAATGTGGATGGAATTAGAGTATATTATGCCAAGCAAAATAAGTCAGAGAAAGACAAATATGTGATTTCACTCATATGTGGAATTTAAGAAACACAACAGATGAACATAGGGAAGGGAAGGAAAAATAAGACACAAACAGAGAGGGAGGCAAACCATAAGAGACTCTTAAATACAGAGCACAAACTGAGGGTTGCTGGAGGGAGGTGGGTTGGGGGTTGGCTAGATGGGTGACGAGTGTTAAGGACAGACAGTTGTTGGGATGAACACTGGGTGTTATATGTTAAGAGACGAATCACCGGGTTCTACTCCTGAGGCCAATACTACACTATATGTTAACTTGGATGTAAATAAAAATAAAAAAAATAAACAAGCAAAAGTGGGAAAATGTTGTCATCTAATTAAAATTAGTTTTTTAAACTGTAAAAAAAAGAAAGAAAGAGAAAGAAAGGAAGGAAGATAAAAAAGAAAGAAAGAAAGAAAGAAAGAAAGAGAAAGAAAGAAAGAAAGAAAGAAAGAAAGAAAGAAAGAAAGAAAGAAAGAAAGAAAAAGGAAGGAAGGAAGGAAGGAAGGAAGGAAGGAAGGAAGGAAGGAAGGAAACCAGAGGGCAGGGAGGCCCTGTGAGCTTGCACACAGGGTCAGGCTCTGGGAGCACAGAACAGGTGCAGAGGGATGAATGGTGCATCTCAGGGGTCGAGCAGAAAGGGCCGAGTGTTTGGGTCCAGGGGTGGGAGGCAGTGTAGGGGCGCAGAGTCAGGAAGCAGAGTTTTCAGGGCACGACCCTTCAAGAGCATGGCGGTACTCTCCACTCAAAAATCACTTACAATGCCCCAAATCATCACTTCTTATTATTCTGATTCCATTATCACTGTTCTTGAATCCAATGTTTAAAATCAGCATTCTCAGAGCTCAGTAATATTTTTGTGGAAAGAATTCTCCTCTGAAATGGAACGGACACATTAACAGGGTGGGTAGTCGATGCTTTCTTCAAACAGATTTGCATCTTGTCAACATGGAAAGCTGCCCTCAGGTGATCGCACTGGAAATCACTCCTTGTTTCTGTAATCTGCCGTATTCTTTTCCATAGATCCTTATTCGATGTGCAATTTCAAAATTATTATTCTGTTTATCAGCAGCAAGTGTAGGCTAAAATTATCTTTGTATATTATTATTGATAGCTTTTCTATTAAGCTCATAACAGCCAGCCGCCAGTATTAATAATGATTCCCCTGATCATGAGTGAAATCTCTTGAAGAATGCTCATATCTGGGCAGGATTGTGTTTTGCTGGGTTGATCTTAATGCTGAAATCTCATAAGTTAATACACACTAGGGAACATTTTCTGGAAGGTAAAAAATACTACCTGTGAAGGCTTTTCTTACTTTAATCTTATTCACACTGTTAAAATGCGTATGTAATATACATTAGGCTTTTCAAACAACAGGCACTTAATAAGGAGGGGTTTAGAATACACGATCAATTTCCAAGATTTATCATCGCTCAAGACATGTTGAACTCCGTGCCATAGGAGAATATGTGCCCTATTCAGAACCAGGAATACGTATTACAACATGAGGCTCTATTCAGGACAGGAGAGCTGTGTAGAACGTAATTTGGGGTGTTGTTAGCTCAGAGGTGATTTATAGGGAATGGCAACTTGATGGGTAACAAAGGCAAGCAAGATGAATGTCCATGTTCTGTTGCAAATATTGCAGGGCAATAGTCATAAAAATGCACGAGAACATGATAAAAAATACCTCTTTTCGTCCACACTTTGGGTGGATGTTACTATACAGGCATTAACTGTACAACACGGACCCAGTTATGATGTGGAGCTCCAAACCAATTTTTTCCACTGTTTTATTTCTCTTTGTGAGAATTCCCCAAATTATTCAATTTTGAGACTTGGCTGGCTCTTAATGTTCCCGCACATATACAATTGCATCTACAAATTGCCTTTCCCTCTTTTATGGGCATGCCTTGAAAATTAGATATATTGAATTTCACCTGAGATATTTACACAGAATTGTGTAAAAGGAAAAATATGAAATGATTCTTCACAAAGATGATGCGAAGTTTCCCTAGCCAAATTTATTGGAACACAATGGGCTACACTTCTACAGTTATGATTCACAATTTGCTGTGGTTAAAAAAATCAGTAAATGCAATTCAATCAGGTATAGGATTTTAAACAGTTATTAGAGACAAAATACAGAAGTCTAAACATTAATACATTGTAGTCTTTGCAAATATTTCTCTAAGGTGTTCAACCACGAAAGATTAGGAAAAGCCCAATGGGTTAATTCCAGAGTTTGTTGTTATTGTTGTTTTCTCCCAAGTAATTACAGTGCTTTTGTCTTACAAAATATTGTGTATTTTTCTGTAGTTGTACTATTTGGCTTAAGACATTATTGTCTATACTGATATGAAGATGTTCTCCAATACTTTCTTGTCAAAGTCTGAGGTCTCTGCTTTTTGCACTGACATTTTGCCATTCATTTGGAATTTAATGAATGAAGGCACCACAGAGATTTTTCTTCTGTGTGTTTCCCCTTACCATCCGCTGGGGCAATGCTGCACTTGACATCACCATATCCACACACTTCTTCCCCACAGATCTGTGATGCGATCACAACGGTGGATGTTCACAGCTGCACAGATTTTCCTCTCCAAATGCTTTGCGGATAGAGGTAGCTGTGGTGTGCAGTTTGACAAAATTCCGTGTGGGCTCAAGTCAATAGTGGGTGGGTTTCCAGAACAGAACTCCTCTCTTCCTAAATGAAGGATCCTTCAGACATAGGAGTTTTAGTCCCTTTCTTCCTGACTGTGGTGACAACACAGACAGCCGCTTTTTTCGAACTGTAAGTCGGAAACCCCAGCTGTCGGGATGATGGAGAAGAAAACTGCATGATCCTGGGTGCAGAATGACTTTTCTGACCACTGTATCCGCTATATACCTGAACTTAGTATCATTTGAGAAAAATAAAGCGCTGTCTGATTAAGTCACTGATATTGATATCTTTCATACAAAGCCCAAAGCAAAAGTAAAGGTTACAAGAACAGTTCTACTGTATTAGTTATTTTGTATGTGGAACGTTCTCTGCCGGCTTTTTCATGTGCAAACTTCGTAAGATGAAAGTTGATGTATGTCCGTATCTAAGTGTGACAGCTGTGGAAGTTTTGGCTTCTGGGAGGGGAAAGTCAAGAAATGTCCCCTGTCCTTCTTCAAAATTTTGTTGGGCTTTTCTATGCCCACTATATCTCTATATAGGTATTTAGGAACAGTTTGTTATGTCGAGAAAACATAGAGTAAGAATTTCAAACCCACTTGGTGCAGAATTGACACTTTCTAAACAAATCTGAAGGTGAAGTGACATATTTGCCTTACTGAGTCTATGCATACCAAATACTGATATATCTCGATGTATTTAGATGTTATTTTACATTCTTCCTAAGCTTTGTTTTACATAGAGTTCTTGTTTATTCTAACAAGAATAATTTTTGTCAGTTACGTGTTTTTGAAAGAGGTATCATAAAATCTCATGACAATTGTTCAATTGACAGCTTCTGAGTCCATATATGTATATTTTTGTATTGATTTTGACATTGTAAGATAAGATGGGCAAGTTCAGAATTCCTATCTCTTTCCATCGAACGATTCTGTTAAACTTTATTTATTTTATTTAAAAAATTTAATGTTTAGTTTTGAGACAGAGAGAGAGACAGAGTGTGACCAGGGGAGGGGCAGAGAGAGAGGGAGACACAGAATCCGAAGCAGGCTCCAGGCTCCGAGCTGGGGCTCGAACTCACGAACCGTGAGATCATGACCTGAGCTGAAGTCGGCTGCTCAACCGACTGAGCCACCCAGGTGCCCCTGTTAAACTTATTTTAAATCCTATTTTCCCTGCGGATTATTCTAATAGTAGCCCTCGTCTACACCTTTAGGGTTATTTTTATTTTAATATCCCGATAAATATTTTTTTCTCGATCCCAGTCTATACTACCTCTCTTTCATGTTTCTGCTGTTGGAAGATTCCTGAAATCTCCAGAAAGGTAAGTATGTATTACAGGCTATACAAAGTCTTGACTAAGAATAAACAATTTCTGTGCAGGTCATGTGTCTCTATTCTCCCTGGGACCTATTATGCCCATGCACCAACCCAGTTTGGGGAAGCCTTACTGATACCACCCACATGCATCGTTTCCTTTCTGTCTAGACACTCCTATAGCTTCTGACCACCTTGATTCCCATTTTAGGAACGCCATCCTGCTGGAGAGATGCTGAATTCATCCAGTCCTAATCAAGAAAACAACACATGGCAGGTTTTTCCAATGGAGGGCTTAAGGGTAGTGATTTGGTTGTACAAAATAGAACCACAGAGAAGCCGGAGGTCTTAAGGGTAGCGGTTTGATCGTGCAAAATAGAACCACAGAGCAGACGGAGGGAGGTGTGATGTGTGCACATCAGAAAGCTGTCATGAACCTTGGGACACAGCTCCCAAGCCCCCGAGCTCCATCAATGACCAACACATGAGGCCTGTTGCTGGGACTGTCAACCGCCAGCCCAGAGTCACATGCCAACGACCACAAGAGACGGGCGATGTCGAGCGCGCTGTGCTCACTTAGACATGCGTCTTCTTCCCCCCACCCCTTCCATCATCCAGACACCATTTACGAGGATGACATCTTGTGAGGGGTCTGGGGAAGGCAGTCTGTGGACTTTTGAAAGGCCGGTGTAGAGTGGAGGGAGGTGACCAGGTCACCAAAGAACAGTGGTTAAACCTCTGCGAGGGATAACACGATGTGTTGTCTACACATTGTAAGAAGGAAACACACACAATCAGGAATCAGGCTCCTATCATCGGATGATCCTTGGTTCTTATGCAGAAAATAACCACTCTTTCCTTCTGTACACCCATTGACTTTCTTTTTTGTACTGAATTACAGCTGACACACAATGTTAAGTAGTTTCAGGGGGAGAACAGAGTGAGTCGGAAAGTCCACACAGCATGGTTGACAGGGAGGCTCCTGAATATTTCCCTAAAATTTCCCATAATCTTTATACATCTTCCAGGTATAAGACGGTAGTAACGATTCTGCACTGAAAAGTTAGCAATTTCCAAGAAACACATTGGTTCAAATGTTCAGCAATGTTCTTTGCAAGCATAGCACACACTCTTTTTTTTTTTTTGTAAGTCTCTCCATATTTGTTCTTTTGGTTCTCAGCTTTCTGCATAGAGGTCACAAAGTGTACAGGCATATCAAGGAGAGATAAGTTTCCACTCTCCGTCCCGGGCACTGAAATAATACAATTACTGTATGGGAAGGTGAAGGGACATTTTATCACATTATGAGTCTCGCTTGGAACTGTAGTTATGTTTGACTTGTATTTATTCCTGTGACCTTCATGAGCAACCATCTCTGAATTTCAGAGGCGATTCTGTATAGTACGCTTGACCATAATTGAAAACTTTTTAGTAATACAATGTGTATTTAGTTACATCTTCATATTAACAAGTTTACAATTTATATGCTGATTAAAAAAATAATAGAACAGAAGAATACATTTATATTCCTAATTGGAAAGGTCATTACATATTTCAGCACAGATGGAATTGTAATTATTTTTGAAATTATTACAACAACTAATTTTCTCTTCAGAAATCTAATTACTTTTTAAAATCCAAAATAGCATATTGGAGTCACTGTCATATGGCTTGTAGTTTTCCTTGTTAATGACGAATCTGACTTGATCCCTAGGATCCTGGAGGCTGGGGTATTTCTGATACCCATTTATCTTATGTTGATACAAGCTTACACTTAGTTTCGAACTTATGCAATTATGGTAACATCTTTTGTTTTTTACCATGCACTATAGCACCTGTTAAATTCAGGAGATATAAATAGGTCTATTATATAATTATTGTATACTGTCTATTTTTTGACATATATTATATATTTTGCTCTTCTTGGATTTTTTTTCATTTTGGCTATGACTCAAATCTAGCGTCTCTTATTCCAATTTGGAACCAGACGTCCTTACCCTGTCACTTGGATCATGCAAATTGTTTACAGATATTTATCATAATAAAAATTGGCATTAGGAGCAATGGGGTAAGGTTTAATCCTTTGGAGCTGACCATAAGAAACATTCTTTATTCTTGACATTTCTTCCCTTTCTAGAGAGAAATCCTGCCCTCAACACCAGTGAAAGATTTTCAGCTTCACCACAAATGTGCCTTCTCTGCAAATTCTCCAGGATCCATCTCTGTTAGAATTTTGCTCATATTTCTGTTAGGGCAAATACAACTTCATTAAACAGTCCTCATCAGCGTTCACTACATGATGGTCTTATTTCAGGCAAGGGATCCTCATTCTTTGGTGTATTACCTGAGTCCTACACACTGGCTAGAATGATCACTCTCTCGGTATGGTAGGAAGGAGCAAGAAGGAATTTTTATTATAATCCAGTGGTACTAGGAAATATCCACAGGGTGTTTAGAGATCCTTCCAAAAGAGATCCAAAGGGTATTTTGATTTGCAATTTCTGGTATTATCTTAATGAGTCTGTCGTAAAGGCCCGGGACAGTGATGACATTCTCCTTGGTGAAGCTGGGGACAACAGTCACCCTTGGCTTGCCCTATGACTGTTCTCATTAGAAAGTGTTTCCTTCTTGGCTGCATGACTAAGGTACATTGTGACACATGATTTTAGCTAGCAAAGGCCCACGCATCATTTATATCAAAGTAGTTTTTTGTTTACATATGGTATATAAAGACTCAATCAATCAATATGAGTTGAGTCAATTAAACTTGTAAGAAATATACTATGAGCAATAGTTTATTAAAACAACAACAACAACAACAACAGCTTTGGGGCACCTGGATGGCTTGGTCAGTAGAGCATATGAGTCCTGATCTCAGAGTCATGAGTTGAAGCCCCACCTTGGGCATGGAGCCTGCTTTAAAAAAATTAACTTTGGGGCGCCTGGGTGGCTCAGTCGGTTGAGCGTCCGACTTCGCTCAGGTCACGATCTCACGGTCCGTGAGTTCGAGCCCCACATTGGGCTCTGTGCTGACAGCTCAGAGCCTGGAGCCTGCTTCAGATTCTGTGTCTCCCTCTCTCTCTGGCCCTCCCCCCATTCATGTTCTTTCTCTCTCTGTCTCAAAAATAAATAAATGTTAAAAAAATTAACTTTGGGGCGCCTGGGTGGCGCAGTCGGTTAAGCGTCCGACTTCAGCCAGGTCACGATCTCGCGGTCCGTGAGTTCGAGCCCCCGCATCGGGCTCTGGGCTGATGGCTCAGAGTCTGGAGCCTGTTTCCGATTCTGTGTCTCCCTCTCTCTCTGCCCCTCCCCCGTTCATGCTCTGTCTCTCTCTGTCCCAAAAAATAAACGTTGAAAAAAAAATTTATAAAAAAAAAAATTAACTTTTACTCCCAATTGTGTATTGGGTTTTCCTGTCATCTCTATAGATCTCTTGGGTGTTCATGAATCCCAGTGTTTTCTTATGGAGCTATTATGTTGCATAACCGTTGTTTGTAAGATGCAGCTGGAAAATAATTCTAGTCTTTGCCTGTACTGGGCACTCATCTTTTTGGCTCTTGTCTGCCCCTCTGCACGCTGTCACCGATAATAAAATCCCCTCCAGTTACTGAAATCCCAAGAGTAACCTCATTTCAGGAAACAAATATCCAGATTCATGTCATAGTCAATCAGGAATTCAATTTTTAATACTTTATAGCAGTTGTTTTTTGTCTTTGGCTCATTCTACTTTGTTTATTCACCGTAATTCTCTTACTGCAGAAAATTGTCCGGGAGGAAAACGTTCTATCACTCTCCCTTTTACGCTTTCCACTGCACAGAGAACAGTAAATGTTCAAAATGTAGTTGAGTGAATTATGCTGAAATACTGCTAACAGCATTCACTAATGAAGGACTGGTGCACACACGTGCACACACACATACGGAGGATGTTTAAGTACCACTATTATAAACAAAAAATGTTGTTGACACCAGTTCTGGTAAGCCCACTACAGTTTATCCTGTGTAGACATAATGTTTCTCAGTTTCCCATGAATAATCCTAGATACAATCAATTAAAACTCAAGTTCTTGGCTCAATATACAAAAGCATCCCGCTTATATAATAATCTACATTCGTGATTACAGAATAGCCTCACTGGTAATTAAGGGGAAGGATGGGATATAATTAATTTACATGTAAAAAAAACACAAAAAACGAATGATTATGGCTTTCCGGAAGTTTACAGTTGAAGCAAATGTATACTTAACTCGAATTTTGTTTGTCTTTTGAAAATAATAAAAAAAAAATCACTTGAAATTATGAGACAGCATGATTCTACCTGCTTGCTAACCCTTAAATAGCACATGTGTTGGTCAAATTGAGACCAGGCTTTTAGTCTTTTCTGATTTTTCCAGCAATAGTAAATATCTCTTGTTGTTATATTTTCTTCTCTGTGATTGGCTGAATTTAGAATTTAAACACCCATTCTGTTCAGGAAGAACAGATTTATAATGTGATTGGAATCGATGTGTTGTTTGGTAATATTATATCCATTCTCAATGCACGTTAATGGGCTTATGAAGGGCATAGCTTATATCATTCCCGTGGGAGATGCCTTTAAAATAAGCAGAATCAGGGAGTTTGTTGTGGAGTTGATCTTACTTTGTACAGAATTCACAGAGTACCTGGCTAATACAACATGTAAATTAGAGAGGGGTGAGCAGACCAGTAAATCACCGGGTCCTTACAAGAGATTACACGTTACAAACCACAAATTATGTTCACTTCAGCTTTTAGTAAAAAAAAAAGAAAAAAA
Organism: Prionailurus bengalensis; assembly: GCF_016509475.1. Taxonomy (NCBI): domain Eukaryota; kingdom Metazoa; phylum Chordata; class Mammalia; order Carnivora; family Felidae; genus Prionailurus; species Prionailurus bengalensis. Next base: position 2,832,574 of record NC_057361.1, read on the forward strand.
ACCAGTGTTAACTCATGGCAGGGGGTATTTCCTTTTGCAATTATCTCAAAGTAGGTGCCACATTTCTCCTGACAATGTCCAGTCTTCAGGGAATTTACAGCTGTTCCTTTGACATCCTCTACAGTTCATTAAACAATCTCCTGATATGTGATTTACCTCCTTCTGATGGCTCTGCGATTCAGATTCTATTAGGGAGAAATAGAAGACTGTGTTTAAAAAAGTCTTAAACACAGTCATCAATATCTGAACTGCAGTGTGCTATTTCTTTGCTTCAGGAGTGAGTAGTATAATCTTTGGTGAGCATCACTTGGGAAGTTCCCATGTGCTGCTCACACATTAAGCCAAACCACAGGCTTTGGCTTTCTATAAATATTTGGCTATGTCTATGGAGTTCAAATACGGCTCAGCAAAGTACACACTTTGTGAAACAGATGTTGACCCGTTAAGATGAACTGTAACACTGGTAAATGTATTTATTATAGCTGACATAAAACATCTCATAATGTGGCTATAAGAATGGTGATTTTTAAAATATTCATGTAACTGTAACAAACCCAAGCTCTACTGAAGGAAAAATGGCTTATTTTGTGCATACGCATAAGGATTCTATGTGGTTCTTTTGCTGGCTTTGAACAAAAGTCAATTCTGAAATTAGTGAATGGCTACCCTTTAGTACTGACATGACCAGCTGTATGTCCTAAACAGATAAAATAATGCTTGGGCAAGAAAAGGGATGGACTGCCTGAAACCCAAGATTTTAAGGAAGAGTTTAGGAAGGAAGGTAGGATTTGTACCAAAGGAGAAAATGCTCAGAATGAGTGTCTTATCGGCAAGGGCAATCATCTGTGTTTTTGTTAAGAGTGTGAGGATGGAGGCAGTGACATTTAAGAGAACAGAAAAACACAATGACAAATACAAACCATTCAATTCAGGAAAAGAATGGTATCATTAAAAAAAAAGAGAGAAAGAGACAGAGAGAGAACGCAAAGTCAGAAATGAAAGAGGAGCAACCAACACTACAGAAATACAGAAGATTGTAAGAGAAACCTACAAAAAATTTCACGCCCAAAATTGGACAACCGAGAAAAAATAAGTAAGTTCCTGGAAACACAATCTTCCAAAACTGAATCAGGAGGAAAGAGAAAATCTGAACAAAACAACTGCTAGTAACAAAACTGAATCAGTAATCAAAAAAACACTCCCAACAAACAAAGGTCCAGGACCAGATGGCTTCACAGGTGAATTTGACCAAACGTTCAAATACGAGTTAATACTTATTCTCCTCAAACTATTCCAAAAAACAGAAAAGGAAGGAAAGCTTCCAAATTTATTCTACAAAACTAACATGACACTGATACCAAAATCAGACAAACATAAAAAAAAATTGGTCAACATTTCCGATGAACATTGATGCAAAGATCCTCAACAAAATATTCGCAAACCAAATCTAACAATACATTAAAAAAAATCATTCACCACGATCAACTGGAATTTATTCCTGGGCTGCAAGAGTGGTTTGATATCTGCAAATGAATCCACATGATGCATCACATCAACAAAACAAAGAATAAAAACCATATGATCCTCTTAACAGATGCAGAAAAAGTATCTGATAAAATTCAACATGAGTTCATGATGAAAACTCTCAACAAAGTAGGTTTAGAGGGAAAATACCCCGACACAATAAAGGCCAGTTATGAAAAACCCACAGCCAACGTCAACGTCAATGATGAAAAACAGAAAGCATTGTTCCTAAGATCAGGCACAAGACAGGATGTCCACTGTCACCACTATTATTCAACATAGTACTGGAAGTCCTAGCTGCAGCAATGAGACAAGAAAAAAATAAAAGGTATCCAAAGGAAATATGGATAAACACCAATTAGACAAGGTCACAAAATATGAAGGCTCAGGAAAAATAAAAGTATCAGAAATATAAAAACATAACAACATAAAAGAGTTAAAAACCAGAATTTCCAACAGTCAGTTAATCATCCGACTTCGGCTCAGGTCATGATCTCATGGTTCGTGGGTTCAAGCCCCACGTCGTGCTGTGTGTTGACAGCTCGGAGTCTGGAGCCTGCTTTGGATTCTGTGTCTCCCTCTCTCTCTGCCCCTCCCCTGCCTGTGCTCTCTCTCCGTCTCTCAAAAATAAAATAAACATTTTAAAAAAAACGCACCATGCATATGGATAAATAAAAAAGGAAAATCTACATAAATCCTTATTTCATATCCCTAGAATATTTGTGAAAAAAGTTTATGTCTGTGATCACAAATTTTTTCAAAAAATGAAATCTGATAGACTTGCTTCTATTTACCTATTTTCAATTAGGCAATTAGAAAATAATAATAAAGGACTGCCAAAATACTAATTGTTCACAAATTAAGAAATAGTTCCTTAAAAATATAGTGATCAAATTTGTTACATGAAGTTCAGCTGAAAGTTGAAAAAAAAAGATGTGTATCTCATACAGATGCTAAAATACATGGCTGAATATGTGCTAAGTACGGATTATACAGCTGCAAATTTATATTAAAGAAAAATATTGAGCATTGGGAACAATGTATTCCCTTGAAGAAATTGTAATGGATCACATAATCAATAAATTGTGAGCAAGTGTTTAAGATAAAATTGGAAATTGTTCAACAGAAAATAATCGTGTACAAGTGCAAAGGCTAGTTCTTTGCAAAAACAGAGAAACAGGCTATATTTGTAACAGAGATTCAGTAATGAAGATGGGGAGGGCTCAGTGTGAAGTGTTAGCAATAAGAAGAAAGGGTTTGCACAAAGGAGAGTTTTGACCCACATGTAGGCAGAGAATTGTAACTGTCAATTACCCTAAAAGAGATGTGAAATGTTATTGTATTGATGTCCTTTGTAAAGGCTCTCAGAAGCAGACATTATCAAAGACAAATTCTGTATGATCCTTTAAAAATTTTTTTGAATGTTTCTTAAAATTTATTTTTGAAAGAGAGAGAGAGATACAGTGCCAGCAGGGGAGGGGCAGAGAGAGAGGGAGACACAGAATCTGAAGCAGGCTCCAGGCTCTGAGCTGTCAGCACAGGGCCCAATGGGGGGGCTCGAACTCATGAAATCTGAGATCATGACCTGAGCTGAAGTCAGACGCTTAACGCAGTGAGCCACCAGCTGCCCCGTATGGCCCTTTAAATATAAAAAAGAAAGCAAACAAAAGCAGATGGTTTTAATTCCACTTAAAGAAAGTTCCCTGACTCACTAGTTAAATTAATACAAATTATTACCAAACTTGGTAACAGTAAAAGAAGTAATTACAGATCAATAATTAATTTATATGCCTAAATATATTTTAATAAGTCCCACTCCACAATATGCTGACCCAATAATGCATCTTGTCTAAGGAAAGGATATGTTTTTGGAAATTAATGGTAGTTCATTTAAATAAACTATTATATCAACAAAACTCCGGAGGAACAAAACCTACACGATTATAACATTAGAAACTAATGAAGAAATTGATCAAATTTTAGATAAAACATTAAAACTTTCTGTAAAATTGAAATGAGAAGCAATACACAGGGAAAGGCTATAGCAATATCGGTCAGGCAGAGATGTCCCTTATCATCACTATTGTTCAGCATTGTCTCAGGCTCTGTGCGATACTCTAAGATATAAGAAATGCTGTAAAATTAGAAAAATAAAAGACAACACTACTTTTATCTATAAATGGACATTCAAAGACATGTATGCGTATATCTGTGTCTAAACTGATCTATTTAATGACTGAGAATATGCCAAATGTGAAAGTTACAAGAACAATGGGAAAAGATATTTATTTACAGCATGTGTAGAGACATTGTGAAGGCTTATCCGTTTTTAACAAGATAGCAGCAAAGGTGTTAATTCACCCATGATTTTGATTCTTCTGGAAGAGAGTCACGAAAGCGTTCCAGATCCAGAGGAAACAACCCTTGAAGTTCAAATGCGAAGGCACTAGGATGTGCACTGGGATTTTTTGCTGCTGCAAAACGGATGCAGAATTCTCAGAGACACCTCCACTTGGCCGGCCCACACAACAGGCAGGTCTCTGGAAGGACCCCCGCCGTGTGTTTCCTGAGAAAACCAGCTTTTGGATGCTCTGTCAATACAAAGAAATTAGAGTCAGTGAAGTTCCCACTGTCCCTTCTACATCCTGGGGAGTGGGAGAGGGGGACAGAGTAGGAAGAGAGCAGGTGGAGATCTGACTGGCCCTGGGGCCCAAAGAGGAAGTTCTGGAGGCCAGAGTCTGAAATCAACATGGTGGCAGGGATTGGTTCCTCCAGGGGGAGGTGAGGGAGACAGTGCCTCATGCTTCTCCCTCTCTGCTCCGGGTGGCTCCTGGCAGTTTCTGCTGTTTCCTGTCTTATAGATGCATCACTATCTCTTGTGCCTGTGGCTTCACACAACTGTCTTCCCGCCGTGGGTGTCTCTGTGCCGGTATCCTTCATGCTGTAGAAGCTCCCGCCGGGTGGCTGCATTTTGTTGCAGCCACACACACAAGCCTTCAAAATCAGGCTCTCTGCAGATTGTGTAAAAAAAAAATCCTTTCCTGCTCAAGCCAGTTGGTGTGAATTCTATGCATTGCACTGAAAGAGGGCAGCATCTACTCGTAGGGCTGCCGAAACAAAGTGTGGGGAACCGAGTGACTTTAACCACCATTATTTTCTTACACTGTTGGAGGAGACAAGTTCAAGACCAGCCAGCAGGGCCACGCTCTTTCTCAAGACTCTCGCAGAGGATCTGGGCAACTCTCTGTCCTAACTGCTGCTCGTTTCTGAGTTTACGGCGGCATATTACCAATGTCCTCGTCGTGTTCCTCCTCTGTGCATGTCTCTGGGTACAAATTTCCTCTGTTGGTAAGACACCGGTCATTCTGGATCAAGGTTCCATCCCAGTCCAGGAGGACTTCATGGCAGTTGAGCTCATCATAGCTGCAGTGACCCTATCTCCAAATCAAGTCACATCCTGAGCTACAAGGGGGTGGCATTTCAATATATGCATTTGGAAGGGACAAAATGCAACCCATATCAACTACTTATGTGGGAGTTACAGACATAAACTGGACATCACAGTACCTACAGAGCGTTCTTCTGTCATAAAAACTTGCTACCAGAGGGCCCTTGTGAAGACATCCAGAAGCATGGGAAATATTGGGAACGGCAAAGTCTCAGGTGCACACAAGCTCTTACAAATGCCCATATATCCACGGACTCATAAAGTAGATTTTCAAGAATATTCTCCAGAGATGATGCCTCTAGGCAAAATTACGAGACTTGGGGTCTATTGTTCTTGCGTCTTTGTGGTTCGTAGAGTGGCATCATGCGAATAGGGACATTCATAGAGTGGCCGAGTAAACGCATTTTGCAGTGTCCCAGATTCTGCTTGCACGCACTCCTTCGGATGGATCTCCGATTGTTGAGTACTCGCTGCATATTCCAAAAACAATGCATTATTAAATGAGCTACCTAGTTGCCCTGCTAATGAACAACCAGGGCAGGAAGACGAAGCCCACTTAAGATGTATTACCGATGACCATTCCGAACACAAGGTTTCTCAGATGGCCACACGCGTTTCAATCCGTGACACAAATTAGCTCAGCACTGCCACTGTGGATGTGACTGGTTCCATCTCCCAACAGTAACAGTGTTTTCAGAGTAACTAATATGCTTCATTAGTTTCTGCACCATGAGGGGGTGCAGAGTTGGAACTTGAGATTGGTTAAAGGTCTCTAAATGAACCCAAACAAGAGACAGAAAAGGACAGAAATGAGGCAATTATGTGGGAAATCTTTTAATTTCCATTGCCAGGAGCTAAAGGTGGCTATGAACACATTAAGAAAGGAAGACACAAATGAGTCTTTCAGGATTTCTCAAGCGTGGGTTAATAAAAAGTTTAGAGCAGCTTTACGGCACCATATATATTTATACATATAGTTTTGGCTTCGCTTACTGTTTGCCATTTTTATGAAGCTGGCTTCTTCCTGCTCCCTGAAAAATGCTTAGTTATTAGGTAGACAGAAATGCCCCAGGCAGGGGCGTCGGAAGAGGGTGCATTTAAAACTGGACTGCACGATGATTTGGCATTTTGATGCTGGTTGAAGTAAAGAACATGTGGCCAACAGCTTTCAGGACCATGTGGAATTGTAGGTATCCTGGCTATTTACGGTCTAGGCTACTTTACCAGTGGGCAAAGGCTGGATAACCTAAGGCAGACGTGCTGCCACTTTTGTGGAATATCAGAAGACTGTGTTTTTGTTTGTTTGCTGCTTGGTTGGTTTTTTAATGCAATGGTCTATGGGGTGTTGGCCAAATGTCCGATTCTTGGTTTCAGCTCAGGTCACGATCTGATGGTCTGTGGCCTCGAGCTCTGTGCTGGGCTCTGTGCTGACAGCAAGGAGCCTGCTTGGGATTCTCTCTCTCTCTCTTCCTCCGTACCTCTCCCCTACTCACATGCTCTCTCAAAATAAATGTTTAAATAAACATTAAAAAAAATGGCCTAATTCCAAGTTTCCAAAGCAGCTGCATTTGCTTCACAAAGATTATGTGCTCTTTTTAAGTCATCTGTTTAATTGTATAATGGAGTTTTGCCCTGACTTACGAACATTTTGGTCACATTATAAATACTATAGCCATACATTTTTCGAGTCCTAAAACTCTGATCAATCCACAGAGGGTTATTAATAATTTTGATAGTTCTTTGAGACCAGGGACTTTTTCCCTGACAATCATAAACGCAATGTATCTCTAAACACTTACATGTGTGTTGAGAAGGACTATATCAGCACTACATCTATGTTCTTCTCACAGTTGGGACACAGAGATGTGATATTCCATAACTAATTATTTGTACTTAGAATTTTGACAATATCAAGAAACACATGGTTTTTAAGGCCTTCATATCTATAAAAACATGTAATAAAAATCAATATACTCTTAATCACCAGATCAGAAGAACCACTAAGAAAACCAGCATGAAACACACTTCGTATTCAAAATAAACACATATAAGAATCTGTGGACATTTACAGCTTATTGGACAAAGGGTGTTTACACTTGTGCTGAGCATAGCATAGGACAGAGATCTTGAATTACTGTGTTGTACACCTGAAACCAATGTAACATTTTGTTAACTATACTCAAATAAAAAACATCTAATCTAATTTAAGTACACTTAGGATAGCTTTCAGGTTTATATGGTTCTTTTTAACATTTAAAAATGGTGACAGATGGCAGCTACATTCATTGTGGTGAGCAGTCTGTCATGTATATAAATGTCGATTCACTATGTTGTATGCCTGAAACCCCCATAATATTGTACATAACTATACTTCAATTAAGTATCTATCTATCTAGTAACTGGGAAGTAACTCTCTGTGATGGAGAAATTCAAGAGTAGCCCACATCACCCCACCTCCTCGTGGTTCTAACCATATGTAATGCTCTCCCCTTGACCATGAATGAGACCTCAGACTTGCTCTAACCAGGAGAATATGACAAATATAATCACAGCCTCTTTGTGATTAGGTTACCATCTATGGCAATTGTGATGGCATAGGACTTTTATGATAATGTTTCCTTTCCTTACATAAGACTTCATCTTTCTGGCAGAATCACTATGGAGTCCTCTCTTTTCCCTGAATTTGAAGACAAAAGCTTCTGTATTGGGAGAAGGACTGTGGGAACATTGTGGCCTGTGGGAGCTTTGTGTGGCCACAAGGTGCTATGCATGGCCTCAAGGACCCTGGAGTGGCCTTGATGTCAGTCAGCAAGGAGCTGGGGCTCTCAATATGACACCCACAAGGAAACGAATTCTGACAGCAACCTAAGTGGGCTTGGACCTAGACCCACACCACACAAGCCTTCAGATGAGAATGCGGCCCTGGCTCAGCAAGTCTTCACGGCTTTGCAGAGACCTCCAGTCTGCAGTGCCCACACTCCTGACCCAGACAGGCCGAGAGCTGATAAATATTTGTTGGTTTGAGCTGCTGAATGTGGGATGGTTCCTATTGCAAATTAAAAACCCAATGATGCTGTGACACATGATGCCAGTGGCATGTGAGGGAATCACATGCACAGAGCTGACCTTGCGTTTTATGAATTTAACGCCATTAATCTTTTCATTTTCCATTTTTTAAAATGTTTTTTTTTTAAATTTCTGAGACAGAGGAGCAGAGGATCCAAAGCAGGCTCTGTGCTGACAGCAGACAGCCCGATGCGGGGCTTCAACTCACTAACTGCGAGATCGTGACCTGAGCCGAAGTTGGACACTTAACCAACTGAGCCACCCAGGTGCCTCTTTATATCCCACTTTTAATTTGTTTTCCTGGGACACTTAACCAACTGAGCCACCCAGGCGCCTCTTCATATCCCATTTTTAATTTGTTTTCCTGGTTTGGGGTGGGAGGTGGTTCATACTATGTTAAAACACGTTTTGAAGATGGTGTCAACAGATATTTTAGAATCACGCTGATGAGTATAATGGTTTTGTGACACCCCCACACTATTCAAATGGTTATGTATTTTCTTCTGCATGGAAGGTGCTCTTTTACCTATCTATTCTTCAATTTCAATTTTTTTCGGGGGTATTATTTATTGCATCTTAACATCTTTGCTCATAAATTTTCGAACAGCTTGTCAATTTCCACAAAAAAGATGCCTATTTTCTCTGGGGTGATACTGAATTTGGTTTAAGAAGATCTATCATTTTTAAGAGTATTGAGTTTCCTTATCTATATATATTCATACTTCTCCATTTTTAACAAATTTTAAACCATATTTGAGCTTTTATCCCCAAAGATCTTGCACATTTTGGGTACAACATTAAGTGGATTAGGAAAATACTTCAAACGTACAATGTGAGAGCAGTAAGAATTGACTAAATTTTATGCTTTTTATTGGTGTTACAAATAAAGCCAAAAAATGTCCCATTCCTTGCCCCTACCACATATCCCCACTTTCTGGATGTTGATGCACATACTTGCTTCTCTCTCTATATATATTTAATTTACATTTAGGTATGCATATTAAGGGAAATTTGATTTCATATTGGACATAAAATATTTCACCTTCTCCGTATACTTGCCTGTGTTTTTGCTGTGTAAGTTTCTACTTCCAACGCATGCCTCAGTGATTTATTCTTACTGGCAGATGTAGACTTAGGTTGCTGTGTTAATGCTGGGATGGCTGGAGGTCCGGGAGGGGCACAGGAGGGCCAGCTTTCCACACATGCGCACACGCCCACACATACGGCTACGTGAGAACAACTTCCCTCTCGGTTCATTAATATGAGCACATTCCCCGTCCTCATTTCTAGACTAGGTGCGTAAGAGGAAATGCTCAAATATTTTAACTTCAGGGATATTCTCATTATGTCATCTCGTCAATGTCCACCACATGCCAAAGGTTTTATGTCAATCAAACTACTTGCTAAGCTTTTAGGCGACTTCCTTTCTGGTCCTTTCCACCTGAAATGCCCCCATCCCCATGCTGTGTACGAAGACGTAACGTTTTTCTCCATGATGCCATTCTCTTCTTAAGAGTGAAAGAGGGGATTAACTGTAGCTTTTCTTATTATTACCAGGTGGTGCGCGGTTTTTATCATCTTAGAGGTTGCAAGTTTTTTCCCTCACTTCATCTGTTTTATAGGGAACACCTAGAAAAAGACAAAATCAAATATTTCTCCAATGGCAACGGAAATTCTGAAGGTTTTATTTCTAATATGCCTTCAATGCTTTCTCAAGCATCAGACCAGACATTCAGCGAAACGAATCATTTCAGCATTTCAGAGAACATTTTTCAAAGAAACCAACTGGGAAGCTGCCAAATGGATCAAATGCCATTATTTTCAGGCCTGGACTTTTGAGAGGGAGGAAAAAAAAAGTCTTTGTAATAGATAGATAGCTCAACAGCCTTTTAAATCATTAATGTCCCTGTCAGCTTTCAAGAAATACAAGACATACGAGCCATCACCACGGTGTCCTGGGACGTGCGCTCCACACTGCAGGTGTTTGTGGCTTCTGAGCCTGGCTGACACCATCCACCTCGCCATTGTTCACGGTCAGGATCTGCCGACATCAGCCGCTACACCCACGCTGACCGCAGACCACATGGGGGAACCTCTGACTACTACCTGTCACGGAACCTTCCGGGTGAATGCAATCCTAGGATCTTGAGCATGAACAGCGGTTGGATGGGAGTGTTTAAGGACTATGCTTGTTCTCCAGCTTCCCTGGGGTGCTGACCTGTGTCCTCACGGTGAGCATGGCTGCCTTTCCACTCCATGGCTGCGGGGTTTAGGTCTGTTATTCACAAGCACTAGAACTTGGGGCTGACCATGCTTGTTTGTTTTTAGGCATTTTTAAAAAAGTTTATTTATTTATTTATTTTGAGAGCAGAAGAGTCAGCAGGGGAGGGACAGAGAGAGAGGGAAAGAGAGAGAACCAGAAGCAAGCTCCACACTGTCAGCGCAGAGCCTGATGCAGGGTTCGAACCCACGAACCGTGAGATCATGACCTGAGCTGGAGTCAAGAGTTGGTCACTTAATCGGCTGAGCCACCCAGGTGTCCCTGACTTTGCTTGTTTTTGAAAAGACTCGCCCGAGCCTTTCACACTGCTGCTGAGCGAGATGCCATTCTGCATCTGGTCCATGCTCCAAAATTTGGGATATATGACGAATTTATCATTTAAGGAAATACCAGAGAAAATGCATCCTTTTCAATAAAACTACATGAGATACAAACATCATATATCCCTGCATGTTTCCATTTTCATTAGCTGCATCAAAAACTAAAAAAAGTTCTATATTTCATAACCCAAATTATTGCAGTGAAAGTATATTCCTGTTTTATTCTGTATTTGGTGTCGTCTTTTACCTTATGGCTAACTGTATAAACCAAATCCCCCTAGATCTTTATAGAAAAAATATATTCTCACTCCACATGTATTAGACAGTATATATTCTTGGTTTATACAGAGAGATTTCCATATATTTGTATTATGGACACACCTACATATGTAAATATACATGTGTATACATAATGTATACATAATGCATATAATTATATGCATATAATGTATATAAACATATACAATTATTATATGTAAATGTATATAATACATACATATATAATGTGTATAAAGTATATGTACATGATTGTTATATGTATATGTGTATAATACATAATGTACTATATATATGTATGTATATTATATATACATGCATATGATATATAAGCATACATATTTAATATATAATATAATGTGTATATGTATATAATATATATGCATATGTATATAATATACACACATAGATGATATTTAAGTATATATACTTATATATATATACTTATATACTTATATATATATACTTATATACTTTTATATATATACATATATATATATACTTATATATACACATTGTGTATATAAAAGCATAAGAATAAATACACACACCTGCATATATTTTCACATGCGTGTTTAGGAAACATTGACGTGTCCATATGACTTGCTGTAACCTTTGTTACATTCAGTATAGCAGGACAGTTCTCTTTTCAATCATGGTTTTGGATGACTCCAACAGCTTATCCATCATCACTGTATCTTACTAATGCCGACTGACCCATTTGCCAGGTGATTTCCTCACTCCTGTTTCGCCCATTCCCTTCATACTTACCCCCCAAATCTTCTTCAAAAGCTGTGAATTCCTGGGACGGAGTGATCACTTCCTCCTGACACGTAGCTACTGGTACTGCCCTACATGTGAGTTCTCCAGAACATGTGCGCTGCTAACTAAGCATGGGGATTCCACGTCCTTCCGTACTTTGGCTGAGGTGATAGAATTCACCAGTGAAACAGACGGGACTCTGGCAACGTGGCAACATGGTGGACTTGTCAGTATGTCTTTCTTTTTTCTCACCGGATTCGTCAGTTGAACGTACTTCCTCGTTGCTGTTCAGAAGCCACTTTTCTGGAGCTTTCAGAGTAAAGGCTTAGAAAGTAACATAGTTTTGTGCAAATGAAATGGAAATTGGCTGTTTTTCAAAAATTATAAAGAGAAAGACCCATTTTTAATAAAATTGTATTGGTAATACTGTCCGATGCAGCATTCACAAGAGAACAAGTCAATACACTTCTGTGATAGCTATCAACACTTCAAAGAATGTCCTTCGTGCAATGAAGGTGCAGTATTTTAATGGTGATGCTCTTATCATCGGAAGCGGTGAAAGCAGTCCATCTGCATGGAATACTTTGTTGTTGGTGATGTTTCGTGGTAAAATTTTAGGGTGATTCATCTTGACGGATGCCAGGTTATTTCTCTCTAATCAAAGCCTCCACCTATAGACTCTTTCAGGTCCAAGGATATTACCCATGGCTTTGCTCTTTTCATGTCAATGATGGATACATATCATGAGGCTGTGGTTGCTTACGCAGAGTGCTGTGCAGAATAAACTTTGAAGGCGAACCCTTTTCTGATCATTACTCCAATCCCACAGGGGGGCAGGATCCCTAATACGGTTTCCCTTGCTTGCTTGTGCAGGGATCATTTTTACAACACACCATTTTCATAGACTCTACAAGCCACTCTGCACCGTGGGGCTCACGTTTCCATTTCGGGAACTCCCGATCCCAGTTGCAATCTCCCCGTGGATTTCAGACAGCCCTCCTTATTCCAAGTCCCACAGGGGCCAGGAAAGTCCCCCGGCCCCTCGGTTTAAATCTACGTTGACAACAGCATTTGCAGCTGTGCCCTGCAGGCAGAGACACAGGCCAGCTCCCTGTGGGACGCACTCCCAAGCAACACTGCCCTTTTCTGTGCTGTATTCCCAAGCTTGTGCATTTACTTCCTACCGGAATCCCATGCTGACGTTGAAGAGAGTCTATTCCTATCCTACTTTGCTGGAGCACTCAAAGCCTTAATCCTCCCCCCCCCCCGCCCCCGCCCCCAGTATGACACGCAGCACAAGACTCAGTGCCTTGTCCTTCTACCAACAGCCCCACTAGGGGACCTTGGTTTCCATTTTTCATCTTTCTCCATGATCACCAAGATTTCCGTCTCCCCAGCCATGAAATGCACTCAAGGCAGCTGGGAGCTTGTTAAATGTGCACGTGTGGGCACATCCTTCTCTGACATTCTGGTCCAGCAAGTCGGTGGGGGGAAGCTGAGGGATGGGGCTGTTTAACAGCCTCCAGGTGATCCTAAATGCAGTTCGTCAATGAAGCAGACGTTAAGGATGGCTGGTAAAGAAGCCAGTATTCTCCACTCACTCCTTAAGTCTGAAAACAAACATGAACCAACATACCCTCACCCGTCACCATGTCCCATAGCTTTGAAGATGGCCTGCAAAGTAGCAATGCATTTTTCATAGACAAGGTATCTCCAGATTATGGATTGTTCATCGTGTTCTTCTTGACCATTGTTTAAATCAGAGAGTTTTTGGTACCTTCCACTTCCTAGTGAAGTTTCTGTATCTTTGGAAGTACCCATGACTTTAGAATGAAATGATTCTCCTAATCTAACACATGGGTTATGCGCACAGAACACCTTGGTAGCCTTCCTAGGAAGCACGACTCTGATTTCTGAGTACCCACAACACCCCTGGCTCAATGGCGATAGGACAGCGGGTGCTTCAGAATGCCACACATTACCCACAATGTGGGCCAAATGCCACTAAGTGAGGAGGAAAGAGAGAACGTGTACTCTTTTGTGCTCGGCTTAGAGATGAAAAGGCTCAGATTCGATGTCCGCACCACATGCCCCATCCACGGTGGTGTCACAGCAGCCGACTGTGACACCACTGGGCATCCGGTCCCCATTGAGTTGGGACTTAACGGCCTTCAGGGAAATGGAAGTCGCCATCTTCCCTCTGGCTCATGACTTGGGGCTGCCGTAGACATCATGTCCATCTTCTTGAGGAACTTCCGCGGCAGGACGTATGGTTCCTATTTATCAGTCTGTGGCCGAACACAGCATCTGAGCCTTGACTCTCAGAAAGACAAGCACCAAAGCCATGCCGAGAGAAAGCCTGCTGTGTTCAGCACAGAGATGGTGCAATGTTTGGTATGCAGATATTCGCGGCTTTTCCTCAAGCACTTCCATAGAAGCACTTACTCCAGTTCCCCCGAAAATCAAACACTCAGAAAGTTAAAAATTTACAAGTCTACAAACACTTCCCGATATTTGTATCTAAAAGCTCAACTGAAGCCAAAACCATCACTTTTCCTCCCCCCGCCAATAATGATTCTTTCTACTAAGTGTGTGCTGTTTGCAATTTCAGCAGAATGCTAGCAATTAATTTTCTGAGACAGCAGTAGTAGGTAGCCTTTTCACTATTTGTATTTTGAAAATTCTCTATTGTTGGAAAAAACAAACAGAAGGGTGCTGTAGTCTCATTAAGGCTCGTGGAATGCTGAGACACACATGAAGCCCTTCTTTTTTTTTTTTTTTAATATATGAAATTTATTGTCAAATTGGTTTCCATACAACACCCAGTGATGAAGCCCTTCTTAATAACGTGAGTGATATTAACGTCAGTGGATACTAATAAATTCCACCGAAAAACAATTCGTGAGGGAATATTATCACATAAACAAGGTACTGGTTTTGACTAAGACTGAGACTGTTCTAGCCACACCATTTTCTACTTCTCCTGACATAAACCCTGAACAAGGCCAGGTAGAAGATTTTAGTCAAAACACATTCCCCCACTACCCAGATTCCAAGAAGACAGTTTCTTTGAATGGTGTCTACATTGCCAAATTTCTAAAAGTGTACCTTTCAGGTGTATTGTGTAAAACAGCTACATGACTTAAGAAGCTTAATCATAATTTTGCTAATAATGACCTCATTGCATTAGCTATCTTGATGGCAAACCCCTTGGAATCACAGTGAAAAAAAAACCTCCTGAATTGCCTCTACGATCCTAAGTAGAGTTCTGCATAATTTATTTCCTTATAGCATTTATATGCACATACCATATATATTTATTGCACATATATGTGTGTGTGTGTGTATATATATACATATATTTCCCTGCATCTATATTATAATAACAATATAGCTAGGTTAACCATTTCTTTAAAAAACTTTTTAAATATTTATTTATTTTTGACAGAGAGAGAGAGACAGAGCATGAGCCGGGGAGGGCAGAGAGACAGAGAGACACAGAATCTGAAGCAGCCTCCGAGCTGTCAGCACAGAACCCAACATGGGGGTAGAACCCACGAACCACGAGATCATGACCTGAGCTGAAGTTGGATGTTTAACCAACTGAGCTATGCCAGCACCCCTAAGTTAACTATTTCTTTTCTTTCTTTTTTCCTTCCCTTCCCTTCCCTTCCCTTCCCTTCCCTTCCCTTCCCTTCCCTTCCCTTCCCTTCCCTTCCCCTCCCTTCCCCTCATTCCCCTCCATTCCCCTCCCCTCTCCTTTCCTTTCCTTCTTCTTTCTTGACCCGAGCCAAAGTCGGATACTTAACTGACTGAGCCACCCAGGTGCCCCTTGGTTGGCTCACTTTTTACTTACAGTATTCCGCAAGGGGGTCAGTGCTTTGCCCACGGGATCAGCAGGGTTGAGGAATCAGAGAAGACTCACCAAGAACTGACTCTTCATTGACAGAGATGGCAACCAGCCTCTGAAGAAGCTTCTAGGGGCTTTGGGAACCAGGTTGTCACTGAGCCCCCAGGCTCTGTGTTGTTGCCAGGGTGACTGAGTGTGATGTAATGCATTATGACAGCTTCAACTTCACTTGGTCAGAACCTATGGACATCTGGGTTTGCCTCCTCTGGCACTGAAGTCGCAAGGATTTCATGGTTGTTTCCTGTTTCATTCAGTCTGTGTTTGCACGAAATCAGGCTGGCCTTTCCCACTGCACCTAAATTTGCTCTTTCTTAGGAGTATCAAACCTTGACAACCCTCTACCTTCCCATACATTGGATTTCCCATTTAGATCAACATTTCCTTCCCATGTATCTTCCCAGTCCTTCCCTGAAAACTATTGGTTAAGCCTGCATCGTTATTCCCGTTCGCCTGTGTGATATGGGGGCATTCCTGCTAAAGTGGCGTTAAGTCTCAACATCATGGATTTGGAAGAAAAAAATGCGATCTTACTAGTTAACAACACCAAAAAAGATGAAAACCACCATCCCTATGGCTAAAATACAGCAGGGTAAGATAATCCTATCAGGATATCCTCTTTGAGTTAGCATTACTGTTCATTTATTTTATCAAGATTACTTAAGGCAAATATTCTTTTAAGGTGTTAATTACGATCAACGTAAAAAGGTATCTACACTTGTCATCACAGGAGATTCAATACAGAAGTTTAGAAAGTGATCATAAAACAAAGACTGAACAGCGAGCCCCAGTTTCCACTGTGGAATCTGCCCTAAAGCGGCCATCCACTGCATAGATCTAGATTCCAATTCTCGTAGCCACAACGAGGCCTTGGATAAACTACTGGAGGTTTGACACTGACATGATGGTATGATTCTAGGTACTGCTGTCTACATGACATAAAGCAACCAACTTAATTGTTTGTTTTCTCAACTGCCTCTGAAACGCCCAGGGTCTAAGAGACCCCCAAAAACGAACCACCGGAGTCCAGAGTCAAAGCTAAGCAGCAAGGGTCATTTATTGCAGGTTCGAACCTGGACCTCTGCGCCCCCGTTGCCGGTGACGCCAAGAGGCCCTGAGAGAGGTTTTTACACCCCTTTTATAGACAGGTACAAACAAGTCATGGGGAAATCAGGAATTTTCCACAGTTACAGAGCTGCGATTGGTTGGTGTTTAAAGTTGGACACTTAACAGTATTCGATTGGTTCCTGCCTTTAGGTCAGACCACAACCGGGGGTACGGGTATCACAATGATTGATCAGGAATACACGGATGTGCCAAGCAACAATGATTGATCAGGAGTACACGGATGTGCCAAGTAACAATGGTTGATCAAGAATATACGGATGTGCCAGGCAATAATGATTGATCAGGAATACATGGGCGCGCCAAGCAATTGTACAGAAGCGGAACAAGCTGGTTAAGCTTGGTTAGGTTTCAGTTTCCCGTAACTTAAGCTTTTAAGTTTCAATTTTCTCAGGCCTCTCACCTCCCATTAAAATGGCCGATTTTCTGATTAATAGATTGGCTTGACCATAGATTGATATCAAGCAGATGATAGAAATGCTGATAAGACAGATGGCAACAAGACAGTAAAATCTATACACATGGGCTTGCAAAGAGGACACTTCCATTTATCATAATTTTGTACCCCCACCCCCCAACAGTGATATTGTATGGGACTTTTAAGTAATATGGGCTTGAACTCAAACAACAAAAGAGATGTCAAGGGGGAGGTAGTGGGTCCTTCCAATGGACAGGATGCCATGGCTGCTTTTGATTGCTTGTAGTTAAGGCATGAAGAGGTCTCAGGATGCTTATATGATAAACGACAGAGAAGGACCCCTCCACAAGAAGCATGTGGGGGGGGGGTGTCGAGTGATTTTAAGGATCCTAGACAGATCACCATGGTGGTTCAGTTAGCTAAGCATCAGACCTCAGCTCAGGTCATGATCTCACAGTTCGTGAGTTTGAGCCCCGCCTTGGGCTCTGCTCTGACAGCTCAGAGCCTGGAGCCTGTGTTTCCATCTCTCTGCAACCCCCTCCCCTCCCCCGCCCACCACTTGTGCTTTCTCTCCCAAAAATAAATAAATAAAAATTTTTTAAAAGGCACATCTGGGCCTATAACAGTATACAGACTCACCTTCCATTCATTTGTACATATGCAGTTGACTTTTGAACAACATGGGTTTGAAATACACAGGTTCACTTACGCTAAAGTATAGGACTCTACACGTATTTTCTCTTCCTTAAGACTTTCTCTTTTTTTCACGTCTATTTATTTTGAGACAGTGCATGTGCACAAGTGGGGAGGGGCAGAGAGAAAGAATCCCAAGTAGGATCCCTGATGTCAGCACAGAGGCCAACGTGGGGCTCGATCTCACAAACTGCAACATCATGACCTGAGCCGAAATCAAGAATCGGACACTTAACTGACTCAGCCACTCAGGCACCCCTTCCTTATGACTTTCTTAATAACATTTTCTTTCCTGTAGCTTAGAGAAATCCAAATATGTGTGGTTCAACCACTTATGTCAACAGGCTTCAGGTCAACAGCAGGCTATTAGTTCTGGGCGAGTCAAAAGTTATATGTGTATTTTCAACTGTATGGGGGTTGGCACTTATATCCCCTGTGTCATTCAAGAGTCAAGTGTACATATTATTATTATCAAAGAGCATTGTGTACTGAGGAAATGTAGGCTGGTGGGGATTTCCATCAAGTGCCTGTGTCTCCTGAGAGAGGTATTTGCTTTAGGTCACGAACTGTGGACCATGTTTACAATTGTAGAGGCAAATATTTGCTATACAGAAGAAGTGAGGGAGGAAACCAGTTGGGGGTGAAATGCCCTGTGTGTACACGTATGTGAAAGAGGAGAGGAAGGGTGGAAAGAAAGAGCGACATTAAGAAAATGTATTATTTGGAAACCAAAGCGGTATACCAAAATGCACTTTAACAATCACTGAATATTTTATACCCATACTATTTATTCAGGAGAGAACTCTAAAGATTCAGAACCTGCTTAAGGAGGAAAAGAACAAGTCAAGTCTGCTCTCCCTAGGAGACCTGGCAGAGTGTGCCCTCCTAATTACCACAAAATTGCGGCAGAGTTTTTCGATCCCAACCTGAATCTAATTAATTGCAGTCCTTTTATGCAGAGAACCTGCAATAATTTACCAAGAGATTTTCACATACATTAGGTGGTGTAGGAATGAAATGAAACTCATTTTTTTCCCCTCTCTTGGCAACCTAATGATTTAAATAGTGGCCCCACGGGCATCTAGGTGGCTCAGTCGGTTAAGCGTCTGACTCTTGATTTCACCTCAGGTCATGATCTCACAGTTCATGAGTTCAAGCCCCGCTTTGGGTTCTGCACTGACAGCACAGCGCCTGGTTGGGATTCTCCCTCTCCCTCTCTCTCTCTCTGCCCCTACTCTCAAAAAAATAAAATAAATAAAACTTTAAAAACATAGTGGCCCTCGGTCAAAGAACACTGCAAAGTCTTGAGAGTTAGAAGCATGTGCGAATAAATTAAGGATCAACTATCAGACTTGGAACCTGACCCAGATCATTTTTCTGGAACAGTGACACCTGTGTTCCCCCATCTTGGGAAATAATTCCTCCACGACTGGGAATATACTGTTCGGATTATTTTAGAAGTATGGTTTTACAGTCAAAATTCCAAAGATGCACTTGAATCTCATCTCTTTAATATGACTCCTGTATCTACTCACTGGATAACGCACGCATGTTTGCGTTATTCTACAAAGAAAGAACAATACTTAAATGATGTTGGTAACAGAAAACAAACTTTTGAAAAATTTACATCTGCATGCTTGTCTTTAATTTTTAACACTTTTGATCAATTTTAAATTACACATTTGCCGTCAAGTACCAAGTTGTGTCTGAAAGCCTAGCAAGGTACGCGCTTTGTTGTTTATAGTATTCATTTGGCTTGAATAATGTGTTCCTGATTTAAGGGGATGTGCCACACCTTGCTTGGCCTTTGGGAGGAATTCCTAAACAATGTAAGACGTGGTTACTGTTTGGATGCAGAGAACTGGGTACATTCTCTGTGCCAGCTCAGTACAAGTTCTTCAGTGTAGCCAACAAACACTAGCATCTTATTCACATGCAACTACAACGTCACCCAGATCTCTACGGGGGAAAGCATCTATCACTTGTATTTAGCTCTAAAGACAAATCAAGCTGAAAAACAAATCGAAACCCACAAGAAAACACAGACTGCTCGTATGAGGCCTTCAGAGGAAATCCCTCCACAACAAGATCTGGTCTACACTCCACCCAAGGAACGCACACCAAGGGAGGTTTGTGGAGTGGAGTCACACACATCTTCATTCTGCCCAGTTACACAACAAAGCTAATAAACAAAGCCCAGCAATGCCACAAGGTTTAAAACAATAGAGAAATCCACTAACACAGTCATGGATGTTCCTTGGTTCTTATGGAGAAGTCTTGGTGCGTGGCCGCTCATTTTTCAGGACAAACCGTGCATCGACATCTCGGTGCATGTCTGTGTAAGACCCACTTTTGGCTGAAGGGCTGAGTCTGAACATCAGTTCCAGATACAGGAAGAAATCTGTGCATGCACGAGCCAGACCCAGGCATGCTGGCCATTTGCCAACCCTCTTGGTATGTTTTCCTCCAGGGCCTTTCCCCAAACCTTCAGTGAGCATTACCAGGCCAGGATCAGGAAGTGTGTCTTCAGGCATTGGACAAAGAATCCAGATCCCAAGATGTGGAGTGCCTCGGCTAGTAGAGATGCCCGACTATCAGGGGTCTGAACGAAGACCCTGATCATTACAGCACTGTGCCGTGACAAGTCCCCAGACTCAGCCTAGGATTCTCTATGTTGCCAACTCCCATGGAATCCTAACACAGCCTCCTCTCCCTGATAGAGACTCCATCCTTACCCATAAGTGGGGTCACAGAACTTCACCCCGTCTTATCCCATGTCCAGTATCTCCAGAACACATTCTCACTCTCAGCACTGTTGACTTTCTGAGCTACAAGATGATAAATCTGTGCCCTGCAGGATGTTTAGGAGCTACCCCCTCGATGCCAACAGGATTCCTTCCCAGGTGGGACAACCAAAAATATCGACTTTGCCAAATGATCCTGAGTTGGGAGCCAACATGGTACCCTGTTGGGAATCCCTGTTCAAGTCCTAGTCCTGATTCACTGGACTCTGGTCACTGAGTCCTCAAAATAGTATGCCCCTTACAGTGCCTGGCCCCTGGCCCATTTCTATGCTCAGTGAATCAAGAATCTTGGAGAATTAAAGTCTAGAAGCTTTGACTCCATAAAACATTTGGAAACGCCAGACCCTACTAAGAGTCTCTACCAATGGGACAAGAGTTGCTATTGCCTATGTTGTCAGCACTTAGACACATAGGATTTCAGTAGAGTAAGAGTAAGAAGTCAAGAATGTCAGAGACCTGTATAGAAGATCCCCTGAACTGCCACCTACCAACCAAAATCAGTGGCCCCAGGCCACATACACAAAGTGAAATAGCGTAGGAACTCTGAAACCCAGCCCCGATGCTGGGGTGACTGGAAATGTAAAGTCAGGTGACACGGTGTTGTAATAATCCCTAGGCACAGGAATTAGGGGAAATGAACTTGAGATCTGTCTCATCCTCTCCCTGTATCGTTGAAGTCCTTGCCACCGCAGGGCATTTAGTGGGGAATGTGGCTTATTCCTACATGATAACGTGGAATTCTTAACGGTATTTACTTCCAATGATGCAAAGTCATTTGCATTGTTCTGAACACCAGTTTGATATTTTAGCCATGATAGACTTATCCAGCACAGTGGAAAACTTGAACTGTTTCTTAAAACACTGGGGAATAAAGAATTCTCTCTTAACCCCTCCACATGTTTGTTAGAGATATTTTGCTGAAGACTCTTGAGAAAGCACACTCTGTTCTCTCAAGCACTCCTGAATTCTTGGCAGGAAAGAAATTTGCTCATTCTCATTCTGGGGGAGTAGGGCTCCCTTGATTTGAAAGCCTGCAGCGTCTCAGGAGCCCCTGGGGAAATCAAGAACCACATCAGCTGCTCTGAAGCCAGCATGCCTGATAAAAATTAGGGACAGGACGGAGCCGAGCTCATTCAAATGCATCTTTAATAATCTTAAAGGATATTTGCGGGCTAAAATGTTGATAGTAAAATTACTTTCCTCTGATTTATGTTTGGTGTGCTTCTTCAGGAAATCTGAAAAAAAAAAACTGGGAATGTTGGTACGTACAAATGGAGTAGAAATGTTTACTTTTGTTTTAAACATAATGAAGAAGATGCAGTAATTGTGTATATGCACGTGGGGAGGGTATGTGCACATATATACAAGTAATAAAATTATGCATAATTTTGTGTATCCATACATACATGCACATTATATGTATATACTACAATATATAGTATACTATAATTTTAATACACAGCGTTACATTATATACTATAAATTAATACCTATCACATGACATATGCTAATATATGATATGTACTGCTTTAATATAATAGAGGGGCTAATATATTATAGACTTCTTACAAGTATAATACACATAGTATACATGTGTTATATACATATACATGTGTATATACTATGTGCAAAAGTCTACAGTGTATAGGTGGTAATTAAATACCTATATTTTTATTATTTATTTAATATGAAGTGTTCATTTTTTTTGTCATCGTACCATGACAGGTGCAGCCTAAGGGACAGAGGCATGGGTCTTCCTTCTACATGCAAGGATGTTTGCCTTTCAAGGATTCTCACTAATTTCATATTGGGATGCTCTTGGGCACCGTAACGTAAGCCCTCAGCAATCAGACAAAGTTTCCCTTTCTGACACGCCAAGTGGTCACAAAGAAATCAAAGCGGTTTACAAAGCATGGGCAGACGATCTGTTCAACACCTCCATCAGTACCTGGAATGCTTGGGGCACTAAAGACAATTTGTGGAAGGAAAGAATAAATTATATGAACAAATGAAAGCATTTCTGATGTTCTAGGAAACTTACATAGAAATTCCTGGAGGGGGAAAATAGTTTCGAAAGGAAAGGGAAGTCTAATCACTGATGGTTTTCAAAGCCACCTGAATGAGTTTAGCAATGAGACAGAGTTCAACAAAGACAGTAACTCCAGAAGGCATGTGCTGTGAAAGGTTCGCTTGCCTTTGATGCAAGAGTGTGCAAAGGAGGACGGATAGGTGATGAGTGAAAGGAGGGACAAATCTGAAATGTCTGAGTCTAGGACAAGAGGGACAGTTATTTAAGACACTTGGAGAAGCAGAGAAACTGGAGGATCAATAGAGAATCTTCTTGTCTGACGAGAAATGAGTTCCTGGTGTGAATCAGGCAGATTGAGCATAGTAGGGACACTCCTGAAGCAACGTGGACATGACTTTGTCCAGCTGTGATTCTTCCCAGAATTCAAGATGGTACCTGGGATGGAAAATGAATGGGCTGTTTCCAGTCCCAGCTTGATAGCCTTGGGAGAACTCATAGGCATCTCGTGCCTCAGTGTGTGTGTGTGGGGGGGGGGGGGGTGGTCTTTGTGTTTTTGAGTGTGTGTGTATATGTGTGCATGTGTGTGTATGTATCCATCTAAAATATGGCGGTTTATAATAGCACCTGACTCAGAGCACCATAAAACGAGGTCAAATCCAGAGATTCTCAAGATCCAAAGTTATATAACACACGTTGTTGGCAAAGCTGTTGGGAGAGGTGCATTGTCATATATTTTTGGCAAGAGGGATACCGTATGTAAAACTGGTTAAAACGACAAGGGCATTTGCCAACTGGACCAACAATGTTCCTTTGAAAACTTACCCTTTAGATACATGTGCACCTGGGTAAAGGGAGAGGGTGCTGGAAGCCCCACCCCAAACAGGACATGTGGCATACTGAATAGATACATACATACACTTTCTCTGCACACTTATTTAAATATACATTTGTGTTTATTCTATTTTCATATATAGTCATTTAAAAAAAATTTTTTTTTTTCAATGTTTATTTATTTTTGGGACAGAGAGAGACAGAGCATGAACGGGGGAGGGGCAGAGAGAGGGGGAGACACAGAATCGGAAACAGGCTCCAGGCTCTGAGCCATCAGCCCAGAGCCTGACGCGGGGCTCGAACTCGCAGACCGCGAGATCGTGACCTGGCTGAAGTCAGACGCTTAACCGACTGCGCCACCCAGGCGCCCCTATATAGTCATATTTGATTATAAGTACATAAAAATACTGGGACAATATACAAAAATGTACAAAAATACCGGGGTCACTAGGGCTGTCTGTATAGGGCATGTTCAGAGGTGAGGCTTCTCAATGTGTATCTGTTTATACATTTGTTTTTAAATTTTGAAACATGAAAGTATTGCCTACTAAAATAAATTTTATTTACTTGAAAATCTTTTCATGTTTATTTATTATTTTTGAGAGACAGAGAGAGACAGAGTGCGAGCAGGGGAGGGGCAGAGAGAGGGGGACACACAGAATTCAAAGCAGGTTCCAGGCTCTGAGCTGCCAGCACAGAGCCCAATGCAGGGCTTGAACTCATGGACCTTGAGATCATGACCTGACCGAAGTCAGACGCCTAACGGACTGAGCCACCCAGGCGCCCCTACTGAAATAAATTTTCAAGACATATTTTAGGGAGCAACACAACCTTAATAATTGTTTGGATGCTTGTAATTTTAGATTTAGGGATTCTACATTAAAAAATAGGAAGAATTACCGAAAGGCAATGATTAGAATTCAGTGTGCAAGTCCCATAGCCATAAAATATTTCTGTGTTTAGCATTTCATAAATATATGATCATAAGAAATTAGCACTGATTGTGTATAGGTTATACTTCTCAGATTTACTCTCAGGTAACTGTGTGACTATAATCTGCTAATTTTTTTTTAAAGTTAATCAGTGCAAGCAAGAACTTACCAAGCAATTAGCCTTATTACTAGGCTTTTGGTGGATGAAATGATCATATGTAGGTTCTTTAAAATTTACTCCCAAGGATGTAATTGAACGAACATGTCCTTATGCAATTTGAAAACAAGATTTAGAAAGACATTGTTAATGACTTCATTGAAGGAGAGCTTCATGACATTTTATAGAAAGACAAATCCTACAAAATGGGTCCCAAATTATTCCTATTTGATGACTGTGTTTAAAAAGCATGGCCAGTTATTTCAAAGCTACGTTCTTTGTATGACCAGCTAAAATACATGTTATTCTAAAATAATAGAATGTTTTCTTCCACTTGGCCCTGCAGAATTGCTAGATGTTTCATTTCAGTGTTGGCTATAGTATTCAATGTGAAGAATTTTGTTCAAAAAAGTGCAATTATTGGGATGCCTGGGTGGCTCAGTCCATTGAGTGTCCGACTTCGGCTCAGGTCATGATCTCATGGTTCATGGGTTCAAGTCCCACGTCGGGCTCTGTGCTGACAGCTCAGAGCCTGGAGCCCGCTTTAGATTCTTGTGTTCCTCTCTGTCTGCCCCTCCCCTGCTCGCACTCTGTCTCTCTCTCAAAAGTAAATATTAAAAATAATAAAGAAAGAAAGGACAATTGTTGCTCAAGACTGAGTGGTCACAATTCTGCTAACATCACTTTACTGAATGTCTGTGCCCAAAACAAAAGAACGCATCTGCTTTACTACTAAGAAAATTTATTTTGAAAGGAATCAACTTTCTACTACGTGGTTGGGGAAAAAAATGTGTTTTTTCTCATTGATCAAAGACTACATTTGATCAAAACAAAACATTCTTTAAAAAAACCTTACAGGGGCGCCTGGGTGGCGCAGTCGGTTAAGCGTCTGACTTCAGCCAGGTCACGATCTCGCGGTCCGGGAGTTCGAGCCCCGCGTCGGGCTCTGGGCTGATGGCTCAGAGCCTGGAGCCTGTTTCCGATTCTGTGTCTCCCTCTCTCTCTGCCCCTCCCCCTTTCATGCTCTGTCTCTCTCTGTCCCAAAAATAAATAAGCGTTGAAAAAAAAATTTTTTTAATAAAAATAAAAATAAAAAAACCTTACAATCAATACATATAAAATGCTATGCACTTTTTACAAACATGAAAATTTATAGGCAATATCCAGATATAGAGAGAGCCTATTATCAGGAACTTGGAAACCATCTGTGACCCATCCCCAGTCACTACACTTGCCAGGGGGTAAACACTGTTTAGATATGGAACAAGACAGACAGGTTTTCATTGGTTTTACCCATTTTTGAGTGGAATGTTTGAGAACCATCAAGGCAAGACCACTTGGGAGTTAGAAAGGTCCGTCTGAGATAACACCCGATACCTACAGAAATACCATCTGCTTTCTCAACAACTCGTCAGGGAGGCAGGGGCAGATTTTGACATTAACATTCACCGCCTCCCCATCCTCTCTCTCATCCCGGGACCTAGCGGTCCCCCCTCACCATGGGCAGAGTGATACATTACGTCCTGAAATACTCCTTGGACACTTTTAAGTCCTTGGCACAGCCCTCATATACACAGAGAGGGATATATGAAATGCTGAACTCATAACTAGTTTGCTCAAAAACAAATACTCAGATTGATATACACATACCTCTGACTGGATGGTTCATCGCATGATATCTGTGCTGATCTACCAACCACACAGTGTTTTTGGCCTGGAAATATGAAATGATCTCAAGGTCAAGCCATCAAGCATCGCCTATCACCTTCTTGCCTCTACTGTACAAGGTCAGTGCCTAAATTCCTATTTCTTTCCTTCTTTGTAAGGATGCCACTAAAGTCTGCATAATGGCCAAGCCTCAGAAAATGTGTATCATCCATCGCATAGGAATTCTGTGAACACCTGTCCAGAAGAGAGAAAGTGCTTGTGGCTTCTGAATTTTACACAGGGTCAAATATGTAAGCCTGGAAGGCGAGTTTTCTCTTACAGGCTCCTGGAAGAATTTTCTGCATTATTCAAAAGTTCTTTCCTCTCTGATGGGAGTTTTGCCTCTAAATATTGTAAATCCTGCCATCCCGCACAGTTGCCAATTGCTATGGTAACATGTGATCATTCTTTTCTTTAAAGTATTTATTTATGGGGCGCCTGGGTGGCGCAGTTGGTTAAGCGTCCGACTTCAGCCAGGTCACGATCTCGCGGTCCGTGAGTTTGAGCCCCGCGTCGGGCTCTGGGCTGATGGCTCAGAGCCTGGAGCCTGTTTCCGATTCTGTGTCTCCCTCTCTCTCTGCCCCTCCCCCATTCATGCTCTGTCTCTCTCTGTCCCAAAAATAAATAAACGTTGAAAAAAAAATTAAAAAAAAAGTATTTATTTATTTGTTTGTTTATTTATTTTGAGGTGGGGGTAAGAGACATGGAAAGGAATCCCAAGGAGGCTCTGCACTGTCAGCACAGAGCCCAGTGCAGGACTCGAACTCACAAACTGTGAGTTCACGCATGACCTGAGCCAAAACCAAGAGTCGGACCCTTAACCAGCTGAGCCACCCAGGTGTCCCGATGGTCATTCTTGAAAAACCCACTGCATAAAGATAAATCACAGAAAATAAGCAGAAATTCAAAAGTACAGGGGCGCCCGGGTGGATCAGTCGGTTGAGCATCCGACTTTGGCTCAGGTTGTGATCTCTCAGTTCATGAGTTCGAGCCCCACGTCTGGCTCTGTGCTGACAGCTTGGAGCCTGGAGCCTGCTTTGGATTCTGTGTCTCCCTCTCTCTCTCTGTCCCTCCCTGGTTTGTGCTCTGTCTCTCTCTCAAAAATAAAGACATTAAAAAAAATAAATAAAAGAACTTCAAAAGTATAAAGAATAAATCAATTTTTTTTGCACTTTAAATTCAATGTTGTAATTTATTTCAAAAGTTTCAGAAGGTCATGTAATTTTTCCTGGATTAATCCCCACATAAACTGTACATTGTTGTTATTGTAAATGATTTTCATTTAAAAAAAAGCATGGTATTACTATCTGGTGACAAGTAGGAAAATATCTGTAATTTTTTATAATTGTATTGATCTTATATCAAATAACTGCTGAGTTATTAATTGAAAACTGTGTTCCTTTTTTTGACGGACACATCAGTTTATCTGTGAAAATGTTCATGTTTTCTTCTTAAAATTTGTATACTTTTCCCCGTGGTGATGAGCATTTTACCCAAAATGTTGAACATGTATCAAGATATAAGAGATATACTTTCTTTGTTCCTAATTTTGAAGGGAGAGGTCCTTCAAAATGTTTCATTATCAAGTATGATAGTGAGGCTGGATTTTTTAAGCATGTTTATCGAATTAGGGTATTTGCTTCTCTTCCTGATAGCTAATTTTCTTACTTTTACATTTCAGAATAGTATCAAATTTTAATCAATAATCATGTATCTACTGTGATGGGCTTTCTGATTTTGTTCACTGCACATAGTCTATCAAATCCATATAGCGGAAGCTTGTCATAAAATATCTGTTCGGCAATGTGAATAGGAGAATGAAATATAATAAACTGGCTTTTTTCCTCATTCATGTGTTTATGTTATGATCCACTTTATGTTATAAAAGAAGACCAGGAAAATAGCGTAAAATATACAGCTATATATAAGAAATTCTCTAAACTCAACAATAAAGAAAATCATACAATCCTTGGGGCGCCTGAGTGGTTCAGTCAGTTAAGCATCTGACTCTTGATTTTAGCTCAAGTCATGATCCCAGGGGCGTGGGATCGACCCCCGTTGTCGGGTTCTGCACTGACACTCTGGTGCCTGCTTGGGATTCTCTCTCTGCCCCTTCCCTGCTTCTGCTCTCTCTCTCTCTCTCTCTAAATAAATAAACTTAAAAAACATTAAAAAAAAAAAGACAGTCATACAATCCAATTAGAAAATGGGACAAAGACAAAAAGGTTGTATGGAACAGGAGATTTGCTGTTGTTGGGCATTAGCGACATTGCAAATTAAAGCCACAGTGAGATGCCACTATCTACCTATGAGAATGACCAAGAGAAACCCCGAAACAAAGTGAGATCACAAAATGCTGGCAACAGTGTACAGAAATCCCATCATCATGTGTAACGTTCCATGGTCACATGAATGGAGCAGTCTCTCTGGAAACCAGTTTGGTAATTTCTCCGAAGAAGTCTACAAGCAGTTACCATACAGCCCAGAACTTTCAGGCATTTATGTCAGAGAAGTGGAAACTTCTGGCTACGTAAGCTCTTGTACACAGATGATCTTAGCAGCTTTAGGCACATGGTGCTGAACTGGAAACCGCCAGGAAGTTCCTCAGCAAGTCAATGACGCACAACTGTGACACATCCACATGTACTAGCCCCCCTCATCCGTGGTTTTGGAAGCACACGCTCCTCCTGACGGATCACGAAAAGGTCATCAGTAACCTAACGCTGTGTCCCAACACCTGCATCACCTACCCCACCTCATCTCCTCATCTCACGTCCTCGAAAGAAGAAGGGAGAGGGGCACCTGGGTGGCTCAGTCGGTTGAGCATCCGACTTTGGGCTCAGCCCATGATCTCACGGTTCGTGGGTTTCAGCCCCGCATCGGGCTCTGTGCTGATGGCTTGGAGCCTGGAGCCTGCTACGGATTCTGCGTCTCCCTCTCTCTCTGCCCCTCCCCCACTTGTGCTTTGTCTCTCTCTCCTTCAAAAATAGATAAAAACATCTAAAAATTTAAAAAAAAAGGAGAAGGAAGAGCACAGGACAATATTTTGAGAGAGAGAGAAACCACATTCACATCACTTTTGTTATGGTATACTGTTATCACTATGTTATTTTTAGTTAGTTGCTAATCTCTTACTGTGCTTAATTTATAACTCAAAGTTTATCCTAGGTATGTGTGGGTAAGAAAAAACATGGCCTATTCCCAAAGGTTCCTTACTTATCTAAGATTTTGGGCATCCATGGGGGATCTTGGAATAAGGATAAGGAGGGACTTTTTTTTTTTTTAAGTAGGCTTCATGCCCAGTGCTAAGCCCAATGCGGGGCTTGAACTCATGACCCCGAGATCGAGACCTGAGCCAGGATCAAGACGTGGATGCTGAAGCAACTGTACCACCCAGGCTTCCCACGTGGGTAAAGAGGACCTTCCATACAGTGATATAACTCAGCAATAAAAAGGAATAAATTACTGATACCTGCATCAACTTGGATAAATTATGAGAGAATTATTGACCAGATAAAGTCAATCCCCAAAGATTACATACTGTCCAATTTCGGTTATATTACTTTCTTTAAATGAAAAATAAATTCTGGAAACGGAGAACAGATTAGTGGATTCCAGGTTTAGGGGGGCTTGAGAAAGTGAGAAAGGTAGATATGTGTCTAAAAGGGCAACGTGAAGGTCCTTTGATGGAAATGATCTGTATCTTGCCTGTATTAATATGGTGGTGACATGATACTGTATTGCAACTTAACAAGATGCTACCGGGGGCAACAGGGTAAAGCATAGATGAGGTCTCTATTAATTCTTACAATTGCATGTGAATCTACAATTATCTCAGAATAAAAAGAAAGTAATTAAATATCAGACAAAACCCCAAAAAAGCAAATGTAAAAAAAAGCCACTGGCTACCCTCAGAGACAGGAATACAAGTTCAAAGCATCTGGCTGTAGAGGCGGACATCCAGGGCAATGGAACAATATTTCAAAGAGGGACAAATAGATTCCACTCCCGAATTTGTGCTGTGAAGAAGGAACAGAGGAAAGCAGACCTTGGAAGATCAGATCTCATAAAGGCCTTCCAATGTGGTGAAAGAGAATCAGTAGCCTAGGAAATAAGAGGAGATGGGGTCTCCTTTACAGGAAAACGCTCTATGGTACACATAACTAGCGGTTTTTTTGTGCCTCTGAAATAATGTCTATGGTAGATTATGCTCCTTCCTCTCTTAATCACCACTGAATACTAGTGGATACAGTATTTATGATTGAGAACTACAGACAGCCCCTGTATTAGTCAGCTAGGCTGCTCTAACAAAGTACCCAGGACTGAGCAGGTTAAACGACAGACATTTATTATCTCAGTCCTGGAGGCTAGGAATCTGAGGTCCAGGTGGGGCCAAAGCTGGTTCCTCCTGATATCACTCCCCTTGGTTAGTAGATGCCGTATTCTCCCTGTGTCCTCACGTGGTCGTCACTGTGTGTGTGTGTGTGTGTGTCCTAAACTCCTCTTCTTATAAGGACACCAGTCCTATAGGATCAGGGCCCACCCTACTGACCTCATTTTAGCTTAATCCCCTCTTTAAAGACCCACTTCCAAATTCAGACCCATTCTGAGGTCCTGGGGCTTAGGGCTTCAACATGAATTTGGGGAGGACACACTTCAGTCCCCAATAGCTCCCAGTATCATTTGTGAATGATCTTTTAACATTTCATTTACATGCGGAGCAAAGAAAGCATTAGCGTTTGAAGAAATAATTCCCCACTCTTCCAAAGGAACCTCCCCCCCCCCAAAAGACAAAGTTGGAGCTAAGGTATTAGTTTGATCAAGGGTATATTTATGGGAGAATATGTAAAAATTCTGAAGTTAATGTTATACTTCAACATTAATATGCATGATTATTTTCCAGATCTTCCCTTTATTGTCCAACTGCCATAAATTTGTATTCTAAAAGATGATGTGGGTTAAAGGAATGGGTATGCATTTACTTACATAGCTGACCCTTGAACAACAGAGGTCTGAACTTTGATGGTCCACTTACATATGGAGTTTTTCAATAAATTCGGTACAGTATTGTAAATGTACTTTCTCTTCCTCATGGTTTTCTTAACAACATTCGTCTCCAGCTGACTTTATGTAAGAACATGGTGTATAATGCATGTAATACTCAAAATAGACGTTAATCAACTCTTTATGTTATCAATGAAGCTTCTGGTCAACAGTAGTTAAGTTCTTGGGGGAGTCAAAAGATATGCAGATTTCAACTGCATAGGTGAGTTTGTGCCCCTAACCACTGTGTTGTTCCAAGATCAACCGTATATAAATTTTTTGGTGGGTTATGATGGATGGAATAATTCCTAACATTGGCCTATTATCTGTCTCCAGAACGTCACATGTAGACACGGCATTCTGGTCAGGTGGAGATTTTTGTTTGTTTAACATTTATATTATTGCCCTTTGGACTCAATTCCACTTAATGCTTCTCACCCAAATTGCTGTTTATGGGTAAAGAATGACTCAGAATATTAATGAGCAACTTCATCTTTAAAGAATAATATATTTAGTCCGACCTGAAAAATGTGGGGGGGAAATGCCCTTTGGAAAAAATACTTCAGTTATTAGCTTGAGGCAGAGTTACTAATTCATTATTCTTAGAAATGCCACAAGGATCATTTCTGAATTTGTATATAAGTATAAATCATAAAATGAACAATGGCATTGTATTTTAACATTTATCTTATCAGGTTCCCAATATTAAAATAAATATTATAGTCATATTTAGAATAGTCTATTCTAAATTCCAAAATAATTTTAAAAGTGGTTATTGTGTGCCACAGAAAACAATGAAAATGCTTTACTTTTTTGGGGTTAGCTGCCTAACATTGAGTCCTCACCAATTCTACATTCTTTTTCCACATTAACACTCATTGCTCATGACTCTCAAACATTCCTATGTATGGCAAGACTTATTTTAAACGTAGTGTGCCTCCTGCCGCCAGCAATTTATCTGGAGTAATTTTAGTACCAGTGGCAATCCATTTCCTTCAAGAATTAGGTTTGAGTTAAGTCAAGATTGAAATTGCAAGAGCTAGTGCGCTCACTAGATAGAAAGCCAGTGAGTGACCCCAGTCAGTTCATTTTTCATTAAACTCTTGAGGGCTTGGTTCTGGCTGGGACCAAGGACCTCCGTTTGTCTTTTCGTAAGATGCAACGTTCAGTTGCTGTCGTAGAGTTCCAGGTGCAACTC
The DNA here is from genome assembly GCF_016509475.1 of Prionailurus bengalensis. Classification (NCBI taxonomy): domain Eukaryota; kingdom Metazoa; phylum Chordata; class Mammalia; order Carnivora; family Felidae; genus Prionailurus; species Prionailurus bengalensis. The sequence goes on from NC_057361.1 coordinate 2,865,095, forward strand.
AGATCACAAACCATAGAGTTAAGTGTAAGTCACACATTCAGAGCATATGTTGGTCACACTGCTTGTTGCGTGGAGAGGGGAGAAAACGGTCTCCCTTCTGAAGACAAGCCCGTGAAACATCATGTTCTTCTCTGTGTGCCCCGGCTGTGTGCAGGTGGGAAAAGGATGAGGAGAAAACAGGTGCCCAGGGAGGAGTGCAGAGTCAAAGGTGCAGGTGTGCTGACCCAGAGCAATGCCCCAGGTAGCAGAGACTCCCAGCTCATTGTGGCTCAGTGGGTGACCGGCAGCCGTATGTGGTCTGTTCTGATGGCCTCTGACCGGCAAGGCTCTCCAGGAGTGTCAACAGAACTGCCTCGGGTTGAAGGCGGCATTTTCCATGTGCCAAATATGAAGGGATTTTCCCCAAGTCCACGGTGAAATGAGGAAAATGTAGCTGCCGTAGTTGACTTATGTTTTTGTTCTTCAAAAAATTAATAGGCCGCATTCTTCAGAGCAGCATTGGGCTTACAGATAAATGGTGCAGAACATACAGGGTTCCCCACACATGCCTCTCACCTACATGCAGTTTCTCAGATACTCTGTTATTAACTGACATCGGTGGTTTACCCTTGGTGGTGTACATTCTCTACAGGTTTTGACAACGTGTAATGACATAGATCCATCATGACACTATCATACAAAACAGTTTCACTGCCCTAAAAGTCTTCTGTGTTCTGTGTGTTTGTGGTGGATCTTTGTTTTTTGTTGGGTCTTTGACTGTTCTTTATGTATTCTAGATACTAGTCCTGTATTGGATATGGAGTTTGTGAACGCTTTTTCCCAGTATGTCGTTGGTCTTTCCACTGTCTTCACACAGGCGTACAAACAGAAAACATTTTTTCATTTTCATGAGGTTGTATTCCTGTTTTTTCTTTAAAAATAACATTTTTTACATTTGAATTAATGATTCCCTTTAACTTTTGTTTAAAATTTGTGGTTGAGGGTTTTATTTCTTTGTTTTGTTAGTTCAATGCCATACTTTCTCTTAATTAATTTAGCTTTTTAAACATCTATTTTAAATCCAAGCTAGTTAACATATAGTGCAGTAATGGTTTCAGGAGTAGAATTTAGTGATTCATCACTTACATACGACACCCGGTATTCATCCCAACAAGTGCTCTCCTTAATGCTCATCACCCATTTAGCCCAACCTCCCACCCATCTCCCCTGAGGTAACCACCAGTTTGTTCTCTATATAAGAATCTGTTTCTTGGTTTATCTCTTTTTTTTCCCTTTGTTCATTTGTTTTCTTTTTGATTCCACACATGAGTGAAATGATATGGTTGTCATTGACTGACTGACTCATTTCACTTAGCATTATACTCTGAAGACCTGTCCATGTTGCTGCAAATGGCAAGTTTTCATTATTTTTTGTGGCCGAATAATATTCCATTGTGTGTGTGTGTGTATGTGTGTGTGTATCACATCTTCTTTATCCATTCATCTATCGATGGACACTTGGGCTGCTTCCATAACTTGGCTATCGTAAATAACGCTCATATATACACAGGGGTGCATGTATCCCTTTGAATTAGGTTTTTATATTTTGGAGGTAAATACTCAATAGCACAATTACTGGATCAAAGTGTAGTTCTATTTTTAACTTCTTAAAGAACCTCCATACTGCTTTCCAGAGTGGCTGCACCGGTTTGCATTCCCACCAATACTGTAAGAGGCTTCCTTTTTCTCCACATCCTTGACCACACCCGTTGTTTTGTAACTTCTGATTTTAGTCATTCTGACAGGTGTGAGGTGATATCTCATTGTGGTTTTGATGTGTACTTCCCTGATGATGAGTGATGTTGGGTATCTTTTCATGTGTCTGTTGACCAACTGGATGTCCTCTTTGAAGAAATGTCTATTCTTGTCTTCTGCCAATTTCTTAACTGGGTTATTTGTTTTTTGGGTATTGAGTTTGGTAAGTTCTTTATAGGTTTTCAATACTATCCCTTTATCATATCTGTTGTTTTCAAATATCTTCTCCCATTCCGTAGACTGTCTTTTAGTTTTGTTGATTGTTTCCTTCACAGCTTTTTATTGTGATGGAGTCCCAATAGTTTATATTTGCTTTTGTGTCCCTTACCTCAGGAAACACTCTGAAAAATGTTGTTGTGGTTGCTGTTAGAGAAATTACTTCCTGTGTTCTCTTCCAGGATTTCTATGGTTTCAGGTCTCACATTTAGGTCTTTAATCCATGTTGAATTTATTTTTTTGTATCTGGTATAAGAAAGCGATCCAGTTTCATTCTTTTGCATGTTGTTGTCCAGTTTTCCCAACATCATTTATTGAAGAGACTTTTTCCCATGAGATATTCTTTCCTGCTTTGTCAAAGGTTGATTGACCATATAGTTGTGGGTTTAAATCTGGGTTTTCTATTCTGTTCCATTGATCTATGTGTCTGTTTTTGAACCAGTGCCATGCTGTTTTGATCATTACAGCTTTGTAATATAACTGGAAGTTTGGTATTCTGATGCTTCCAGTTTTGCTTTTCTTTTTCAAGACTGCTTTGGTTATTCGGGGTCTTTGTGGTTCTCTATAAATTTTAGGAATGTTGGTTCTAGTTCTATGAAAAATGCTGTTGGTATTTTGATAGGGATTACATAATATCTGTAGATTGGTCTGGGTAGTATAGACATTAAAACAGTATTTGTCCTTCCAATCCATGAGTGTGCAATATCTTTCCATTTGTTTGTGTCCTCCTAAATTTCTTTCATCACTGTTTTACAATTTTCAGAGTACAGGTCTTCAGCTCTTTGGTTAAGTTTATTCTAGGCATGTTATTCTTTTTGGTTTAACTGCAAATGAAATTATTTTCTTGATTTCCCTTTCTGCTCCTTCATTATTGGTGTATAGAAATGCAATGGATTTCTGTATATTGATTTTGTATCTTGCAGCCTTGCTGAATTCATTTATCCATTCTAGTAGGTTTTTGGTGGAGTCTTTAGGGTTTTCTATGTATAGTATCCTGTCATCTGGAAATAACGGAAGTTTGACTTCTTCCTTACCAATATGGATGTCTTTGATTTCTTCTTCTTGTCTGATTACTGTGGCTAGGACTTGCAGTACTGTGTTGAGTAACAGGGGTGATAGTGGACATCCTTGTCTTTTTCCTGATCTTAGGGGGAAAACTGTCAGTTTTTCACCATTGAGGATGATATTAGCCATGGGTTTTTCTTATATGGCCTTCATTATGTTGAGGTATGTTCCCTCTAAACCTACTTTGTGGAGGGTTTTTATTATGCATGGATGTTGTACTTTGCCAAATGATTATGTGGTATTTATCCTTTCTCTTGTTGATGTGATGCATCACATCGATTGCCTTGCAAATATTGAACCACCTTTGCATCCTGGGAATAGATCTCACTTGATCATGGTCAATGATCTTGAGAATTTACTGTTAGATCAAATTAATTTTTTGATGTATTTTGAGACTGACCAAATGTATCCCTGCCTGTAAATATATAGTCTGGATATTTTTTTTTACATGTGTTCAATCATTATGTTCATTTTAGTGACCTAAAGTCTTGTTATCTTCTTCTCCAAAAATACAGTACTGTGATCCAAGGCTGGCCGCTTTTTAGTTTGTGTGCAGTTTCATAGATTCAGGGTGAAGTGCCTTCAGCATGGGTATGGGTTGAACTGTGTCCCTGCCAAAGTCATACATTTGAGGCTATAGCCCCCTTTGTGATGGTGTTTGGAGATGGTGTTTGGAGATGGGTGTTCATTAAGGTTCGATGAGGTCATGAGAGTGGGACCCCCAGGACTGGATTAGTGCCCTTATAAGGAAAGACATCAGAGAGCAGGGTGGGTATCTTCAAGTTACAATGATAGCTCTCCCCAGTGCAAGACCGTGGTAGCTCCCTTGACACATAATTTCATACTTCCAGCCTCCAGAACTGTGAGAATAAAAATGTCTGTCCCTTAAGCCACCTCTCTGTGGTATTTTCTTTTAAGGTTTCTTTTAATGTTTATTTATTTTTGAGACAGAGAGACAGAGTGCAAGCAGGGGAGGGGCAGAGAGAGAAGGAGACACAAAATTGGAAGCGGGCTCTGAGCTGTCAGCACAGAACCTGATGTGGGGCTTGAACCCACAGACTGTGAGATCATGAACTGAGCTGAAGTCAGACGCATAACCGACTGAGCCACCCAGGTAACCCTCTGTGGTATTTTCTTATGACGGCCCATGTTGACTGATAAAAACATTGTGGTCTAAGCTTGTACATGACTTAGGGGAAGATAATTCTGGTACCAAAAACTCAGCAGCACATATCACAAATTTGGAACACGCAAAGGGAATAACTCATACACTATCCAGTATTAATGCATTGATCGTGTCTTAGCCATCATGGACCCTATATTCATTGCACACTAGACACAGTCCTGTTGGAGCTTGTATGGAATATGGGTGGTGAGCCTCACTTATCATTGCTTATTGATACAAACTTACTGTTTATCCAACTACTAGAATTTGAAATCTGTGAGGACAGGGATCACATGTTTCAATGAGTATTTTCCTAGTATCTGGCACCAACCTTACTCCATAATCCATCCTATTCCATAACCATCATAGAATGTTAATATATATTTGATAAATGGATGATTAAATGAATTGAATACAAGAATATAATAAAGAGCGTCATCTCATAATGATGAAGAAAATGAAACATGTCAGGGTTGAAAATATTTTTAAGTGTTTTTATTTTTTTCAAAAAGAAAGGGAAAAAAACCAATACAAGAGACAGTGTGGGATAATTCAAATTGGAACGTCTATAATGTACATGTATTACTACTTATATTTCTCTCTTGCAAATACACATGGCATGCTCTGTTTTGCAAACCATTAACCCCTTCCCATATTCAAGATGGTAAGAGTGAGGCTACTGATTCTCCTTGAAATGTTGGTCTTTATTTTCCTTTACAGAGAGAACATAAATTCTCATATAAAGACAAGTGTGTGAATCAATTATATTAGATTCCTTGTGCCAATGTAATTTATGTTCAAAAGTTAGCTCCACCTTTTAATTTCTGATTAATTTTCCTTCCCCACAGACATTATGTAAATAAAATGTTTTCCTTTGGATTTGGCTTCAGGATGAATTCTGACTGGATACATTTGTCATTTCATGGGAGAAGACTCATGGCAGAAATGGTCATTGACAGGTGGAATCGATATCTAATTACCAGCAGAGTATCTGAGACTTTCAGCAGAGGAGAAACTCTGAGCACTGCTTTCTAAGGAAATTCCAAGGGTAGCCTCAACATCATCTCCAGCATTAACTTTGTCAGTCATTTGCATGCCGCTATTTATAAAGACATCTCTCCTGAAGATCTATTACGAGTTTTCTGACAAGTCAGCAATCTGAAAATGACCATTTTACATGGTTCTTAATAGAATTTAACACCCACAGCAGTCCTGGGAGCATGCTAATGGGTGCACACAAAGAGACGGGGATTTAGTGACATTTGACTCTAAAATCACCAAAGCACAACTCATGGAAGGAAGAATTTAAAGAGAATGCTGATATTGGGTATGAGCCTCTGACCCCAAACACATGTGGAAAGTGATACACTTACTGTTCTATAGTAACCAAAAATTTTTTTTTTGCACCTCCCATTTCAACCAAGGGGCTGGAAATTTATTTTTGTGAATTCAGTTCCTTACATGACGCACTTTTTCTAAGGTTTTACCTACTTACTTGGGGAAATGGGCAGGGTAGAAGTTGAAGGAACATCTGGCCTTTGGAGTTCCTCTTGTAGCAAGAAGGCATCCTTTGAGATATGCTAATTCCAATCAGGTCTTCAGGGATACGCGGTGTTGGCCAGTGCCGTGTATCTTTTTGGGACCATCAGGTTGACCTCATCCTCTGCCGCGTTCCATGTGTTCCCATTGAGTGCGACCACTCTGATCATCTGTTGCCATGCTGGATAGCAGCCCTTTCTAAGATGCCATGGATCCCTCTGAGCAGACGTGGTCATTGCTATTATCCTATGCCCGGGGGTGGGGTAGCTGGAATGATAGGATTTTGGAATCTCCCCTGAGCTTATCTGGATACAGGTGTCTGTGAAGAATGGAAGAACATTCATTTTTGACCTGTGGTCATCCAACTCATTTGGCTGTTCCAGGCGCCTGACACTCCATAGCATGAACTCACTTCTTTGAATCTTGCATTCTGTGCATTACCTTTTCTTAAATTCGAGGAATGTGCATGATTTGTAGGACTGATAGGAGAAGAGTAACTTACACTGGGAAACATGGCTTGGGAGGGTATATGAGGACATCAACCTGTGTTGTCACCACCAAATTGTATTCTGTTCCATCAGACTCTCTCTGAATGTCACCTTGGTGAATCCTACCTTTGATACCAGAACAATAAAAGTCTTTTGCAAAGAGTCTACCTGGAGAATTCTGTACACTCCTTTAAAGATGGAGTACACTCGTGGTATATGCCACTTGTGGGGGACATCTACTGACATGTCATCCAATCGGCCTTGCATCGACCCCTGCTTCCCACAGCCATGTGGCTATTTCAGTAGCTGCTGTGTCCCTGAAACCTCACAGCCCTGCTGACCACTTTGTCAACCCCAGGATGGCACCAAATTTGAGTTGCAATGTTTTTCCCTTTTGAACTAGGCCATGAGACAAAGTTACTTCTCTTATATGGTAAATTAGAAATAGTTCTGGCCCATTATTTCTTTTGTGTTTCCTGGAACGTCTACAAAATGAAAGTGAGAAATGGAACGTCTTTACTTGTGTACTTCTTCCAGTGAGAACCAAGAAATATTAACAGAGCCCAGAAATACAGAAAGTTTTCTATAAATCCCTACATTATCCTCAGCCGTCTGGTCAACCTTACTAAGCAACACGTCTTAGAAATTAATAAATCTTTGAATCACAACAATAAGAACTGTGGATCTTCATCTACGTACCTACTCATTAGGGGCATTTTAAAAAGAACACCTACTGGCCTTCTAATTACAAGCCTTTGACAGTTCTAAAATACAAAATTAGAAGTCCTTGAAATTTCAGTTTGCAATAATTACCTGGTTTGGACAATCCTTGAGGACATAAATGTGAGCTGAACGGATCTGTCATCACTGACAGAAATGGGATGATTTTTCTCAAATTGGCAAAATTGCTATCTAAAGTCTAATGTGTTTCTTCTATAGCATATCCTACTTGAAATTCATGCATATGCAATTTAAAGATGTATATTCACATGAGTTATCAGGAGTGTGGAGAATAGTCAAGAGTGGGTCATTTTAACCACACCCTTCATCAGGTAATGTATTTAATTCTGACAAGAAAATAATTTAATTTTAAAGAATCATCAATACCCCACTCTCTATATATGCTAAGTATCTGAAATACGACAATAAATCATTAACACTTAAAATATAATCTTGTTATCTGTGATGTTGCAGGTGAAACAGACTTAGAGAAATAGAAAGTATAAATTTTTATATTTGTCTATAGTACAATGTCTTTGTCATAGATCTATGGCACAGTTTCCATTAAAAAAAAATCTTGTTGGGGCGCCTGGTGGCTTAGTCGGTTAAGCATCCGACTTCAGCTCAGGTCATGATCTCACAGTCTGTGAGTTCGAGCCCTGCGTTGGGCTCTGTGCTGACAGCTCAGAGCCTGGAGCCTGCTTCAGATTCTGTGTTTCCCTCTCTCTGCCCCTCCCCTGCTCATGCTCTGTCTCTCTCTGTCTCAAAAATAAATAAAAACATTTAAAAAAAATAAAAAATAAAAAAAATAAAAAAAAATCTTGTTGAAGGGATCAAGTTTCCACATTTCTAACAAAATGTAAGCTAATTATAAATATTTCATAAAATCAGTTTGTGCTTACATAGTATTTGGGAATCTGAAAAAGTAACATGAGTCATCTGTGAGTGAGGGATTCCACAAGACTGCGGTGGTGGGGGGATTATCTCACTTTTGGAAAAGAATGGGTAGTCCTGTTTAGATATGCAAATGCTCAATGAAGAAAAACAGAACTGATCTTGCGGTGACCAGAAAGACTGTCACAGAGAGGATTTGTTTCTGTGTTATCAGTGTGGTTTTCCCTGAGTATCACATATAATCACATACAAACTGGCTCGGCGTGAGTGTCTTCGGCTCAGAGCTCACAAGACTGAAATTGAGGTGTTGATCTGCACTCTTGTTGAGCTAGGGTCCTTCTCCGGGCGTCAGTGGCTGTGGCAAAATCAACTTCCTTGTGGTTCGAGGACTCACATCCATTTCCTTGCTGGTTTTCCTGATGGGGCTGTACTCAGCTCCTAGCAGTCTTCTCATTGCTTTTCATGTGGTCCTGTGTATCTTCAAAGCTGGCAATGGGGAACCTCCTTGTAATGGAATTGCTTTCACCCTCTGAAGAAGGTCCTTTTGAAGGTCTAGCCCGATTAGGTCCGGCCCAAGGAGGATCATCTCTGTCTCCCTTAAAGTCAACCATGCCTTGTAACAAATTTGATCATGAGAGTGACAGTTCGGTGTATTGTCAGGATCTTTCCACACTCAAGCGGAGAGAGTTCTGTACAGAGACATAGGTCCCTGAGGATTGGGTTACATCCTGCCTGCCACAGGACCCCAATTTTCTTGATCACATAAGCAAATACAAAATTAATGGCCTCTAAGCCTGGAGTTGAAATTCACGTAGTCTTGGTGAAGACTGAGAAGTTAGAATAAATAAATGCTCTTGAATGGAAGAGGCAGGGAAGGTATAAGAGATAAGAAGATGAGCATACCAGCTGCCCATCCGGCTCCTTCAGATGAGACACACAACATGGGTTCCCTGGGACAGTGCTCCCTCTGAACAACCGTCTGAGGATGAAGGCACCCAGTGGTCAGGTATAGCTGTCCGTGTGTTGCCAACAAGAATTCATTCACTGTAGTTGGTTCCCGTGCACAGAGCCCCCAACCCTGACTGTAGCTTATCCAGATATTCTGGGCAGGAGATGAGATTAAGAGAAACTTTACACTTGTGCTTCCCTCAACTTCCTTCTTTGCTCTTTCTTTTCAGAAAACAAACTCCATTTCTTTGTGTAAAACCATGGTATTTAGAGTTTAAATGTGATTGCTCACTGTACAGATTAAGAAAATTACATTCATAGATTATCTTAAAACAAAAATCAATGTTTATTTTTTCAGTAACTCGGCTGCAAAGATATGGGATAATCATGTGCACTGGCATCATTGGTCTATGGTTTTATTTTATCCATCCATCCATCCACCCATCTATCCATCCATCCATCCGTCCATCCATCCAACTGTCTATCTATCCACCCAACCATCCATCTGTCCATCTATCCAACCATCTATCCATCCACCATCATCCATCATCTTTCCATCTGTCTACATCTATTCATCTCTCTCTCTCTCTCTCTCTCTCTCTCTCTCTCTCTATCCATCCATCCACCCATCCATCCATCCACCCTCCCACCCATCCATCTGTCCATCTGTCCAACCACCCATCCATCCATCCATCCATCCATCCATCCATCCATCCATCCATCCAATCATCTATGCATCCATGCATCCATCCATCCATCCATCTACCTACCCACCCACCCATCATCATCCATCCATCCATCCATCCATCCATCCATCCATTGTTAACATCATAATGATTACCTATGGACTCACAAGCCAAGAGAAGAATGAGAATATAATTAGCTCAGTCTACATGCTATTTCCTTTACTCATCTGCTCACGTCAATGTAAGTAACAAATATCTTCAATTTTAAAAACTTATTTATTAAACTTAATTTTATAAAGTTATATAATGCAGTATAAATCATTTAAAAAAAATATTGAGTAGGGTTGCCTGAGTGGCTCAGTCAGTTAAACGTCTGACTCTCATTTTGGCTCAGGCATGATCTCACACTTCATGAACTATGTGCTGACAGCATGGAGCCTGCTTGGGATATCTCTCCCTCTCTCTCTGCCCCTCTCCCATGTGCACATGTGTGCGCACTCTCTCTCAAAATAAATAAATAAACTTAAAGAAATGTTTTGAGTAAATTTGACACGGAACATTCTGTAAGTTTAGGGTATATGGCCTGTTACTTTGATACACTGGAGTATGATAGCTGATGTAATGATATTTGTCACATTAAATACTTCTGGTACAATATTATTGTCCATATTCAGTATGCTGTACATTACATCTCTGTGACTTATTTACCATTCATTATACACCTGTACACTGAATCACCGTCACTCTTATCCCCCACCCCCTTCTGGTAAATATCATCCCACTGTCTTTTTTAGATGCCGTGTGTAAGTGATGTCATACACTACTTATCTTTCTCTGACTTATCTCACTTAGCATAATGTGCTCAAAGCCCATGCATGTTTTCAGAAATGAAAATGGCTGAATAACATTTCATTGTGCATATGTAGCACATCTGTTTCATCCATTCATCTGCTGACGGACATGTAGGTTGTGTCCATATTTTGGCTATTGTCAATACTGCTGCAATAAACATGAGAGTCCATATATCTCATCAAATTTTTTCAAAATCTCCTTTGGGTATATGCCAAGACATAGAACTGCTGGATCATATGGGAGATCTATTTTTAATATTTTGAGGAAGCTTCATATTCCATACTGGCTGCACCAATTCACATTCCCACCAACAAGGCATAAGGGTTCTCTTTTCAGCACTTCTTCCCCAGCACCTGTTGTCTCTTGTCTTACTAGTGGTAGGTGTTCTGGCAGGTGTGAGGTGGTATCTCACTATGTGGATTTGTATTTCCCTGATGATGAGTGATGTTGAGCATCTTTTCATGTCTGTTGGCCACCTGGATGTCCTCTTTGGAGAAACATGTATTTAGTTCTTCTGCTCAGTTTTTAATCACATTGTTTCTTCGTCTGTTTGTTTTGAGTTCATGGAGTTCTTTTTTTGTTTGTACTTTTGCAGTCATGTTCTAAACATCACTGCCAAGACCTGTATCAGTAAGGTTCTTTCCGATGTTTTCTTCTAGAAGTCTCATGGCATCAGGTGTTGTGTTTAAGGCTGTCCATTTCGAGTTCTTTTCTGTGAGTGGTATGAGGCAGGCGTCCCATTTCCTTATGCCACGTGTGTTTCTTCAGGTTTCCTAACACCATTTGTTAAGGACACTATCCTCTCGGGGCACCTGGGTGGCTCAGTTGGTTAAGCCTCTGACTTTGGCTCAGGTCATAATCTCACAGTTGGTGGGTCTGAGCCCTGCATCGGGCTCTGTACTGATGGCTCAGAGCCTGGAGCCTGCTTCGGGTTCTGTGTCTCCCTCTATCTCTGCCCCTCTGCTGCTTGTACTCTGTCTCTCTGTCTCTCTCAAAAATAAATAAACATTAAAAAAAAAAGACATTACCCTCTCTGCATTGGGTGTTCTTAGTTCCCATGTGAAATATTTGCTGATTATATATACACACTGGGATTTGTATAAATCATTATTGACATCACTTGATTTTGTGTTCAACATTTAAAACAATGGTATTGTGGTCCTGGAGAGACTTCTGAAGCTTTTTTTTTTTTTTTTTTTTTTTTAAGGCTAGACATTAAGTAGTTCAGACCGTCAATGTCGTTGTGTGCAGCCATACGTCAGCCACTTTCCTGCTGTATCTTATTTTCGTGGTCATTTCCAGATCACTAATGAGGAATTTAGCAGGAAATTTATTTCCATTTTACTGCAGGCCAAAGTGCAATGAAACCTGGCTAACTACGTGTGTAGTAGCACTTTTACTAAATATTTAAATCTTCACATGCTGCCTGAGAGAGCAGCTATCCTCCTCAGAGTAATGAAGATTACATCTGTCTGACAGTATTAGGCTGGTTGCTATTGAGTTGTGGTGATTCACAAGAATAGACCCAAAGGAGACAATAAACCAGTAAAATAAACCTATTCTAATGTGCTTTGAAATCCCTGAAGTTTTAAAATACTCTGGTTATTCCGGGCAACGTTACATGAACACAGATCAAACAAGTTCTTACAAATGATTATCCACGATTGATGATTCTCGACTTCACATTTGGTTAGTGGGGAGAAAATATATGTACGGTACAAGATGGGATTGTTTCTTCTAACATTTCAGTAATTCCCCAAACATATTTCCCTCGTACTTAACAAAATTATTGATATTTTGGACTTTCACTGTGCCTTTTACATAAGATAAATCACCACAGCATTAGCTATTGAATTTCTCTGAAAAATGTTTTAAAGCTTAGAACGCCAATTCCCAAATATATTACATTTTCTTCTAAAGGAGAAGAACACAGTCTAATTGACGTGCTTTAGTTAATCTGGGGATAGAAATAGTCTGCAATGTATCAATTCCCTTTCAATAATCTCATTTCTTTTACTTCCTCTCCTACATGCTGATGGCTCTGGAGAGGCCGGGCAGAGACCCAGCACCTTCGCACAAATAGTACAGTTTTTACAAGCGGCTTCATGACAGAAGACCAAAGTAGAAAGAGGGTGAAGATGGAGCACTGGGATCTGTCCACACCCCTCTGAGTGGAGGAAACACAGAGCCCGTTTTGCAAGCCCGAGAGTGTCAGCCAAAGGCACGACAGCAGCAAGCTATACGGCATCCCGGCCACCACCTATAATTTGAGCCCTGCACCTGCCCCACCACATTCCATGCTGCCACCTGACCTCACCGAGAGGGTATTTGGCAAAGGAAATATTATTGACTCACCCCAACTTTACTTCCCAATTGATCTTATCTAATCTTATCTTATCTAATCTAATCCTATCTTATCCAATCTTATCTTATCTAAACCAGGACTCGCTTATCTTATCTAGACCAAGAGTCGGATGCTGAACTGACTGAGCCTCCCAGGTGCCCCTTTACTTATCAGTTTAAATATCACAGATGTATTGAGTTTTCTGCAAACCAGTGGGAGATGGGCCCAGTGGAAAACGTATTAACTCGACAAGACAGAGGAGACACAATTGGATGAGCTTCAGTAAAATTTGCTCAGCTCTAGTAAAATACATATACGTGGACTGATGGAAACGTGTGTGTGTATTTTTATACTAGATGCACACTCCACATATTATGCTTATATATGAACCACATCATCTATGATGTTGGACAAATAGGTTCCAGGAAACAGTATGGTTTTCTACTGGAATGTGGATCTGGTGGTCTTTTTTTGTTTGTTTGTTTTTTAATGTAACACCTCGTATTGCTACTTAAACACATGTATTAACATAAAAGGAATGAATGAAGCGGGTAATACGGTAAGAATGACACAATGCTGGTTACAGGATAGTGGGAATAAGGACAGGAAATGTATGCCGTTAACTTAAAATGTGTCCAGAAACGATGCTGGGTTTGGGAAGAAACCCGCTACATTTTCTCTCTGTCTGCCACACTTATTAACTGCTTAATACCAGTACGACTTCCTAAAAGCATCTGCAAAATAGGCACTTTACTTGCAGAATATTTCTAGATTTCATTTCTGGCCTAACATTGTATAACACTATGATTTTAAAGGAAAAGCAATTCTAAGAATAATAAAAAGGATGGCTGGGAAATATTACCGGGACATTAACACACAAATAGGGTAAAATTAGCGTTCAATTCAACTTGTCCCATAGTCTATCGGTTCTTTGGACCTGTGAGCGGGCTGGCATGAGATGTCTTGGGAGGTCTATGCTTTGCTGGATTATACGGATTTTTTTTTTTTTTTACAAGCATAGCATTATTGCTGAATGTCTTTGACAATAAACTTCATCTGCTGTTTTCTTCATCCTATGTCTTTGCTATAGATACGGGCTGTGTACATATGAATCTTTTTACAGATCGTAACAGCTTATAGGAAATTGAACGCACAATTTTCTGGGGGCCCTTAGCTGTTCTTACTGATTTTTACCTGCTGTTTTCTCTACTAGGAATGCGGACGCGTCCACATAATATTCTGGCTTCAAGATGCTTGATTAACTGTCCAGCATATACTCAGCCAACTCCTTGGCAGGAGAGACTTCCATTTACAGTATTCTCTTCTTTCTGACAACCACGCAGAAGGAAAGTCAGATTCCAGCTTAAGTGAGAGAAATCCCAGCTGACTGCAGCAGGAAAAAAAATGGGCATATTCTGGGACAGTAAATGAGTATTTCTTCTGTAGGAGGTTCTAATGAATTCACACAATGTAACTCATGGCAAGATAGTCATCCCACATAAAGGAAAGACACAGAGGAGGAAAGAAGGGGAAGGCACAAGACAGGGCATGTCTGTGTGTGCACATGTGCGTACATATGTAGATCTACTATGTGTATCTACGTGACAATCTACCTGCCGTGACACAGTTAAGACTGAAACACAAAAGATCTGTGGGACATTGAGGAGGTTCCCCTGCCGCCTGGAACCACATGGTATCGTCTCGTGGGTAGGAGGAACATGCACGGGCAGCCTCACGAAAGACGAGCTAAGTGACACACGGTTTCTAAAGAATGTGGCAATCATCAGGCGGTAGTGGTTAGCAGGCATCTCACAGACTCCCAGTAGAAGGTACGGGGCTGTTTACTAGTGCGCTATCACTGTTCTAAGCACCACATTCTGGCTGGCTGAGACAGAAGACATTCATTCTTTCTGGGTCCTGGAGGCTGGGAGTCTGAGATCCAGGGAGGGCCGAGGCTGGGGGTCTGAGGTCCACACAGGGCTGAAGCTGGGAGGCTGAAGTCCAGGTAAGGCTGAGACTGGGAGTCTGAGATCCAGGCGGTGCCGAGTCTGGGGGTCTGAGATCCAGGGAGGGCTGAGACTGGGAGTCTGAGATCCAGGCAGAGCTGAGGCTGGGGGTCTGAGATCCAGGCGGGGCCGAGTCTGGGGGTCTGAGATCCAGGCGGGGCCAAGTCTGGGGGTCTGAGATCCAGGAAGGGCCGAGGCTGGGGGTCTCAGATCCAGGGAGGGCCGAGGCTGGGGGTCTCAGATCCAGACAGGGCTGAGGCTGGGGGTCTGAGGTCCACACAGGGCTGAGGCTGGGAGGCTGAATTCCAGGGGGTTGAGGCTGGGAGTCTGAGATCCAGGTAGGGCTGAGACTGGGAGTCTGAGATCCAAGCAGGGCTGAGGCTGGGGGTCGGAGGTTGGGAGTCTGAGTCCAGGCAGGGATGAGACTGGAGTCTGAGATCCAGGCAGGGCTGGAGGCTGGGAGGCTGAGGCTAGGCAGGGCTGAGACTGGGAGTCTGAGATTCAGACATGAGGTTGGGAGTCTGAGTCCAGGCAGGGATGAGACTGGAGTCTGAGATCCAGGCAGGGCTGGAGGCTGGGAGGCTGAGGTCTAGGCAGGGCTGAGACTGGGAGACTGAGACCAAGCAGGGCTGAGGCTGGGAGTCTGAGGTTGGGAGTCTGAGTCCAGGCAGGGCTGAGACTGGGAGTCTGAGATCCAAGCAGGGCTGAGGCTGGGAGTCTGAGGTTGGGAGTCTGAGATCCAAGCGGGGTCGGGGTTGGTTCTTCCTGAGGCCTCTCTCCTTGGTGTGTAGATGCCACGTTCTCCCTGTGTCCTCACGCTATTATCCTTCTGTGCCTCTCTGTGTCCTGATCTCCTCTTCTTATGAGGATGCCGGTCGTAGGGGGTCAGGGCCCACCCTGTTGACCTCATGTGGTCACCTCTTTTAAGGCCCCGTCTTCAAAAACAGCCCCATTCTGAGGTCCTGGGGAGAGGACTTCCACCTAGGAATTTGGTGGTGGTGAGGCACGATGTTGCCTGTTACGGCTGTGAAACATCCTGACTACAAATGAAATTTATTTCCGTGATCCCTAATAAGATGATACTATTCCTTGACACCCGCTACTGAAAACGTAGGTGCTAAGACTAGACTGCTCACATCCTGGACTTGTACGAAGAGCCAAAGCTGGAACAACGCTATGCTCACTTGTGGTTTTAAGTTCGTCATGTTCATTCTAGCATAGTTAACATACAGCGCTACCTTGGTTTCAGGAGCGTGCTTGATCATGTTCTGTGACTGGTCCATCCTGGAAGCATGGGGCAGCTCGACATCTTTCACAGAGACTAAAGTAGCTTTATCACTTCCCAGCGTCTTTTTTTAAAAAATCTTCTTTAATGTTTATTTGTTTTTGAGACAGAGCGAGCGAGCATGAGCGGGGGAGGGGCAGAGAGAGAGGGAGACACAGAAGCTGAAGCAGGCCCCAGGCTCTGAGCCATCAGCACAGAGCCCCACGCGGGGCTCGAACCCATGAGCTGTGAGATCATGACCTGAGCTGAAGTCGGACGCTTCACCGACTGAGGCCCCCAGGCACCCCTTCACTGTCCAGCTTTCTGTGGGCAGAGTGACTGCAAACAACCTCCAAATCTCCGAGCCTTCACACGGTTTATACCATATTTGTCTCCAATCAACGTCACAGAGGATGGGGGTCAGTTCCAGCGGGCTGTTCATCGGCTGTGCTGCCTGTCATTCACAAAACCTTCCCTGTCCCTTTTGGTGTTGTTGACTGGGTCCACAAGCAAGAAAAGACTGTCTCACTCCTCAGTGTGGAACCTCTAGAAATGGCAGGGTCGTCCCTGCCCTGATTGAGCAATGTCGTGCAACGCAGGGGGACCTTACCTTGTGCAGATTACTCAGTGGCTTGGATTGAACCTTGTGGATGCACCTCTCGTGCAAGAATTAAAAGACCAGATGAAAAAAATGGATATTATGTTATATAAATTTGTAAACAGAGAAAGGAGAGAAATGAAATAATGGACGGATATATAAACATCGGACGAGGCCACGGTGTCACCACGAGGAATTAAGACAAAGACGGGAGCCCTTGGTAATCACGGCCGAGCACAGACAGACGAGGAACGTTGTCCGGATCACAGAATCCCAAACAGGTCCCTCCTCCGGCTGATCTGGTTGCTGCTTCTTTACCAAGAGGCCGCCTGTTCTGGCCTCCCCACACATGACAATTCCTGAGACACGCAGCCACACGAATATCCCCACTTGCCAACGATGTCCAGCCCAGACTAGAGCCCTGCTTCCTTAGAACCTCCCCACAGCTCCCACCCATAGGGAAACCCCACAACAGGTTTTTTTCTAATGCCGTCCTACTGAGGCAGCGGAAGTCTCTGTGCTTTGCATTCTCTCGTGCTGCGGTGAGTAATTAGACCAACGCGCCCCACCACAAGCTCCTGGCAGCCTTCCTGTCATATGCCCAAGGATCCCAGTCTTTTTCCAAAAAGGGGAAATACTGTAGAAACTTGCCTTTAACAAATGCCTTAGGGTCTGCATTCTACAGACCAGGTTCTTCCAGCTCAACGCAATTAAGTCCAAAAGACACCAACGAAATCACAAAATAAACATGCATGTATATTTTCAATTAGGAAATACATGTATATTTAAACAGCCCGTTCTTCAAGCAGAAATCATTGTGCACAGAATCCGCGGATATGTTTAATTTGAATAAACTTAAAACGTCACCTGCTGAGTTTCTGGAAAGCAGGTAAGTGGTAGGTCCCTAACACTTATATCCCAAAGGCTTGTATCAGGAAAGCAGTTAACGGCGAACAGTAAAATATGATCATAAAACAAAATTGTATTAAACAGCAAGTGTCTCCCGCCATCATTAGGACGCTATAATCATAAAGTTTGCTTTAACTGATTTTCTTAGAAAGCAAACTCCACTTCTCCTTGCCATGTGACTTACTGCAACGACATCATTTCGTTAGGCACACACCTTGGTGGTCTGCACATAAGAGGCAAAGAAAGAGAAGTAACGGAGGAAAAACAGCGATGATAGACCCAGAGGCATGAAGCCAAGAAGCCATTCACTGTCAATGTTTCGATCAATACCATCCTTGGGATATGCTGTTTTGTAGGCAATACGGATGGGTCTGAACTAGGACCAAACTGTACATTCACGCTACGTAGACTTCCATCAGCTTTTATAATCAGACAATGAGACTGCCAACCTGAATACTCCCTACCCCGTTAGGCATTAATAACATAGAACTGGTTCTGCAGCTAACAATTTTCTTCTGCAGATGCATAAAGAAATAAAGCACCATAGGATTTTATGTTCTCTTGATAACTATTGTGTTTTGGATTTTCTCTTTGGTAGAAATGTGGTCACAGAGTATTTCCCCACGGCTGAAGTGTATTTCACGTACGTGAAGTGTATTCGCGTACAATAAGCTCACGCGTCCGACGAGAAGAGGACTTACGGTGACAGATGGCTCTGAGCCTGCTCTCCTCCTCCTGTCTGGTGCAGTGATGTGTCAGATGTCAGAAGTATGGAGAGACCCCTGCGGGAGAGAAAGCAGGCTTGTAACAGCAGACAACACTAGGAGAAAGCAACCATAGATACAACTGTATGCAATGATGCTTGATTATCTTAAAGAAAAAAAGTAACACATCAACTAGTCTTTTTTGACATTTATCTTTTACTTAATTTCAGTGTTGGTACAGACTTCTTCAGTAAAGACACTTTGCATGAAACTTCACGGCGAATGCATTTGTTTTCCAATTGGAGATAGTTCTTTCCAATGGCAATGCCAATGACTTGGTTGACTAGGCCCTTAACTATTTTTTTTTAATTTTTTTTTTTACGTTTTTATTTATTTATTTATTTATTTATTTATTTATTTAATTTTTTTTTTCAACGTTTATTTATTTTTGGGACAGAGAGAGACAGAGCATGAACGGGGGAGGGGCAGAGAGAGAGGGAGACACAGAATGGGAAACAGGCTCCAGGCTCTGAGCCATCAGCCCAGAGCCCGACGCGGGGCTCGAACTCACGGACCGCGAGATCGTGACCTGGCTGAAGTCGGATGCTTAACCCACTGCGCCACCCAGGCGCCCTTTTTATTTATTTTTGAGACAGAGAGAGACAGAGCATGAACGGGGGAGGGTCAGAGAGAGAGGGAGAGACAGAATCGGAAACAGACTCCAGGCTCTGAGCTATCAGCACAGAGCCTGACGCGGGGCTCGAACTCACGCGAGATCACGCGAGATCATGACCTGAGCTGAAGTCGGCCGCTCAACCGACTGAGCCACCCAGGTGCGCCCCGGCCCTTAACTATTAAAAATAAGTTTTGTTTTGCAGAAATGCGCTTCTGACAATTACAGACAGCATGTGCTTCAGATACAAAGGCAAATGGACAAAACACATAGGGGATATTTTGGTGGTGAGGCTCACAGCTGGGACCTGGGGATTGGATGGAACATTGGAGTCACGCCATATTGCTGAATGTGGCATCCTCAAGGTGAATCTTTTTACATTTTCTTTTACGTGGGAGCAAGATATAAAAATGTCCTGGAGGCGCGCCTGAGTGGCTCAGGGTATGTATCACCAGGGGGCAGGAATCTAGTTGGCCACTGGACAACCCTGCCTGTCACAGCATCCTTGTATTTTATAACAAACCACAGTTTTGTTCTGTTTTGTTTTGTTTCTTGCAGTCATTGCGAAATATACCCCGCATGCAAAGGAGTAAAAAGTCCTTCTTTTCACAATTACTTACAGTCCCATTCAGTCATATGATCAGTCTCAATATATTCATGTACCTTATGGCATCTTTGACGAATCTTGCAACAATACAATGGTGTCTTAATGAGTACAGATTTACAATGATTTTTAAACCCGTTCATCGCGCAAGTCTTCCTACCTATTAATTCAGCAAGAGCTACTCTTTTGGGGTCCTGCGCTCAATTCCAGTGTGTGTGTGTGGGGGGGGGGGGGGGGCTTGTCCAAACCAACAAGCAATTCTCTGACACCATGTTGGGTGTCCCTACAATTCAACTCAATTCTGACACATTGATTTGGAGAAAGTACCAGCTCCCACAGGGTAAGGGCTCAGCCCTACATGTCTACTCTCCACACTCCTCCTCCCCTGTCACATGCCAATCACAAGTACAGCTTGTCACCTGTGCTTCTGAGGACCAGGCTAGAAAGTGGAGGTTCCCATGGCTCCCTCCTCGGGTTTGATTAATTTGCTACAGTGGCTCACAGAACCACGAGATGACCAGTTTATTACTGGATATCAAAGGATATGAATCAACAGCCAGATAAAGAGATACACAGAACAAGGTCCTGAACAAAGGAGCTTTAGTCCCAGGACGTTTGGGGTCCGGAAGAGAGGCAAGTGGAAACATTCTGGTTCCCTAATCAGGATGGTCTCTGAACCCTGTTCTTTTGAGATTTTATGGAGGCTTCATCAAATGGGCATGATTGATTAAGTCATTGGTCCTTGGCCCTGGAGTCAACTTCCAGCCCCACTCCCCTCCCCTGGGGGTCAGAGCTGGGATGGAAAGTTCCAACCTGCCAATCACAAGGTTGGTTTCCCTGGCAACCAGCTATCCTCCTTAGGTGTTTTCCTAAATCACCTCATTCACATAACAAAAGATACTCTCCTCACAGGAAATTCCAAGGGTTTTAGGAGCTCCTGGCCAGGAATGTGGCAAAGACCAAACACACAGCCTATAAATCACAATGATCACAGACACTACAGTGTTTGAAGCTCATCCCTTCTTATCTACACGGCTTGGTTATTTTGGCACTTGCTGGGGAATTCCCACTTGTTTAAGCAAAGGGTGTAACTCTTGCTGCACCAAGTTCAGAAGAGCTGACTCTCTTAGGAGGATGCCCCCTTTGGTCTGTCCCTGGTCTTTGTCTTTGAAGCATTAATATGGGGACATAGTGGAATATCAGTGCTCAAGTCTGCTGGTGCAGCCATGTCTCTTAGAGCTCAAGCCAGGATACGTCCTTTTTCTGACGCTCTTGGTGTTTTTCCGAACATCCTGCATATTCGTATCAGGCATGGATGCATTTAAGTTTTTTGTTTTTGTTTTTGTTTTCAACAGTAAAGTCTGTTGATATTTTACCTTATATTTCACTCGATTTTTACATCCTTTCCATAAGGAGAATGGTTGAAGTAGCTTTAGTTTTTTCCTTGTGAGAAAAACACAAGTGCCCACCCATGAGTGCCTCACCCAAGTTTCCACCCAGAAGTGCCTCAGTTTTCATGGAAGCCTTAACCCCCATGTATACATATTTCTTTGTTTTATCTATCTATCTATCTATCTATCTATCCATCCATCCATCCATCATATCTATGTATCTATCATCTATCTATCTATGTATCTATGTATCTATCCATTCATCCATCCATCCACCAATTCATTCTATCTATCTAACTATATTTATCTATCTGTCCATCCATCATATCTATGTATCTATCATCTATCTATGTATCTATCCATCCATCCATCCATCCATCCATCATACCTATGTATCTATGTACCTATCCACCCATCCATCCATCATATGTATGTATACATGGATCTATCTATCTATCCCTATCTATCTTTTACCAAGTCTCAACATTTATTTTTCTCCCTATCTTTATCACTGACACTTAACATTGTGTGGACATGGCCCTTCCACCACTGGTAAATTTCACACACCTGAAAGGCAGACACAGAGAGAGCAGGAACATGCTTCTGTTTTGACTCCTTATGGTAAACATGTCTGTAAACCTTCTACTGACCACGACAGAGAAAAACATAGGAACCACTGACATACACACCGTGTAAATTTGTTACATGTTAGTAAGCTGCCATTATAGCTCAGATTGGACATATATATAAACATCATAGTTGTCTCTATGCCATATATATAAATATATATAAATATGATGTCATAAACATAAATATATATCTATATGTATCAGAGATATAATATATCAAATATATACTGATCAGAGAGAGACGGATCCTCAGGTAGCGCCCTGTTCCTATCATTTTTCAGAAATACTTCTATTAATTTTGTGTGCATCCATCACGTTTAATTTATTAATTTTATGTGCACCCATCATGCTTAATTTAATCCAAAATGAGGTGGATTTATGTATGTTAAAATGAAGTTTGCAGAGTTCTAAAAGGATAAAGAGTACCAGCAGTGTGTATCCAGGGGCCTTCGAAAAGCCTACTGTAGTACTATCTTTGAATATCGGCTTTAGGTTACTATCCAAAATGTGTGCCTGATTTTCATTAATTTCTTTTTGCAGACTACAAGTAGCAAGCGTAAAAATGTCTTTATAGTTTTCATAAATCAAGGCCCCCCTATACAAAACAAAATCTGGAAATCTTAGATACGCAATGAAAGTTTCAGATATGGTTGGCTCCTTTTTATGATTTTGGAAAATAGAGTAATGGAGATTGTTTTCCCTGTTTTAGAAATATCTGCTCCTGGGCACCTAGGTGGCTCAGTCCGCTGAGCATCCGACTTTGGCTCAGGTCACGATGTCATGATTATGAGACTGAGACCCACCATAGGGCTCTGTGCTGACAGCATGGAGCCTGCTTGGGATTCTCTCTCTCCCTCTCTCTGCCCGTCCCCCGTTTGTACTCTCTCTCAAAATAAATAAACATTAAAAAAAAAAGAAGTATCTGTTCCTCTGTAATTAGCAGCAATGTATCACATTTAGTGTCTGAGAGCTTGACTATGTTTATTTGAAGATTTAATGAAAATTTATGAGGAACCAAATTAACTATAGTTCCACAGTGGTGAGATGTTAACTCTGTCTATGGAGGGACACCCAGATTAAATAAAATAATCAATTCTAAGGCTGACAATGGTATGATTTCAAATTCTAAGTAAATTTCAAAAGTTTTATATACATATATATCTCCATCAGTAACACAGTCAAAATCAATTCTCGGAAGATGGTCAGTAAAATATAATGAGGCAGAAAATTGAAATGAAACACACTGAAGGGACTCTAAAATATTAATGGAAATGGTGTTAGATGGAGTTGCTTAACTATAAATGGAGAAAAGCTAAGGAGAATCTGATTAGCTGTTTCTTAATTAAATATTTACTTTGCTCGGCAATCTCATTTTGACACAGTTGCGCGGGGTGTTTGTCAGAACAGAGCTGATTAGCTGTGCTGACACTTTCCGGTGTCACACAATGTGCCTACAGACTCCAGGGATGCGGGGATTACCTGGACGTGAAGTTCACCACTCCCAGAATGCTCACTTTTCATTCGTGCGTTAAACACAGGCCAGGCCGGCCTTGAGCGTTGGCACCGGATTCAAACCTGGGCACCATTTTGCAGGCAGAGAAAAGAGTGCTGTGAAGGACCCAATGTGGAAGGACTCGGGAGACCAAGCCAAAGTACCTGCCGTCCTGCACAAGTCAGCTCTAAACGAATGTCTTCAAAGCATCGTATGCAATACTATGACCTGAAACTAATGGAACGTTGTATGTGAAGTCTACTGAACTAAGAACGAAAGTACTACGATCCACACAGAGGAAGGTTTATTGGTAACATAAATTAGGAAGTTGTAAATGGATAGTCAAAAAACATTTACTCAAGAATAATTTAGATACAAGACATGATAAGTGAAGATTTGGCAGAGAGACTGAGTGAAGCAAGACATGAATTCCAGTTTTGTCCACAACATTTTCACATCTGCACTTGTTATGGCTAGCTAGTACATCGTCAAATCTGTCCTCTGAAGAACTTTTGTTTCTGTGTTTTTAAGAATCCCCATAAATATTAGCTGGCCATACACTTGTGGGTCCAATTCTGGGTTCTCTATTCTATTCCATTGGTCTGTGTCCGTGTTTTGCTAAAATTAACAACTCAGGAAACAACAGATGCTGGTGAGGATGTGGAGAAATGGGAACCCTCTTGCACTGTTGGTGGGAATGCAAACTGGTGCAGCCACTCTGGAAAACAGAGTGGAGCTTCCTCAAAAGTGGAGAAAACAGTTACAAACAGAGAACAAACTGAGGGTGGATGGGGGGAGGGGAAGGGAAAATGGGTGATGGGCATTGAGCAGGGCACTTGTTGGGAGGAGCACTGGGTGTTGTATGTAAGTGAGAAATTAAAGGAATCTATTCTTGAAGCCAAGAGCAGATGTATACACCACATGTTAGCCAATT
Organism: Prionailurus bengalensis; assembly: GCF_016509475.1. Taxonomy (NCBI): domain Eukaryota; kingdom Metazoa; phylum Chordata; class Mammalia; order Carnivora; family Felidae; genus Prionailurus; species Prionailurus bengalensis. The sequence goes on from NC_057361.1 coordinate 2,889,010, forward strand.
TGACAATAAATGATGTTAAAAAAAAGAATCCCTGTAAATAATAAGTTTTGGGATCTGCAGTAATCAAAATAGGTATCAATTTAACAGATTTGCATAGTATGTGTTTTTTCAACATTTCAAGAAAAAGTTTGCAAGGCTTGGAGGAACTGAACTGTTTCCTGGGTTCCTGACATTTGATATGTAATTTAAGAAGTTCTGCTTACCTTCGTTAGCTCTCTCTCTCTTTTTTTATAGTCCGTGAAATAAGTTTAATGTTTGTTTTATTTCTTTTTACAGTTTTAGTAAGGTATAACTGTCATAGGACGATTCCTGCACATCTTTAGCGTGTACGTACGGTTTGAGGAGCACAGACATATGGTTACACAAGCAAATCAGCACCACAATTGAAGCAAACACATCCATCACCTCCAAACGTTTCTTACCGTCCCTGTGTGTGTTAGTGAGAACTCGTCACGTGAGATCTACCTACCCCTTTGACAAACTTTTAAGTGCAGGACGGCACAATAACAATAGGGACTATATTGACAGCAATGTCTAGGATTTATGCATTCAGTGGGTCTCCAGAAGTTATCATTAAAACACGATACCCGCTGAGAACCAAGCCCCAGGAACAGTCACCTGCCCCTTGCCTTGTGGAATTCCACTGCCAGGTGTGGAGGCGGGTGAGAGAACTGAGCACATCCTGGTGGGACAGATGTGAGCTGCTTATACAATCACACGGACACTGCGTCCACCCTGCTGCAGTAGGTTTGGGGGTTGTGTTTGCTGCAGGTAAGAACGTTTGTAGACAGTGCACTACTGGGAACCACTCACAGGGAGAGTGTGTAGCTGATATGGGTGGAGGTTGCCATGAAGACGGAACATAAAGATGTCCTGTTTAGTTCAAGACTGGAAGCATGAGACGAGGGATCCAGGCAAAGGCCGTGCACCATTTTGGAGGCAGAGAAAACAACACCGTGAAGGACCCAATGTGCAAGAACTTGGGAGACCAACCAGAAGACCTCACTGGCTGCGGGAAGGGAGAACAAGGGGCTATGCGAACATTGGATTTAATTCTGGGTTTGCTGCAAAGAGATGCACGGCTCTAGACAGTAGGCTCAAAGAACCACACAGACATTTTCCAGAGAAATGTATCACTCCAATGGTTCTGTAAAACACACATCGGACCGTATCAAGAGTGCAAACAGGACATCCCTGAAGGTGACCCAGAGGTCTGCAACTTTTCTTTTTTTCATAAAAAGAGTCAAATAAAGAATAAATATTTTAGGTTTTGCAGGCCATAGGATGTCTAGCAAAGATTGTCAACTCTCGGGCAGTACCGTGGCAATAACTGGATGCCCACAGACAGTACGTAAATGGTCATGGCTGGCATGTCAATAGCACAATTTCCAAAACAACGTGCAGCTGGCTAGGCTTGGTTCACAGGCTGCAGTGGGGTGATCCATTCCCTGGATGATGATGGTGGTGGTCGTGGAACTGAAGGGAAGGGAACAAATTCTGGACAGAATTTGGAGGTCGAATGAGCAGGAAGTGATTTCATCTACCCTCTGCATCCTTGGCAGAGTTGAGACGAGTGAAGTCAAGGGGGACATTTGTCAACAGAAAGCGATACTTCAGGCCATGACAATGAGCTGGGAGTACAATCCAGGATGCTGCTCACTGAGCAGGACAGCCCACAGCAGAGCAATCTGGTCTACCACGGTCATAGGTTGAGGGTGAGAAACGGCGCTTGAGAATGTTTGTGTTACTGAGTAAGCTAGTTCAGTGAGAAACACTGAAAAGGTGAGTCTGAGAAGAGAAGAGAGACTAACAAAGCTTAAAGAAAACGGACAGAGGAGAAATCGTAAGTGGGCTTGAGAATGAAACTCTAAAAACAGAAAAATACAAAACATTGGATTTAATTTCCTCGTTTTCTTAACATCTTATGAAATCTTAGTTCTAATGAAGAGAACTTGGGCCCACTGGAGGTGAATATTCTTCTGCCTCTCCTTGTTGGAAGGGATCCAAGTAGACAAAATCCTTCCTGTGGGATGGACTTGATCCTATACGGAAGGGACCTGATTAAAATAAGCCGCCCTCTTCCTCGTAAGGACGAGACTCACACATGATGGACACAGTTCTTTGGAGTCGTCCCTCGTGCTGCTAAAGGCAATGCCACGTATAATGGCAAGCAATCCATCACCTCAAATGGATCTGTCTAACCCTGTATCGATAAACTTGCTAACATGTCTTTTAATTATGCCCAGACAATGACTTAGTTGTTTCCTGCAAGCAAATGCCTCTCAGAAACACAACATGTTTGTTAACTATGTCAAATGAATACGCTAAGACATTACATAGATGCATGCCCATTCTTAGAGTTTCATGTGTTCACAATAGAAACAAATGCTTTTTATGTTTTCTTTGTGACATGTTCTACTTTGTTTTAATGAGAAATGAGATCTTATAATCAAAGAATGGATTATGTCTTGGGGAAAATTTGGCCAATGCTGTGTATATAATATGCTTCTCATGTTTATTGCTGGTGATGATGGAGATGATGATGGTGTATATGTGTGTGTGGGGGGGGGAGGGCGGGGGGTGATAGTGAACACATTAGCCAGTAAAACTTAAAAAAAAAATTGTAATGTTTATTTATTTTTGACAGCACAAGAGATATAAAGCATGACTGGAGGAGGGGCAGAGAGACTGAGAGAGAGAGAATCTGAAGCAGGCTCCAGGCTCCCAGAGGTCAGCATGGAGCTTGAAGTGGGGCTCAAACTCACGAACTGTGAGATCATGACCTGAGCCAAAGTCAGACGCTTAAGCGACTGAGCCACCCTGGTGACCGTAACCAGTAAAACTTTTAAGAAAAAGATAACATAGTGACTTGTACTATTTTTATACCCACCCCCAATATCATTGTTAGTAAGTCTGAGGGTCTAAAAGTTCCTGCTAAAATATCTGGAAATTTTTAAGTCAATTCGACAAGGCTGGGAGTGTTTTGGAATAAGTATTACTTCAATGAGGGAAAATCATTTATGGTCTGTAACTAGAAGAAAACCATCAGCTATTTAGAATTGACACTTTGAAGTGTCCTGTCTCATTCACCCTTTCTTCTTTCTGTGACCAAGAATCACTTTACTCTGAGGAAGTGACTAACCTTTTTTTTTCCCAATTTTTTGGTATAAAGTTTGTTTGTCTCCATGTGTATTTAGCATTGGGGTCTTTTTCTTTTTTTCTTCTTAAAGTTTATTTATTTTTGAGACAGAGACAGGGTGCAGGCAGAGAGAGAGGGAGACACAGAATCCAAAGCAGGATTCAGGCTCTGAGCTGTGGGGCTCAAACCCTAACTGTGAAATCATGACCTGAGCTGAAGTCAGACACTTAACCGACTGAACCACTCAGGTGCCCCAGGGACTTCTGCATAAGCAAGCTTTAACAGGGAAACAAAGGTTCATATTGGAGTGGTCCCCGTATGGGTTGACTTTCTTCCCCTACCCTCATTGGAGATGTCTCCCCCCATATCAGATGATGAATCAGTCTTTGTATAAACACACAAGGGAGACACATTTTCCAAAACTGATACTGTGGAAAAGAGAGCAACCGATGACAGACATCTTCAAAAACATCTAGTATCGTGCTATTCATATGTAAATATTTAAATTTGAAATTAAGTATCTATTAAACTCATTTTAGAAACTTGGAAAACATAGGAAAATGAGAGAAAAAAGAAATTACCTCATCACCTACAGAAAAGAATTGCTACTATTAGTGTAGTTTTCTACGCTTTCCATTGATAGAGGACAGACACATAAATGACTTACAAATAGATGGACAGACGATTGATTGCTAGACAGGTGGTAGGTAGGTAGACAGATATAGATAGATAATGGATGGAAAGAGGACAGAGACAGAGATAGATAGATAGATAGATGATAGATAGAGTAGAGAGATATGATGAATGGATAGATGATAATGGACAGGTGATGGATGGATGATAAAGATATGATGGACAGATACGCAGATGTGTATGTGAACATATATATGCACAGATTAAATATATAATGTAGCAATGTTCTAAAAACATTTAACAAAATTATATATGTATATAAACATTTGTCTACATAAAGCATCATTTAAATCTAACATTTCTATTTGACCCGACTTGTCCGCTGTTACATTTTTTATTTTAAACCAGATGATTTTTTTCCTGTTAAACCTTAGCAGAGAAAGTGTTTAAGGGAAAATTTCTTTATTGGTGGGCAAGGAGAAATGCTTTTCGAGTAAGATAAAAGCACTATCAAGCAGTAGAACTGCATTAACCATTCCTTTTGGCCAAATCACTATTTTTTCAGTTATTTGCTTTCTACAAGTAATCCTTGCAAAATGCTGTTGTCTTCAGTTTCAAACTCAAAAAGGGGAAAGTGGCATGATTTGAGAAGCCTGAAATTGTATTTCCAATTCTATGATGGAATATGGCAGAGGAACCATTCATATATAAGTAAATTTCTAGTCATAATTTCTAGTCAATAAACATGTTCAAAATCCCCAAATATCCCAGTCTATAAGCAGAATATTGCAATATTTACAAGTAAAAACATGCTAATATGCATAACACATAAAGGAATCAAGTCAAATTTTTTTAAAAAGAAAAAAATCAATAGGAAAGAAATGTGAGGGCATTAACAGACATTTCATAGAAAGAAAAATTTGGCCAAACAGTAAATGAAAGGCTGTCATCTTCAAAGGAATTGAGGAATTGGGAAAAAAGAAATACAGTAAGATACGTGTTACCAGCAACAGATTGGAAACACTGAAATGTCCCATGGAAACAGATGTTTGTAGCCATGGGCCAGTGGGACCACAGGACCTTGGACACATGTAGGTTAGATTTAGATGAGTGTATGCTGGGAGCTAACACTTAAATTCCTCAGTATCATACCTAGGACCAGACTACCTCTCGATGAAATAGAGCAGGTGTGCACAAGCATCTTCAAACCAGCACTCATTACAAAAAAAGCTTTAGGAAAATAATCCTGGAAACAATGCAGATATTCCAACACAAGAGAATAGACAAAGTCTGTTCCATTCATACAACAGAAAAGCTATATGTTGGTGCATATCATTTAATTGCTATTGTGTTAAGTTGTATTTATAAGGATAATATTGAGTAAGAAATATAGCTACCATAGGTTTCTATAGAATGAGGTAAATTTATACAAGGCACAAGCCTATAGCAAACATGAGGTAAGTGCCCCACTTTTTGGCCCAGGTCATGATCTCATGATTGGTTGCTGTGTTTGAGTTCCACATCGGGCTCTGTGCTGATAGCATGGAGCTTGCTTGGGATTCTCTCTTTCTCTCTGCCCCGCCCTTGCTTGTGCTCTCTCAAAATAAACCAATAAACTAAAGAAAAAAAGAAGAATATATATGGACACAGAACAATTATAAGCAGGGGCTAAGCAACAATGGACAACAAAGGGATATGTTTCTAGAGTAGACCCACAAATACTGATCACAGTCAACTGCGCAAAATGTTTTTTAGATATAACAGGATGAATTTTACCACTTTTGATACACATGTGATACATAATTTTACATGTATCAATATTTCAAAAATATTTAGGTGCCATCACACGGATTTTCGTCACGTGCAACTGCATGGTTATCGTCTTCAGTTACTCAGCATCTAAACTTCCAGCAAAAGGACTCGACTTCCGCTTGATTTTCACTGTTTCTGAGCTCTAGGTAGAGCGGAGGGGACTTCTCAGACCCAGGGATGTACACAGGCCAAGAGGAAAGGCCAAGAATTTTGCAGAGAAATTGGGGAAAGAAAATCTATTTCCATGGGATTTACTTCCTCTTGACCTCCTACTGAACAACCTTCAGCTGGTCCCCAAAAAAAGAAGCAGCAAAGTACTGATGAAAATACAAATAGAATCAGACTAGGAATTTTAAAGGCTCCCCTATATTTTACCGGATAACCAGCTTCATCCGAGGAATTTCTAACACAGAAGTCAACGCGTTACCCCGTTTCATGTTTGCCCTTCACTGGTTTGAGTTTAGTGCTTCCTACCTGGGTCTATGAAAAATAGCCTTAACTTGTACTGAATATGATGTTAAAGTCACTGGCTCCATAGCGACTCGATGCTTACGATCTTGACAGGCGATCAGTATCACTCAACGGAAGCAGTAAGAGACGTTAGGCATTTTACCTACTCAATATGGCTTATTCCATAATTGATGAAACATCTCAAAACCAGCAGAAAGAATTTTAAATGTACCCTGCTGTTGGCATATTTAATAATTCATGCAAGTACTAAGGCAGAAAAAAAAAAAGAAGATTTTTCCCCCCCTCTGGGATGCCGCACACACTCAGAAGGTTCCTTTTAGTGGTGATAGGAAATAATCCACGAGGGTATTAATTTCAGGATCGCTTAATTTACAACCTGATGGGGTGTAGGAGGTTGATACACGTAGCAAGAGCATTGCAAGACCTTTACTGAGGTCAAGCTTGTTAACCGGGAAAAATGTGGACGAATTCAGGCATAATGTGAGCGATTTCGTCAAGAACAACAGTGTATCGCTCCAATGTGTGATCACGTTGGGAAAGTTAATGTAGGTGAATAAAGGGGAATTTAACAAAAAGATTGATGGGACCAGAGTTGAGTTTAAACATTACATGATCAGGTTTTAGGCCATCACTGGCGGATTAAACTTGTTAAAAAGGGACACGGGCGACAGCCTACACAAGCGACCACGTGTGTAAGTGACTGCTAGAGAGGTTCCGTGTGGTGACTGCGGCCACTCCAGTGACTGAGAAGCAACCGGTGCTGCCTCCCCACCTGTACTGGGGAGAGTTCTCCCGAGAAACTGCACCAGTCGTATGCACATATATACGGAAAGATTGGCTCATGTGATTACAGAGGATGGAAAACCTGAAACGTGCAGGCTGGTCTGGCAAGCTTGAGATACAAAAGTCTCCGTGGTGCAAAGTTCAAAGGGCCTCTGCTGAAGAATTCCCTCATGGTTGACGAGGCTGGTCTTTTTGTTCTAGTCACGCCTTCAACTGATTAGACGAGGCCCACCCATGTTACGAAGGGCAATCTGCTATCTTTCAGGTCCACCAATGTACATGTCAGTCTCAGCCAAACACACCTTTCAAGCCATCACACTACCTAAAAAAAAACCTCCTGGGAAGGTGTATGCTTGCCCATCCCACTAATGTTGGATATGGTCACACAATTTGTCGTGGCCAACTGGGGTGTGTAGAGGAACACTAAGACATTTTCCCCTTATTAGCTTACAGGTTCAATGCAATTCGGATCAATACCCAACATGCTATTGGTAGAGGTTGATGAGCTGATTTTAAGATTTATATGCAAAGTCAGAGGACCCAGAATATCCTTGAGAGCCTTGGAAAAAAACCCCACAAAATTGCAGGACTTACACTAACTGACTTTCAGAATTAATACAGAGCAGCAGTCATCAAGAAATATGGTACCAGCACGAGGATCAATCGGTAAGTCGATCAACACACAGAGTACAAAAGTCAGAAGTAGATTTACCAGATGTAGCATGTTATATATTCTATATGCTCTATTCTATATGTAGCTATCTATATGCTACACATTCTATATAATTGTATAGTATAATATTATTAATATCCTACATTGTAATCCTATATTAAATATATTAGACGGATATAGTTAGATACAAGATAGATATATTGATAGAGGACAGACAGATGCACAGATACCTAGATGATAGATTACACAGATATACAGACAGATAACTGATTAAAGAGAGCAAAGTAAAATTGTTAATGGCTGAAACCAGGTGGGGTATATAGGTATTTACTGTAGAAATGTTTCAACTTACTACAGGTTCAAAGTTTTTCATAATAAAATAACAGGACAAAATAATCCATTTTAGCTCATAATGCCTAGTAATAGCGAGACTGGATTTCCTAATACTTTTCATTATCCAGCATAATTTGGATACCAGAGTCACTGAAGGATAGTATTAGAGAAATAATTAGAGGCCACCATTTCCCATGACATAACTGACAGAATTCTATGCAAAACATTTTCTAGAAAATATATCTTACTGTGAAATTCTAATTTAGTTTTTTTATTTATAATCGTAATAATTCACTATTTTGACTGAGTAGGGCTAAAAAATCACAATTAAAATTTTTTTATTGATAAGTAAACTAGAAATATAACAATTTTCAAAAATGATTTTATTTCAAAATGATCATTCCAAAAAGATTAATAATACACATTTTTAAATGTGTGTAATAAACCTCATAGAAAAATATTAAATTTTTTTAATGTTTATTTATTTTTGAGACAGAGCGAGACAGAGCATGAACGGGGGAGGGTCAGAGAGAGGGAGACACAGAATCTGAAACAGGCTCCAGGCTCTGAGCTGTCAGCACAGAGCCCGACGCGGGGCTCGAACTCACAGAACGCGAGATCATGACCTGAGCCGAAGTCGGCCGCTTAACCGACTGAGCCACCCAGGCGCCCCCACAGAAAAATATTAAAGACTTTGCTTTCGAATGGGGATCAAGTTAAGTCTTCAAAAGACACATTCTCTCCAACATTATACTAGTAGTCATTTCCATTCCAAAAGTAGGTAGGATATAGTTATATAATTAATAAATGACTTCAGAAATGGCATTAGGTACAAAATCAACACACAAAAAAAAACACTGATTTTTTTTTTCTGTAACAGCAATAAAGAAGAAAACAAAATTTAAAAATAAAGTCCTTTACAACAGCATCACAAAAATAATTACCTACAACAAATGTAAACAAAACACAGGAAGAAGACATCATGAAACAAACAAAATAATCAGTAACAAGACAAATTAATAAAAAGCGAAATGAATGGAGGTTTCTAATCCTCTTTATGGATTCGAATAGTCAATACTGTATAGGTTTGAATTTTCCACCAACTGATCTATAGACTCAAAGCGATCCCCAATGGCCAACAATCCATCAAATTGTTAGGGAAACGAATCGGTTAAATATACATTTAGCATAAACTCAGGTATGGCTGAACAGGACTCATCACAAATTTAGGAAGACGGTCCTATCATTTGAGAAATTCCAAGAGTTTTAGGAACTTTGTGCGAGAGTGTCATTGCTTTATAGGATATAAAGATACGTTAAAATAAGGGTCATTACAACTGTACATTAGGGTCAAAATCTAGACCAATGGAGCAGAACAGAGAAGGCAGATATGAGCCCATTATACACGGATACGTGATTAGTCAACAATGGGAAGGAGGCAAATGCAGAATGTAACACTATAAGGCATCTATAACTGCACTATCCTATAAGAGACCCACGAGCCACAGATGCCAATTCAGATGTAAACGAATAAAAATTAAATAAAAGTTAGGGGCGCCTGGGTGGCTCAGTCAGTTGAGCGTCCGACTTCAGCTCAGGTCACGATCTCGCAGTTCACGGGTCTGAGCCCCGCATCAGGCTCCGTGCTGACAGCTCAGAGCCTGGAGCCTGCTTTGGATTCTGTGTCTCCCTCTCTCTCTGCCTCTCCCCCACTCATGCTCTGTCTCTCTCTTGTCTCAAAAAGAAAGAGAAACATTAAAAACATTGTAAAATTAAATAAAACTTAAATTCAGCTTCTTAATCATAGATGCCGCATCTAATTGCTCATAGCCATATGTAGCCGGAGACAACTGCGCTGGGCAGTGGAGACCAGAACACTGACATCATCCCAGAAAGTTGAATTGGACAGGGTTGGTCTGTAAGGTAATAGTATATGATATTCGCATGAGCTCAGGGCAAAGAGATTTTAAGGAAGACCAACAAGGGCTAACTATCAGGAAAAACATTGGTAAGTTGGGGGCGTTACTTTTCACAACTGCCCTTCACCAAACATTACCATGAAGAATGTGAAACGCAGCCATGCGAGGGGGTGGGGCATTTGTGACACGTGTAACCACAAAGGGCTTAAAGGGACCACCTTGAAATTGAGAAGGAAAAAGACACACGAATAGCAAAAATGACAAGGTTTTTAGGGGCACCTGGGTGGCGCAGTCGGTTAAGCGTCCGACTTCAGCCAGGTCACGATCTCGCGGTCTGTGAGTTCGAGCCCCGCGTCAGGCTCTGGGCTGATGGCTCAGAGCCTGGAGCCTGTTTCCGATTCTGTGTCTCCCTCTCTCTCTGTCCCTCCCCCGTTCATGCTCTCTCTCTGTCCCAAAAATAAATAAAAAACGTTGAAAAAAAAATTAAAAAAAAAATGACAAGGTTTTTGCTCGAGAACCTCCACAATAGAATATCTGCATAAGCCATAGACATACAAAATGGCAGTCAACTTCACTGTGCATGGGAAAATAAGAATTCTAACACCATCGAGGTCAATCCACCTACCCCGTGGAGCAGCTAAAGACAAACAGTTGGACCAGACCAAGTGACGTTGGGGATTTGGGGAAAAGAAAATCCCCACAGTGCTGACACTGGGAAGGAAATCTATCCACTGCAGGTTTATTTTGCAGTCTGCAGTCTGCATTTGAGCCAAAGGTCCATCACAGTGGGAAGTAATAGCCATGAAACTCACAATAGTGTTATTTATTTATGATTATTATTATTGTTTACTGTTATTCTCAAGTTAGTTAACATATGGTGTAGTGTTGGCTTCAGGAGTAGAAACGAGTGATTCATCACTTATACTGGCCCGTTGCTCATCCCAACAAGCGCCCTCCTTGATGCCCATCACCCATTTAGCCCATCGCCCTACCCACCTTCCCTCCAGCAACCCTCACTTTGCTCTCTGTATTTAAGGGTCTCTTTTGGTTTGTCTCCCTCTCTGTTTTTATCTTATTTTTCCTTCCTTTCCCTTATGTTCATCTATTGTTTCTTAAATTATACATAAGTGAAATCACATGTTATTTGTCTTTCTCTGACTTATTTTGCTTAGCATAATATCCTCCAGTTCCATGCACATTGTTGCAAATGGCACGATTCCATTCTTTTTGCTGAGTACCATTCCATTGTGTATATAAATAGCACATCTTTATCCATTCATCAGTTGATGGACATTTGGGCTTCTTCTGTAATTTGGCTGTTGTCGACAGTGCTGCTGTAAACATCGGGGATAGTGCTATTTTCGCAAGGGAATACAAGCATGGATGTTTGGGAGGGGTCAGGACAGATAGCAGAAGTGCTGCTAATGTCTTATTTCTTCCTTTCAGTGGAGGCAGGTTATGTTTCACAAGAAAGCTTCATTCAGAAGAGAAACCACCTACGGGTTCCTTAAGAGTAAGTGTGAATATCTCCATAGAAAGTTCACCCGCACATTGTCACTGAAACACCAAGATGATGAAGCACAGTGCATGTACGTAGACCCATTCATTCTGGACCGTGAAGCACAGACGTGCAAATATCACTTCTCCATCATTTTCATCGTTGTTCCCATGTGATTACAACTGCCCCAACAAAGAAGGTGGATGGCATGTGACCCTCAACCCCTTATTTTCCAATTTCTCCAAATATTAGTGGTGGAAAATTTAAGTTTGCAATGGAAATTCAAGTGTTTTCAATTCTCAGTGGCAATGAGAAACCACTGGCCGTGAGGCTTTGGGCAGGCACACGTCTAGGCACCTGTTAGGATCGAGTTTAGTCATCATGAAAGCATAATTGAGTAAAAACAATCTCTAAGACATCTTTTTTTTTAATGTTTATTAATTTTTGAGACAGAGAGAGAGAGACAGAGTACAAGCAGGGGAGGGGCAGAGAGAGGTGGAGACACAGGATCTGAAGCAAGGTCCAGGCTCTGAGCTGTCAGCACACAGCGCGATGTGGGGCTCGAACCCATGAACTGTGAGATCATGACCTGACCTAACGTCAGATGCTTAACTGACTGAGCCATCCAGGTGCCCTTCTAAGACATCTTTAGAGCTTTAAACTCATGCTTGCAATTAAATATATGGCCACAAATGTGTTCAAAGAAGAGAACGAGATATTTATTCATAAATGCACTTCTACTTTCAAGAAACTGCCACAAATTAAACACATTACGTTTGAGAATACTACCTACTTACTTATTTGTTTATTTAAAAGTATTTCCTGATTTTTGGGAACGTGCCAGCCAGGGTGCAGCACAGAGAGGGGGAGAGAGGATCTGAAGTAAGCTCTGCACTGACAGGCTGACAGCAGTGAGCCCAGTGTGGGGCTCGAAGTCACAAACTGTGAGATCGTGACCTGAGCTGAAGTCAGAGGCTCAACCGAGGGAGCCACCCAGGCGCCCCCAGTATGATATTTAAAAATCCCACTGACTCATGAGTAATGCCTTGTTTCGATTGGATTGATTGGTTGAGCATTCAGACACAGAGTGAAGTTATGCATAATGAGCACACAGAGGGGATGTGTTTGCTATGAGAAAACTAGCCAAAAATGTCCGGCGAGGAGTTTCGTGAGGCAACCATTGTAGCCAGAGACCCATGGTGTGTCTGCATTTTCAACGGACCCGTTCTCCTCATGCAGTAACTAAAAGGCAACGACCATGACCCTGACTGACGAGTTTCAGAAGCTAATTAAAAAGGAGCCCCAAGATATTTCCCAAACATGCCCAGTACGCCCTCCTGGCACAGGAAGGTTCCTAGGGGGGTCATTCATGGACTGTCTCCCTAAGTTAGGAAAGCGTACTGTCAATTCTCTGTGGAGGGCTTGCTAATTAAATCTTGGTTCCACGAGAGATGTAGGCTCTCTATTTTCTGCTTAAAGTAATATCTGGTGAGCCGGCTACGCAGGACAGTGCTGAGTTATTCAAGAAGAGAAAATTCTCTAGGAAGCTGGAATGGACCACACAGAACATTTCCATTAATTGAGACTTAGTCTTCTTAAGGCTTGAATGAATCACACACAGGATCACAAAGTACAAGGGAAATAAAATATGGTTATCAATGAGAAGCAGAGGGGTGGGCTGGACTCTCGTTTGGAGGTTCACAACATAGGGTCGAAACCCGCTTCACTTTGGGGGCTCCTGTTAATACCTGTTTTGAATTCTTGGGGCACCTGGGAGGCTCAGTTGCTTAAGCGTCCAGCTCTTGGTTTCAGCTCAGGTTATGATGCCACCGTTTGTGGGTTCGAGCCCCGATTCGGACTCTGCTCACAGCTCCAAGCCTGCTTTGGATTTTATGTCTCCCTCTCTCTCTGCCCACCCTCACTTGTGCTCTCTCTCCCTCTCAAAAATAAAATAAAAATAAACATTAAAAAATAGCCATTTCGAATTCTTGCATACCTCAAGTGGCAAATCTATATGTTTGTATCAAAATCATTTTGCCCCATAAAGGAATGAGGTTCTGATAAATGATACCTTGAAAATAAATAGACTTAAAAAATAAAATAATATTTATGTATCGTATTATGACTGTCCCAAATTGAACTCTGTCCTGAAGGCAAGCTTGCCTAGACAAAGATCAAGTAGACTTTTCACACTTGATGGGGACTGGTCACGTCAATATGATACATTTACAAACTCTGGACTTCTCTTTTGATATCTAGGCTCCCAGGTCTGCGATGGGTTTATTTGATACTGAATTCACTGGGTTTATAGCACATTGTGCCTCACTGAGTTAGTATTTAAATATATATATGTATATATTTTTAAGTTTATGTTGAGTGAGAGACAGAGAGTGTGAGTGGAGGAGGGATACAGAGAGGGAGGCACAGAATCCGAAGCAGGCTCCAGCTCTGAGCTGTCAGCACGGAGCCTGATGCGGGGCTCGAACCCACAAACGGTGAGATCATGACCTGAGCCAAGGTCAGATGCTCAACCAACTGAGACACCCAGTTAGCATTTAATAACTAACTGCTAGTAGATGTTGGATGGGTTGCATACTAAATCATCTGTGTGTTATGGATAGCACTGTTCCATGAATTACTAAATAAGGGGGAAAAATACCAATATCTAGGCTTGGAAATACTGAATGTTTCACTGATCATTTCCAATATGGAAAAATGTTTATCCAAGGTAAAAGACACCGTTATTAAAATTCATGTTGAAGAAAATAATTTTGAGATTTCCAAGTATTTTTATTTTTTAAGTCTATTTATTTATTTTCAGAGACAAAGCACGTTGAGCGGGGAAGGGTCACAGAGAGGGGAAGAGAGAGAGAATCCCAAGCAGGCTCCACACTGTCAGCACAGAGCCCGATGTGGGGCTGGAACTCACTAACCATGAGATCATGACCCGAGCCGAAACCAAGAGTCGGACGTTCAACCCACTGAACCACCCAGAGGCGCCCCGATTTGCAAATGTTCTAAATGCTAGAGCTCTTATCAGAATTTTTAAATCTGAAATAACGTAGCCAGGATGTTAGTAGATCAAATAACACAATAGGGTAGAAAATATTTTCTCTGTGCACGACCCCAGCCCCTGGACTTCCTTACTTGGGCATCAGATGTTTTCTTCCTATTGGTACTGAGTGGTCCATTCCCCCGCGTTCTTCCGGCATCACTTTATCCAGATGTGCTGGTTCGTGGTTTCTCTAAAGCCCCCTGTGTCCCTCCCAGACGTCCTCATGTGCACAGGAGAAGGGACATGCTGACCCACTGGCGTCTGTGACAACTTCTGTCATGTCCTGTTGGACACGAGAGTTCCCTAAGGCCTTTCAGAGGAGGGGGCTTGCTCAGGAATTGGATGCCGAGCCAATGCAGAAAGCCACTGCACCTGTTCCAGGGTCTAGAACCATCGCTCTTTGTCCGTTTGTGTGGAAGTGATCTCGGTGTGCTGGTGCTTTGTGGACTAGACATGAGTCACGGGAATGCAGAGACTAGGAGGCCAGTGTGCCTGGGGGACCTCAGTTCTGTATCTTGTCTTCATCTTCCCAGGCAGCACTTTCCTTGGCCATATCTCCCTGATAGCCTTTTCACCTGGTCACCTTTCACTGGAAGACTTGGCAACTATTTTAAGGCAATTCTGCTTCCAGTGGCATTGCTAGCAATTTACTCAAGATGGGTACATACGGAGATTAGGGATCTGGAATTGGTTTGACCCTATCCATGTCTGGTCGGAAAATCTTCTTCAAAGGATATTCCATTTGCAGCAATTCATAAATCACAGGTTGCGTGAAGGCTACCTTTTCAGATAACAGCCTTCCTGAAATTGCATGGAAGAATATAGTATATACATCGCTTGGGTCACGCTCCTGCCACATGTTCCAAACTCATCTGATTCTGCTCCTACTTGGGCCTCAGTGAAGTTTTAAGGGAGGAATGTACTAGGGAGGTTTGGGTGTCCTAAATTACTTATTCTCATTTTCTGTACAATGGCACCCCATACAAAATCATCAACAGTCACAAAGCGTGTATGCTGTTTAAATTCCCAAACTGGAAAAACTTAATTCAAATAATGGAGAATGGAAACATTTAGTGTTTGAAGGGAACAGAGCACATTGAAAAGGTAACGCATTTGGATGTAAATTTAAAAAAAATAAAAATTAAAATTAAAAAAAGCAATAAAACCAAAATGAAGAAAATAATCCCATGATCATCAAGCACCTTTCTTTTCCTGAATTCTACTTTTTGGTGGAGGAAATATCTGTCTGCATGTTTTCTCATGCTAAGGAAAAATGAAATGGGCAACAGAGAATCACAGCAAACGATCACCTACCTACCAAGTATGGTATTTAGTTAAAGTGCAGGAAATGTTTTCACTATGCACCAGGATTCAAATCATTTCTGAATGATTATTAAGAAACTCAGTGTTCACTCCCTTAGCGTTTTAGTGGTGTAGACAGAATGGTTACTTCAAATAAAATTTACTTCTAACCTAGGTAGAAGTTGCTATTACTGGTCTTGAGAGAAATGTTTCCCTAGTAAAGAGCTTTAAACAAAGTACCATTTTCCATAAATATATAGGGTTAAAATGTCTTCCTTGAGAACTGAGTGTGTATTAGAACCATGCACAAGATAGTATCCACAAGCACAATGGATTTAGTTTCCAGACTGGATAGTTATCAACAGGTCTTCTCATTTACATGTGTGTCTGGAAGGATATCTGATTTAGTGAGATGAAAGGGAACAATTATTCATACAGACCTCTCCTCTGTCTTATCAAAACGGGTAGCATAGGTGGACCCTGCCCACTAATCATCAGAAGACTTGCCACAATTCTTGTGTCACCACAGTGGACTCCACGGACTTCCAAAATACTAATGATGGATTATATATGACTCACTATTTCATTTTTCAGTTTAAGAAATCTTGATCCTAAAGTTTTCTCTGTATTATTCATATCGGTCAGAGTTCTCTGAAGAAAGAGAACCAATGGGAGACCACATAGGTAGGTAGGTAGGTAGGTAGGTAGGTAGGTAGGTAGGAAGGAAAGAAAGAAAGAAAGAAAGAAAGAAAGAAAGAAAGAAAGAAAGAAAGAAAGAGAAAAGGAAGGAAGATGGATGGATAGACAGATAGGATGGATGGATGGATGGATAGATAGTAGAAAGATATGATAGATGGATAGATATAAACAGGTAAGTATAGAGATATCTATCAAACATCTATGTATTATCTACTATATATTATCTATCTATGTATCTATGTATCTATTTCTATTATGAGGAATTGACTCATTTGATTACAGAGGCTGAGAAGTCTCAAGATCTGTGGCTGGCAAGCTGGACAACCAGGAGATCCGATGGCATATTTCCTGTCCAAGTTAAAGTGCAAAGGCAAGAGGAGACTAGTGGGCAGCCTGAAGAAAATCAGCTAGAGAGAGAGAATGAACTCTCCCTGAATATAATGAATCCTCCTCGCTCCTCAATATATAAATAAAATGTGTCTCCAAGAACATAACTTCACATCTGCAGTTCCCGTCACCCGTGACAAAAAACACGAGTTGCAATCAGCACTTTTAAAATGTCCATATTTTGAATTAGTGTTTTCGTTTCCTTCACACAAATAACTAAAAGTGGACTGGCTGGAGGCCATGGGATTTCTGGTTTTAATTTTTCAAGGAACCTCCTTACAGATGTCCACAGTGGCGGCACCAGTTTGCTTTCCCACCAACGGTGCACGGGGGTTCCCCTTTCTCCACAGCCTCACCAATGCTCCTTACTCTTGTCTTTCTGGTAAAGAAGTTAGGCATATACATATGTATTAACACGAATATATGAAACAGAATATTATTATACATGTATATAATATAAACATGTAATTATATAATATGTAATGCATAACACATTATAACAGAAATAATATATATTATATTATACTAGGTATACTAATATTACTATATGTATATTATATTCTATTATGTATACTAATATTACTATATATATATGAAATAGAATATTATTCAGGCTTCACTTATATGTAGAATCTAAAAAACAAAACAAAACAAAACAGAAACAGACTCACAGATACAGAAGATAAAGTGGTGGTTGTCAGAAGGGAGAGGAAAAAGAAAAGAGAGACAGTTGAGGGTATGGGTGAAGTTGGTAAAGGGAATTAAGAGGTACACTCAAAATAAAGACACAGGGATGTAATGACCAGCATGGGGAATCCAGTCAGTAAGATTGTAACAACTCTGTATTGTGACACATACTAACTATACTTATCCTGGTGACCATTTGTACTCTGTATAAATATCAAGCCACTAGGGTGCCTGGGTGGCTCAGTCCGTTAAGCGTCTGACTTCAGCTCAGGTCGTGATCTTACGGCTCATGGGTTCCAGCCCCGCGTCAGGGTCTGGGCTGACAGCTCAGAGCCTGGAGTCTGCTTCGCATTCTGTGTCTCCCTGTCTCTGACCCTCCCCTGCCTGCTCTCTGTCTCTCAAAAATAAACGTTAAAAAAAGTTTAAAAAGAAATATTGAGCCACCGTGTTGTATGCCTGAAACTAATACAAAATTGCATGTCAGTTATTTTTCAATAAAAATAATAAAACTAAATAGCTACGTTACTACATTTGGCTGAAATGATAAAATGGTCCATTTGCCTAAGTTAAAAAAAATAATAAAATTGCCAGTATAATTATTTGTCTCAGGAATTCTCTTAATGGAATTTATTTTAAACCAATTAAAGAAAAAAAGAATCTAGTTATAATAAAAATATCCATTACTTGCCCATTACTTTAATGCATCCCTATGAACCCCAAAGCCTTCCTTGAATAGCTTTTATGGGCCATTATTATGGTATAACCTAAAAAGCCCATGTGGTATGATTCTATAACTTGTATCTGGAAAGAATGTCCAAATAAGTTCACATCTGGTTTTGGATGCAGTGACTTTTTGTGTGGCCTCGTGTTTTGGATTATTACCTTCTTGGAAGAGTATTACTATGCTCCACCATAAACAAATTAAATTGTATTTAATAAACTACATAAAATTTATAAAGTATATAATTAAATATAGGTCATATACAATTACTTATATGTTAATTACTCTAAGGCATGTATATACATACAGTATCTCAGATACGTATAATAAGGTATCTTTATAATTCCTCAAAATATATTAACAAATGTGTAAAGACGGTCCACCTTTGCTGGGGCACAGGTTTTAGTGAAATTTCCTATTTTTTTCACTGCATCTCTGATCATGACCTCCCTTTACAAGCAATATGCCTCTTTATCACCCATCATGAAAATACTCTTCCTTGTTAGGGTTCAGCTCCGTTGCCTGAAGATCTTTGATTTCCAATCTAATGATTGCGTGTCTTTTCATTTGGGAGGTAAATATTGTCTGCAGTTTCCATAAAACCCTAGCTCATTTTGTAGGTAAGTGTATATAATTGCTGTGTATATTGCTGTGTATATAATTAAGTGTATATAAGTGTTGGTAAGATATCACTGGATCCCAGTGGCCCTTCATACTGTAACTTGAAATACAAGTGTGTTGATAAGGTAAATATGTATGTTTAATATGGTACAAATGTTTGAGCATTTGCTCCTTAAAAACATATGTGCAGTGTTTTCCGATTTTTTAATGAGTTACCGATTTTTTAAAAAAGTACCTGCATTCTAGAACTATTCTCATGATTTTCTACTGATTAACATGATCCCTGTGCAGAGCCTACTCTGTGAATATAATCATTAAGGTTATTTTAGTACAGTCGCACTAAAACACACCCATGTAATATAAATTATAATATTGATTTGTAGTAGGAATTCAAAAATTTTCAGTAATTACCTAAATTTTGAAAACAAATTTTAGAGGTTTGATAGATTGCATCTATGATTGAATGCAGTCCTATATAATCTTTCTACAGCCCTATATAGCAAACACTGAATTCACATATATAGCATTTAAAAATTTAAATACATAGATCCTGGAAAATGAATACATGTGGGCAACCATTTCAGAGTCATGTCTGGCCTTGAGATTAACTAGCTGTTTCATCCTTAACAAGCCATTTGTTTTTTCTGGATTTCAATTTCGTAGCTATAAAATGGAGGAATTATAAGAAATGTATTTTCTACACTTAATGCTAATGAACATATATATTTGTATGCCCAGAATCTATTTTTCTAATTTAAGTTGATGGTCTGCTATACAAACTCCCTTATTCCATTTTATGGATACCTTCATTTTAGAAAAGGCAGAATATACAAAGTATAGCATAATTCAAGAGCTTATAAACTATGTTGACTAGCCTAAAATTATATTTTATGTTTCGTTATTTTGCAATGAACCTCAAAAGAGAGAAGAGAGACATATAATTTATGAAGCAGAGATTATGTGCAGGTAAATTGCATGAACTTGTCTGCAAAGCAAATTTAATTGTATAATTTTGTGGTGATATTGGCAATGTCATTTAGACATCCCCTCAGTGAAAGTCATTTTGTTCAAATAAGTTTTCCAAACTGGAAAAAAAAATCCAAAAGACTCGCCTAAAAAAAACATAATCTTTGTTTATATTCAGTTACTGCATGTTTTGAGGGTTAGAGCTAACATATTGTCAGGTAATTAATCTCTAGCTGTTTCATTTCAATCTCTGAACTCCTTTGTGATAATTATCTAACATCCATTTCTTTTTTTTTAAAATTTTTTAGTGCTTATTCATTTTTGAGGGGGAGTGACACAGAGAGAGACATAGTACAAGCAAGGGAGGGGCAGAGAGAGAGGGAGACCCAGAATCTGAAGCAGGCTCCAGGCTCTGAGCTGTCAGCACAGAGCCCGACGCAGGGCTAGAATTCATGAGCCGCAAGATCACCACGGGAGCTGAAGTCGGACGCTTAACCCACTGAGCCACCCAGGCGCCCCTAGCATCTATTTCTTACATCTTTTGTACCTGTGGCTGATTCACAATGACTTGATGCCTGGTCCCCTGGATGTGCGGAATCTGCGTTGGCAGAGAAGGCACATGACAAAGCCGAAATAAATATTCATCCCTCATCATCAAGCACGATTGGCTAATGAAATTAGGGCACAGTTTGAGAGACAAAGAGAGCCATGAATCTGAAGGAAGGATCAAGCTCTTGCAATGAAAACAATCAGAGAGGGAAAGAAGAAGAGTTTTTAAAAGAATGCCTAAATCATTGTATGTAATGGTTTATAAATTTCATGGAGTCTTCTTTATAATTCTCGGAGGGTTCATGGCTGCACCCTGTTGTCTATGAACAATGGAGGAACTTAGAAAGTGAGCTCTAGACTTTAAACCCAGTTCTGCCTGATTTTATGAAAAGATGGTTACATGTGGATTTGTCAGTAAGCCCCTTCAAATTATAGAGAAAATGTATGTATGCTCAAATGTATTTTCTGGTAGAGAGATAATCTGGAGATTTCTTTCCAAAGGGATCCTTGACCTTCTACCCGAGGTGTGAATACTTATTGCCTATGATATCTTATAAATGTTACTTTACAGAAGGGGATTCAGTAGTAGAGGATATTGAATGGGCTTTATTTTAAAACTTTTACCAGTGAAACATGCAAACATAATGGGACTTTAAAGGTTTAGCGCAAGGCGAGGCTTTTATATTTTCCAGGAACTCTATAATCTTCGACTCATTAAGTTAAAATAAGTCATTTTGATCAGTCTTCTGTGAGAGAATGGAAGCATTAGAATTTCCCGCTGTGCAACATGGTTATAGTTCATTCTATTTCTACGGTTACTCCTTCAAAAAGTCACAGGGAAATATTAACCCTGATGTACAGTTCCATTGGCCTCCCTCTGTGGCCTGGAATATTTTCTGGCCGTCCAATCTGTTACCAAATTTTGTATCTGTACTCTAGCGTGGTTTTGGAAGTCTGCGTTGAGCGTATGCCAATCTACCCTGCGATTCCCAGTGACATGCATCCCTACCTGTTCAGGCATATGTGCCAAAATCAAAGCCAAGTTCGCTTGACACAAACAGACTCAGAAGGGCTGTAGTAACCTACAGCTAGGGAAGTCTCGTGTTCATGGTGATACACGGTCCTGGCCTCCCAAAACGCTGCGGAGATTATGGAGAGAGACGCACAGGGTCTCTGACTTTGCTTTTTAAATGCTTCCATTTACTAGACCATATAGAGGTCTACTGTCTTTTAAAAAAAAATAAAGAGTAGCTCTAATCCTTTCTCATAAAAACACTTTCTAGTCCCAGTCTGACTATTGTGAGCTCAAACCAAGAGTTTTCTCAAATTCACCATCTTAAATCTTTGGTGGATTCACTTTTGAAACGTTCATGTCTAGTATCTTGCGTTACATTCCACGCTGACGGCAGATGTCATAGACCTACAAACAGTCCCCTTGACTTGTTTTCTTTAGGGAGACAAAGGGAAATAAAGCAAAATGAAGTGATAATTCGTCTATGTCTTAGGCTGGATTTGCAGCTGCTAAAAGGCCTGTATTGTTGAGCTTCCCTTCAGCAAGGTGTGGGTAGTGTCTGCACAGGAAGGTATGAGCAAAATAGTATGTAAGATGCTCCTGGAAGGCCACTGACTGGATGTGTGTGCCATGCATGGGTCACTGGCCAATTTCTTCCAGGCAGAATAAAGGAAGGTAAGTGAGCATCTCAGAATTTGTCAAGGTCCAGGGAAGGCAGACGGAGCCTGGGCCCCCACACCACGGATCCGCTCTATCAGTGTGGAATCCTTGCATAGGAAAGGAAAGTCCTCCAATCTTGTCCAAGCTACTTGTTCCTGGTGATTACTCAATGAGAAAAACTTATTCCTAAATCAGTGCTTCCCAAACTCTCCCCTTCCCTCATCTTTGCACAGATAACCAGTTCTCCATCAAACTGGTATAAAGGGATGAGCTTGTTGATGTCCAGACGCTTGTGGGCCAGAGTCAACAGCCATCCCAGAGCCAGACCTGTCCTTCCAAGGACTAAAACAACAATTAACCAACAATAAAGAGGAGAAATGGTCTCCCAAAAGCTGGGCCCCACTAATAAGATAGCTATTATTAGAAATTCTACACCTAAGGTGTGTAACTAATTAGCGAAACTTGAGTTTGGAAATGTACTGGGGATCCAGGTAAGAATAAATTTTGTTTTGGAGTAATAAAAAAATATTGGAAAATACAAAACCAATAGGGGCTATGATGTGATAGGATACATTCTGAGCGTCTAAAGTTGTGTCGGTATAAAAATAAAAAGCTTGAGAGATAGTATAAAGAATGTACTGATTAGTAGATTCTAGAAAATACTAACAAATTTCATGAGTCCGTAGGTGCGTGAGGATAGTATTGACAAACAAGAAAAAATATAAGGGGAGGAGCTTGCTTCATAAGATGGATAAAGGTAGATGAACACGTGGGATGAACAGATAGACACGGGCAAGCAGATGGAATGCAGGACACCCTACACACGGGGTTGGTTATCTATGATCGTAGTAGACCATGTACATGTTCATAGAAAAGTATGGAAGAAAGTTCAGTGCACCGTTAGCAAGGGCGAGACTCTATGGTGTGTGTTAGGAGTGAACTGACTGCTCACATTATCCGTTCCTACATCTGTCAAGTCTTCTACATTAACCATTTATTATTTGAGGGTGACAAGTCAATAAAGTATTTTTTTAACATTTATTTATTTATTGTGAGAGACACGGGGGGGGGGGGGGTGGAGGCGGGGGGGGGGGGTAGGGAAGAGAAAATCCCAAGCAGGCTCTGCACTGTCAGCACAGAGCCCGATGTGGGGCTCCATCCCACGAACCGTGGGATCATCACCTGAGTAGAAATCAAGGGTCAGATGCTTAACTGACTAAGCCACCCAGTCGCCGCATCAATAAAGTATTCTGTAAAGGAACGTGTCTTGTGGCCATCTTTCATTTCTTCTTTGTGACAATGAAATGCAGCTTTGCATGATGTTAACTTCCAAGATGATTCTAATGTATTACAATTTTTTAAGTGATACCTTGACTTAGGCAGGCTACACTGATTTCCTGTATGGGAAAACATCCAAGTGATCATGATTTTCTTCGAGTGAAATATTTCCAAGTATCATTAACAAATTAACTGTATTTAAGATTCATTACGTTAACCAAGCATGACATTTCACTGGTGCCAAGGGGACATTATTTTTTGAAGGAAGAAACTCCATGCACCTTTTTAAAGAATTACACATTTTAGTGTATTATTCAAGATCTCATCTATTTTCAGAAGATCTTTTCTAAATGTATAATTTTCTTTTACTGCTTCCACTCAACCAAAAATATATATTCAATGATGCATTTATGACATTTCTGATGGCCTTTACTGAAGAGTAAACAGGAATCAACTCTCTTACCAGGACAGTCTCGATGGGTAGGAGTGTATATGTTATTTTTGCTATTTATAGGAGAAAGAACTTTGTCATGGACAGCTGGCAAGTGGAAATATTTCCTCGTCTGCATGGTATGACTCCTTGTTAAAACTTGGGATTTAGGGGCACCTGGATGGCTCAGTCAGTAGAGCGTGAGACTCTTGATCTCGGGGTCATGAATGCGAGCCCCACGTTGTATGTAGAGATTACTTAAAAATAAAATTTAAAAACAAAAACCCAAAGCTTGGGACTTAGTTCTGTGAATGTGAAAAGACTACAAGACTATCCGAAGAAATATATATAACATCAAATCAGGAGAATCTAATTTACTCTTTTCACCCATTTGTTAACACATATTGCTTTATACATTTACGTATATTTTTGTGCTTATACGATGTGTACAATTACACATACAAATGTACATATAGGTATAGCTGTCGTCAAGTGGCATAAATATGTATTATAGTTTTTGCACTATAATTATGAATCTATATAGAATTTTAACATGTTAAGATGTATGAATGTATCATAAATATATACAAGTAACTTAATACATTTATACATAAGATAAATGGGTGCGGGGAGACACAGGCATCACACAGGAAGAGTTCCACGTGTGATGAGGCCATCCTCAGGAAATGTGTTTTTAGGCTAAACTGCAAGACGTTGGCCACAGTAAGATCTACCGGGACGGGCACCTGTCTCCTGGAGGGAGGGGTGAGGAAGCCCAGGGAGGTCACTAACAACAACGGGAAGAAGGGCCACGGAGCAGCCATCCTGGGGGCTGATGACCACGCATGGACGGACAAACGTAAGGGGCACTGTGTTGTCTACACCCGGTGAGGAGCAAGTCCACAGCCGCTGGCCGCTCATGGAGGAAATGCAGCGCACAGAAGGCACAGGCCGGGGCGCACAGGGCACATTCCTCCTTCACTCCCTGGACAGCTCGCAATGGAAACACACTACAAGCATATGCTCGCTTCCTTCCTCCCTTCCTTACTTTTCCTCCTCCCTCTGTCCTTCCTTCCCTACCTTCTTGCCTCCTCCTTTCGTCTCTTTCTCTTTTCTTTATTCCCTTCTTTTCCTTTCCCTTTCTTTCTTCCCTTCCTTCCTTCTGCCTTCCTCCCTTTTCTCTCCTCCCTTCCTTCTTTTTCTTCCTTCCTTCCCACCTTCCTTCCTTCATTCCTTCCATCCTTCTTCCTTCCTTCCTTCCTTCCTTCCTTCCTTCCTTCCTTCCTTCCTTTCTTCTTCCTTCTCTCCTTCCTTCTTCCTTCCCTCCTTCCATCCATCCTTCCTTATTCCTTCCATCTCTTTCTTTCCCTTCTTTCCCTTCCTTCCTTCCTTCCTTCCTTCCCTCCCTCTTTCTCTTTCCTTCCATCTTTCCTTTCTTTCTCTTTCTTTCTTTCTTTCCTCTTTTCATGCCTTTCAGCTTTACCGAGCTATGGCTGACCAATGAAAATTGTATGTATGTAGTGTGTACAACGTGATGTCCTGATCTACAGACACACTGTGAACTTTCTCAGCATCAACAGCTGATGACACTCACTGGTGCCAGTTAGTACTGGAATGACTAGGTTAATGTCTGCATTTCTGCCATTCACGGGCTAGGTCACCATCGCAGCCACAAATTGGAAGCATCTCATGTGTCTATCAAGTGAGCCATGGGCTGTGGACATTTCTACTTTCCCTGCCCCTGGCAAGGTGGCCCTTACGTTTTACATGGTGTTTATTAGGGTATTATGTATTTTACCTTCTGAATAAGGGCCAGAAGGAAAGCTGAAAATATCTGAAAGATCTCTGAGTGGTGATACTGTCTCTACCTGTAGCTAGCCCCTGTCACGTTACTTCCTTTGCCTGGGCCTTAGTACATTAGTTTCACAACATTTATAAAACATTATTCCTTGGCTGTACTTTGTAAATTATCTGAAACCCAGGTAACACATATGATTAATACAATCTTAGGGGAAAAATACTGGGTGATTGTGTAAGGAATTTTTCTCCAAAGGGTTTTCTGTTTCCCAAACGCTATTAATTTCCCCCAGTTTTTTTTAGAAGTTTGTTTATTTATTTTGAGAGACAGAGAAACCACGACTCAGCGAAGGGCACATAGAGGCCGCGAGAGAGAGAATGCCAAGCTGGTTCCAGGTTCTACACTTTATGAGAAGGGATAAAATCTATCCATGAAACATGTCTCTGAAGAAGAAATGGAAAGCATTTTCCTACAGTACGATAATAGTATTTATCCAACTCATTATACTAAAGACAGTATGTAAATACAAAATGGCGTAAGGGAACGAGACAAGCCTGCGCGTAGGCAATGCCACTTTGTCACAGGACAAGCGAAGTGTCACTCAGGTACCTGCCAACATCCACTGCGGTAATTCTCGTTCAAAACCTTCACTGACCTGAGTTACATCTGCCTGCGCCCACGCATCGGCTGTGTTCATTTTAACGTGAGCTATGGGTTTAAATTATTTTACCCCATAAGTCTGGAAGCATAATTCAAGGAACATAGTTGTGAGGAATCCATCCTTTTTACACTGAAATGCATTGTGAAAAACAGAAACGTTGTGGAAAGTACAGAAATAAGGAAAGAAAGAAGAAAATGCATACTTTTATGCCTACTACTCAGAAGCAAAGATTTTGATATTTTCTTGTGTTTTCTTCCAATATTCGATAAGCATTTTCATGAATAATGGAAATGTTCCTGTATGTCAGTTGGTATGTAATGTTGCTATACTATAAACCTGTTTTCTGAGAAATTTTTACCAGGACAACATAAATATTTTTTCCCACATAAATATTTTTGTGATCAGAATAGCCTGGTTTTAATTAAGAGCTAAACAATCTGCCATTAATACATCCACAGCTATGTAATTATGTTTTGTACTGGAGCAGACATTTCTAGATTAGAATCATCAGGAGTTTCGATTTAGGAAGGATCTTCTCCATATCCTCGCGTGTTCTTTGCTCCTGTCTGTCTGTTCGGATCAGCACTGTGCAGTCACTGAACCATGAAAATCGATGCTGGGAACTTCCACGGGGACATACAGACATTCATGTCCCAGACTCAGCGATGCTCTGTGCGGTTGTGTTTCTGGGTTTCTCAGTGGGATCTGATACCAACGCCCTCTTCCATGCCTTTCTTCCCGATTGTGCTGTCCATGATGAGAAAGTCCCAGGCCTGGGTGAGGACCATTTAGTAACGGCTCCCGGGCTCTGCTGGAGCTTAAAAGCCATCTACATCTGCGTAACTCCAGACTCCCAGATGTCTTCTGTTTGTTTAAGTTTATTTATTTACTTTGAGAGAGAGCGAGGCAGGGAGGGGCAGAGAGGCAGGGAGGGAGAGAGAATCCCAAGCAGACTCTGCAATGTCAACCCAGAGCCCCACATGGAGACACAACTCAGGAACCGTGAGATCGTGACCTGAGCTCAAATCAAGAGTCAGCCACTTAACTGACTGAGCCACCCAGGTGTACCCGACTCCCATTTTTCTAATCTCATAGATGCTTCTTCTTGGGTGAATAACGCCAATGTGCAAGGTTACATAGTTAAAGACATCTCTTCATTTCCCTGACGTTAACAGAACCTATTCAATGCTCACGTGCTCTTTAAAAAATTTTTTAAAATATTTGTTTCTTTTTGAGAGAGAGAGAGAGAGAGAGGGGAGGGGAGTGGCAGAGAGAGAGGGAGACACAGAATCCGAAGCAGGCCCCGGGTTCTGAGCTGCCAGTACAGAGCCTGATGCGGGGCTCGATCTCAGGAACCGGGAGATCATGACCTGAGTCCCAGTCAGTTGCTTAACCGACTGACCCACCCAGGTGCCCTGGTGCTCACGTGCTCTTAATTCTGAATTTCCATACTGTAAAAACCCAATTGATAAAAAAAAAATTTGGAATGCATGCTCGATTCCTTTTCTGTCCATAATTCAAAGGAAAAACCCAAACAACTGCATCACCAGGCACCTACAACATGCATTCCACCTGCAAACTCGATGCAGACTCCACGGATTTCCCCAACATCTGCTACCTCTGTGTCTGCCATCATCTACTTCTGGGCTGTTGGTCGAGCTGACGTGGGAACCCTGCCTTCCGTGGTTGACAGCTGAGTTATATTTGTAAAGCATATACAAGACGACTATATTCTACACCACGCCATCCATCTCCCAGGATTAAAAGTCTCCAAGTATGTAACACACTCCTCAGAAGAGACTCCAGGGTCCTGCCATCACCGGGCCCCTGCACGACATGGCCAGGACCTCATCAGAAGCATGCATCCCCTCCCCCACCCTCTCTCCTGGGCAGGCTCCTTCCTGCAACCAAAGCAGGGCTCGGTCCTTGTTACTCAAGGTTTTCAGTGGAACGCGGTCTTACAAGACCGCGTACTAGAAACCAAACTTCGGCACCCACTGCCGTGTTGCACTCTATGGGCTGGAACTCATGCAGACAAAACGTGCCCTGCTTCCTGAATATATTTTTTTCTTATATTCCTTGAATCACAGCCTCTCCTGGGTTGGGAGTGTCCAGAGATGCCCACTGTTTTACGTCCCATTCATCCTGACTTAGAAGTCAAAATGATGTACTTTTTCCTTCCACACATAACAGCATTTGTAAATTCGTACTCCCTGAAGTCATATTTATTGAATATTTGTTATGTGGTTGAGATACTTAAGCCATTTATCTACATTATGTTATGTATTTCTCATAACAATCTTTTGAGTAGAGCAATTACTTTCCCTGCATCCCGATGGAGGAACACTGGCGATCGAATCATCTATCCACGTCACAATGCACAAAATCGTCAGCATCAGGAGAACACTTTTCACTGAGGCCATTGATCATGCCATCAAAGGCAGCCATACAATAGCTGGAGGTGATATTCTTGATTCACGGTGGCCAATTAGCGAGTAGAAACTCCTGTTGCGAACAGAGGACCCATAAGGTGGATATGGTCTGACAGAGATGGGACCTAACCATCATTCCGCTGGAAAGAGACCCTGAGGACTTGGGTATTTCAAGTACGAAGATCTGTGTTATTCGATGATAGGACATTCCTTCCAGCCATGCAAGCAGGAAACCCTACTGGTCTTTCGCAGAAGAAATTCTACACCAGTCTATCAAGGCATACTTTGATCAAGTGAACACGAAGGCTCTTGGTTTAAAGTTTACAGCCTCTTGTTTTCCAGTGTATACACGTCTGGCTTTTTGTTTATTGAATTTGTGAGGTTTTGTTCCTTTCCACTGATAAACTCTGACATAATAATAATAACAACAACAACAATAATATCTGCTTCCATTTCTCGACTGGTTCGGATGAAGCATGCCCCACGCTGCAAACTATTTCTATTACATCATTTTAGTTTCAGAAATACCTTAGGATGTAGGCTCTACTATGTCCATCTTTTTTTTTTAAACATTTATTTATTTTTGAGACAGAGAGAGACAGAGCATGAACGGGGGAGGGGCAGAGAGAGAGGGAGACACAGAATCGGAAACAGGCTCCAGGCTCTGAGCCATCAGCCCAGAGCCTGACGCGGGGCTCGAACTCACGGACCGCGAGATCGTGACCTGGCTGAAGTCGGACGCTTAACTGACTGCGCCACCCAGGCGCCCCTCTACTATGTCCATCTTATAAGTAAACAAGGGTTTAAGCAATGGATATTACTTAAACATCACAGACAGAGCCTGGATTACACCTAATTGAGAACAATATTTCCTCTGAAAAAAATTCCTCATAATTTATACAGCCGCTTCTCAAATATGTAGCAAGTGTTGGACTGATGTTCAAACACAGAGGCAAGCGCAGTGCATGGGTAAGAAGACACTAATAAAAAAAAAATGGAGTGCTAAAGAGTTCTGTGAGGCAAGTAATAACATAACTAGGCTCAATGATGAAAGGAATAAAGGTAGAGATACATTGCAATAATACGTAGATCTATACACACATAACTAGCAAGTAAAGAGAGTTCTGGTCATCTAAATAAAAGTCGTGGTCCAGGGCTCAGTATGAGATTATACAAAATTCTAGTGAATAACCCATCAGCAAGCCGTAGAAATTATTTCACGGAGCTAACTGTATGTGTATTTTTCAAGAGTGCCCATCGAAGACTGGGCAATCCTAGTAATTGTGTTTCTGTTCATTAGTGCATCTACTGTGTATCCATGTTATCCCTCAGATAGAAATACGTACCCCATAAAGTCTCTCACATATCCAAAATATTAGATATCTTTGTACTGACAACATGCTAAATTAATGCTAAATCCTTTAGGGTAAAGCCTCAGGTGTCTAACTTGCTAGAAATATCTTCCCGGCATAAGCGGTCTCTTACGAATTCTTCATTGATTTTTTTTTTTTAATTTTTGAGAAACAGAGAGAGACAGAGCACAAGTGGAGGAGGGCAGAGAGAGAAGGAGACACACAATCTGAAGCAGGCTTCAGGCTCTGAGCTGTCAGCACAGAGCCCAATGTGGGGCTCGAACTCACAACCCGTGAGATCATGACCTGAGCTGAAGTTGGTCTCTTAACTGATTGAGCCACCCAGGCGCCCCCTTCATTGAATTTTTAAAATTTGTTCCTTCCTTCCTTTTCCTCTCAAATGTAAAAAAATGATATTTTTTTTTATCATAAAGACGAATGCCTCGATTCCCAAAGCAATCAATGAATGCAGACAATAAACCCTGAGTTTAACCATTCTAAATTAGAGAATATATTTGTTTAAATAGGTGAAGCAGAAAAAAATCATTTCAGCAGATAAAAAAAAAAAAGACTGTCAACATTTCAGCCTCTGGCTAAAGTTTTAACAACGGAAGAGTTTCATATCATTAATCCAGATGAGAAACTGAAATAGAGTTATCTAAATATGAAAGGCTTTGTGGTGACACTAATAAGTCTGGGTATGTCCAGCAATGATCAGCACATCACAGGACTTATGGATTGGCTCTTTGACTATTACATGTTGTCCACAGAACATATTTTTAAATTTTTAAAAATATTTTATTTGTATCTGAGAGAGAGAGAGAGTACAAGCAGGAGAGGGGCAGAGAGAGAGGGGGACGCAGAATCGGAAGCAGGCTCCAGGCTCCGAGCCATCAGCCCAGAGCCCGACGCGGGGCTCGAACTCACGGACGGCGAGATCGTGACCTGAGCTGAAGTCGGACGCTTAACCGACTGAGCCACCCATGCACCCCACAGCATATATTTTTACAGCAAGGAGACCCTCTCTTCTCCCCTTCCTATACAGTGTGTAACAAGAAACTTAGACATTATACAAATTCACAACACAATTATACACGTGTCCTTGGTTCTTGTGTAAAAATGCTACTTAAAAACTGTGTACTTCTCTGCTAGGATATTGAAAGCTTGGCAGCTGTTATTTGCTTGTTTCTTTCTTTTTTCTTTTTTAATTTAATGATCACTTTTGAGATATTGAACAGTGAGATGTTGAACGTGTCGCTGGAAATATGTGCAGCCAATGGTGTAAAATGGTGTCAGAATTTCAATGAAGGTCAAGCGAGGTACCTTTAGGAATGTGGGACTTCGGACACATTAGTTTAAACTTTCTGAGTAAAGTTACAGAGGTGTGGTCCTCACTGGGGTCTGTTGGGACACATATAAGATGTGAGATAATGACATTTTAAAAACAGACCATCTTCACAAACTTGTTTCGTGACCTCCTCTACTAAAATATAATCGCAACATGAAGAAAAGTTTCTGCTATTTTCACGTGGCCCACGTCTCTGAGATAGTCGCTCACACGGTCGAGGCTGCATGACCCAATGCCCAATTCTGGCCGCTTCTGTCTTCTCTGAAATTAACCGTGTTAAAGCAGTGACATAAAGTACCAGCACGGGAGGGAGCCTGTAACCTTGCTTGATGCAAATCCCACACCATCCCTGGCACTCAAGCCTGCGGCCAGGTTTCCTGACAGGGAAATCCTCTGGTTGGTGATTTTCTCTTGCTGCTGCCTTCCTGGCCTGGGGGGCACGGTTGGCCACAGTGTGGGCCAGGACAGAAGCCCCCACGCCAGTCACTGCTCTGCACATGCAGGTAGATGGACGCCTCAACCTCCCCATTTCTGGGCCGTGGTCACTCGGAGAGCCTCCCACACTAGATCCAAGATGTCCGTGGGGATGAGGGCTCGACGTTCACCCCAAGTGGCCAAGGACGGTGTTTTCTGGGGTGCTTTCTCAAAGCTCTTGTGAAAGGGATAGCTCTCTGGGAGCACCCAGCGAAAACCTTCCTTCCCACAGACTGCTGTTTCTTACATTTCCACTGGCACAAAACCAGCCTCTCCTGTTAATTTAAGTATCTCAATTAAGTATTGCTGTATCTGACTCATTTATGTAAGCAGTAACAATACTGTCTTGCATTAGGGTTCATCAACCCTTTAGTCACTAGTATGGGAAATGCTGGTTTTCTTTCCTTTTTTTTTTTCAAAAAATTTTTAACATTTATTGTTGATAGACAGACAGAGAGAGAGAGAGACAGAGCATGAGAGGGGGAGGGGCAGAGAGAGAGGGAGACACAGAATCCGAAGTAGGTTCCCAGCTCCAAGCTGTCAGCACAGAGCCTGATGCAGGGCTGGAACCCATACCAGATGAATTTTCTTTTCTTTTCTTTTCTTTTTTTTTTTTTAACTTTTTTAACGTGTATTCATTTTTGAGACAGAGAGAGACAGAGCATGAATAGGGGATGGGCACAGAGAGAGGGAGACACAGAATCCAAAGCAGGCTCCAGTCTCTGAGCTGTCAGCACGGAGCCCGACGAGGGGCTCGAACTCACGAACCCTGAGATCATGACCTGAGCCGAAGTCGGACATTCAACTGAGTGAGTCACCCAGGTGCCCCGGAAACAGTGACTTTCTACCTTTAATGGGATACACTCAATATAACAACCATACTTTTATTATTTTTTTAATAACCATACTTTTCAAAGCAGAAACACATGCACAACCGCATACTTGCAGTCTTTTTTTTTTAAGTTATTCTTTGAAAATTTTTAAGTCACCTCTCCACTCAACGTGGGGCTGGAACCCACAGCCCTGAGATCAAGGTTCTCATGCTCCACGGAGCCAACCAGGTGCCCCTACATACTTGCAATGCTAGCACATGAATATCAAGGAGGACAAAGGATGGCAGTTTTCTCTAGGATATATGCAATGTCTACAGAACTTTCCTTAAAATATCAGTATCAAAGGGTGCCGGGTGGCTCAGTAGGTTAAGCATCTGACTTGATTTCGGCTCAGGTCACGATCTCACGGTTTGTGAGTTCAACTCCCACGCTGGGCTCTGCACTGACAGCATGCAGCTGGCTTGGGATTCTCTCTCTCCCTCTATCTCTGCCGGCCCCCCACTCACATGCGTTCTCTGGTTCTCTCTCTCTCAAAACAAATAAAAAATTAAAAAAAAAACAACTTGAAAAAATATCAGTTTCATATTCAGGGCACAGAATGCCAGAATGCACACAAATATGTGTGATCAGTAGCCTGCGTTTCTCAAGTGCTGCTATAAATTGATACGCTGATAAATCCATGCAGACATAGGACATTCTCATTAAATGATCAAAATAGCATAGCCTCGAGCAAATATCTGAGGAATGTTAGTTACAGATGACAGGTAAGTCCCCTGAAAATCCCAAGGTTTCCCCAGGATATAGAGAAAAAGTAGAAACAGTTAGAATTGTAGAGAGGACCACAGATCATAGATGAACATTCGAAAGAAGTTCTCTTTTACTTGTACTGGAATTTTGCTTTGTACTTAAATTACCAGAGTAATTGTGCTGTTCCAGAGTGTGGCCAGGAACTTACTTAGCTAATACGCTTTGATTGCTGGCATTTTCATTTGGGCTGCAGAAAAACCAAATACTGGACGCTAAATAATGCTTCCGTTCATAATCTGTTTTACATTCGGAACTTAACTACTGTTTGACATTGTAAGAATGGAGAGTCATCAGTGGCTTTTTCAGCAATTGCCTTTAAATAAGGCACAACACAATTTAAGATTTCAATTACATTTCAGATGGTTCACTCAACTGACGTACTTAATACATTCGATGTGTTCAGTGATCACGTTTCCCGAGGCAAAACAGTATCAACAGAGGGAATTCTGTTTTCATGTAGCAGTCACTGTGGGATCAAATACAATTTTTACTACTTTAAAAATTATTCCAGGGGCACCTGGGTGGCTCAGTCCATTGAGTGTCCAACTCTGGGATTCAGCTCAGGTCATGATCTCATGGTTCGTGGGTTCGAGTCCTACGTCAGGCTCTGTGCTGACAGGACGGAGGCTGTTTGGGATTCTCTCTCTTTCTCTGCCCCTCCCCTGCTCATGCTCTCTCTCTTAAGTATAAATAAACGTTAAAAAAAGTTAAAAAAATTAAAAACATAAAAATTATTCCAACTGTAGACTTCTCCATTTATGAAAGCAGAAGTTGTGACGTGAAGGTCTCTGCACAATCAGTGTCAGCATCATCCACAAGCTCATTAGAAATGCAAACGTGGGGGCACCACCCCTGACCAGCTGGGACATTTCACTTCATCATTTACAGCAAGGGAAAGGTCCACCGTCTTCAACGAAATTCAGATATATTCGGAACGTATGAGACGGTGGATTCAATCTCTTATCCGATCATAGGAGTTTGCTGCTGTAAGCAGTAAGCTGGTCTGAGTTGAATGTGGATTTTCTCTACTGGATGCTTAAACATAGCTGGTGATAATCAGGATCCTGATACCTTAGAGCTGATCGGTCACCTTGGGGTCACTCCCAAGAGCAACCTGCAGGCTCCCACCTTGGAGACAGATTTATATATCAGCTCTACAACCCATTGGGGCTTGCAAGAATCAGGAAGCTCCAGGGAATCAACTGACTGGGAATACAAGACAGAATGTGGGAATGGAGGCAATCGTAGGACTTTAATGGTTTTCCGTTTTGAGAAGAGGCATCTCTGCTGGTTGGGTCTCGGGAGCAGACATGCATAAGGCGTGTGACAAGTGCCCATTCTATCAGCAGAGCTAAGAGGGGGTGCCTGCTTTCACGAGGGGTCCGTGTAAAGCTGGCAGCCTCTAGCTCTGCTGCTACTGAGAGCAAAGGGTGACTGGAGGGGATCAGAAATATGCTGGTTATTCGCTGCCCATCCCCGCACCTCCTGGAATGTGCCGTAAGGTGTTTTGTGGATACCTGTTCTTTTGTTAAAGTCTGCATCCCAATATGAAGTGTTACTAAGTGCCATGGTGTGAAAGTGTCCCCCAAAATTCACATGCTGAAATTCTAATCACCAGTGTGATGGTTTGGAGGTGGGACTTTTGGGAGGGGATTAGGTCATGAGGGTGAGGAATCAGGGACCACGGCAAAGAGACCCCACAGAGCTCCCTTCTACCATGTGAGGACACAGAAGACGGTGGCCTCCAGCCTGGAGGTGGGCTCCCACCAGACACCAAATCCGCTGCTACCCTGACCTGAGACTTGCAGCCTCCAGAACTATGAGACATGTCTGTTGTTCATAAGCCTCCTGGTCTAGAATATTCTGTTACAGCAGCCCAAATGGACTAAGACGGTGAGAGTCCCTGTAATTTGCTCGACCACCCCACTGTACCTTCGGTGTATCTTCTTGTCTCAGGAAGAAATGACAGGGACACGTTTGAAACACAGAACACATCCATGGTTTGGGTTCCCAGTCAGACCCCAGTGGGGGCTATGAGGACAGCGCAATGTTGGTTCTCATTTGCTCCCTGTGTGTGGGTAGGAAAGAGATGAGGTCATGGTTGGAGATGAGACGAGGCTGTCTGTTCAGACAGAAGCTAAGCAGCTTGCTGTGTGTCCGTCCACATGTCCTTGCAGATGACGGCCACCTGTTTGAGGGGCTCCCGCTGTGTGTGTCCCGTGATGGCCAGCATGGCAGTGTCTCTCTGTGCTTCCTCATTCACCTCTCGCGTCTGGTGCGCATTTCCTTCACTGTTGAGATATCTGGTTTTCCTGTCTTGGTTTTTAAGCATGTTTACTTTCTTTTTTATTTTTTTAGAACAACATTTTATTTTATTTTATTTTATTCTCTTATTTTTTATTTTATTATTTTATGATTATTGTATTTTTTGGTTCTGTTATTATTTTTTATTTTTTACAAAGGTTGTCACTTATTTTTTAATTTAAATCCAAGTTAGTTACTGTAAGTAAAGATCTCAGGAATAGAATTCAGGGGCTCAGTTGGTTCAGCGTCTGACTTCAGCTCAGGTCATGTTCTCACTGTTCGTGTGCTGACAGCTCAGAGCCTGGAGCCTGCTTCGGATTCGGTGTCTCCCTGTCTCTCTGCCCCTCCCCTGCTTGTGCTCTCTCTCTCTCAAAAATAAATAAACATTAAAAAAAAATTTTTAAGAGGAATAGAATTTAGTGATTCAGCACTTATATACAATGCTCAGTGCTCATCCCAACAAGTACCCTCCTCAGTGCCCATCACCCATTCAGTGAGCGCATTCCCCACTTCCTTTCTCTCCAACCACCTTCAGTTTGTTCTCTGTATTTAAGAGTCTCTTACGTTTGTTGAGGCGTGTTTTCTAATGCTTCACACTTCATTTTCCCACAAAAACAAGCTTTCTCAAAAGGGTGTGATGGCGGAGACAACAGTGAATTGCCTAGACAAGACTCTGGTCTATATCATGTCACTTCAAACATTATTCTGGACATTTTTATATGAGGTGAGAAAATACACCAGCATAAGCAGCACATGTTTCTTCAATATATGTCTGATAACATAAATTATATGTGGCAAATATTTACATTAGTAAATCAGCTACAAGAATATTTAAATATAAAAGGTACAGCTCTAAATTTGGAAGTGCAAAATCATCCAAACCAGTCAGTGTTTACCAGAAGTGCCTTTTCGCTGAAATCACCCCGTGGTTTCTGTTAAAAGGCTGATTCTCTACACTTTCCCTTAATGCGATCTTTTAAACATGTTTTTCTACAGTGGATTATTCACAAATATATTATGTTTTCATTTTTGCACATGAAACATTATGTGAAGCAATTTCACGTGTATATACACATTCTCAGATACCTCCAATGTTTAACGAAAATGGTAACGTTCTTTATATTTAGAATAGTCCCGCAAACTGAGTTAGTCAATGAACATTTTCACAAATCTTCTTGTGTTTCATGAATGCCTTATGACAATAACTCCAAGGGAAGCTACCACTCATGTATTCATTCCAGCCTTGGTATTGTCAGACGCATTCACCTCCAAGCATCATTTTACAAATGGGCTTCATTCAAAATGCTATTATTTTAAACCTCTTCACTGTTATCTCTGCATCTGACTTTGAGATGCAGAAAATGAAATGCTTTTACTAGGGATTTGGAGGTTTGAAAACGTTGATGTCGGAACCAAAAGTACACGGGGAAAATCACCAAAATCACTAGCAACTGAAATGCAAGAATTGAGACAGGACGTCACTGGGTATGGCTGTTTTTATTTCCTTAGAATTGTGTACACGGATGATGGGGAAGGGTATCCTTTGACCAAAGAAAGGACTTCACATAAAATGAGGACGCATTTTAAACTCTGTCCCACCATGCTATGTGGACCCCGTGAATCGTGCATGATTTTAGTTTATCGGCGCAGAAGTATCAGCGATGCGTTGTATTTTCCCTCATGAACTCCGCTGGGCACTTCTCCTGGACATGCCATTTCACTGCCATGATATTTTGTCACCATAACAAGGTAACAACTAGAAGAAACATCTCAACACGTTGGCTACATTTCTCAGAGCAAATTGTGCTAATCTGTGTTTCCCAAGTCGGCCAATTTCCACCACCGAGAGGTTTCTTCGCGTCAGAAATTAAAGCACTAACAGGGAGACACTGTGAGATCCTGCAGCCTTCAGCCTTTTCTTGACTGGGTCTTCCTGTTGGCTTCAGAGGTTTCCGATTCTCAGTGACTGATGCTTCCCGCCTGCGATCTGTATGCACGACGTCACTCTGGAGGCCACTTTAGCTCCTGCAGTCACATTTTTGAAAGAATCAAGTGTGGTTTCTCTTTAAAAAGGCAAGTAAGAAAATACACACATTTTACGAAACATGACTGCCGTGTTTCCCTTTTTCAACTTGCCACCTTTTTGTTGTTCTGTATTGTGGAAATGATCTGTAAGAGGCAGAGGCATGTCAACCTTCTCCATCAAGTTGTCCTGGAGCTTTTAACCACTGCTGTATTTGTTTCATAATTATTGGTGCCTAAGGACCAGGAATATAAGCTCATGAGCTACAACAGTAAATAATGCTGCTCTGTGTTCCCCAGGAGCCTTTTATTCTTGGGGGTGTAAGTGTGTTGGACATAGAACGTCCCCATAGCTCCTTTGCTGATCCCTTCTTTTCAAAAGGACCATGTAGCCAAATGGACACTTCATCTTCCCATGCGGAGGAGCCACCCAGAAAGTACGCTGAAATGTTGGGGTTCTAGGATACTGGCCCTTCGCTCATGAAACTCTACTTTCAGCAAATTGCCTGTCTGGTCATTAGCTTGGAAGAGATCCATACCAGGATGCATGCTCCTGCTTTCTCCAGAAACAACCACGGGGCCAAACTTGAAGTGTGGAGGTGAGCCATGGGCTATGGGAAACAGGACTGAGACACACAGTGGCAGATGGATGGGACCTCTTTTCTCCCTTGTGGGGACTTGACGCAACATGGCTTTGGCATAGCAGAAAATGTCTCTCTCCAGCCAAAGAGGTCTACGCCCTAATCTCTAGACACACGTGAACATGTCACACATCAAAATGGACTCTGCCGATGTGATCAAGGGCTCTTGAGATGGGGAGATCAGCCGGTATTATGCAAGTGGAAACAACAGGAACCACAAGGGTTTTACCTGGGAAGAAATTAGAGTAATACGCTTGCTGGCTGGAAGGGAACCACAAGCAGAGAAATCGGGGCATACTGTAAAAGGAGGAATATATATAAAAGGACATTTTTGTTGTTGTTGAAAAACCTTCATGACGAGCACAGCCCTTGCGATGCCTTTATCTGACTCTAGTGAGATCCACTCTGGACTTCTGACCTACAGAACCATAAAGATAACAAATTTGTGTTCTTTTATGCAACGAAGTGTGGGGTAATTTGTTACGGCAGCCTTAGGAACCTCAACAGTGGCCGATCAATGTATGTTGCGTAACAGAAAACACATGAGTCTGTTTATCAATTCAGGCATCCAGACATATGTCTGCTCTCCTGGAATCCACAGTCTTTTTTTTTTCTTTTTGAGAGAGAGAGAGAGAGAGAGAGTGAGCGAGCAAGTGACCAGTGGAGGGGCAGAGAGAGAGGGAGACCCAGAATCCAAAGCAGGCTCCAGGCTCCGAGCTGTTGGCACAGAGCCTAACGCAGGACTCGAACTCACAAACCGTGAGATCATGCCCTGAGCCAAAGTCAGACACTTAAAACTGAGCCACCAGGCACCCCTGAAACCTACAGTCTTACAGGGGAGGCTGAGCAGCCCTTGGGGTCTTGCCGTATAGTCCCGTAGTTATTAGACAGCCTCTAGGTCTGGCTGCTGGACCATCAGTCCTGGTTTTAAATCTTGTGCTGATTTTGTGCTTTTTTTTTTTTTTTTTTTTTTTGGATAGAGGGAGATTTCACTTCATCTATATAGATATCTTCATGGAGAACTGGAGAGACTTGTCAGAAACACTAATAAGCCATTTCTGTTCAAAGAGAAATAATTGCAAAGTAGGCAGGCTCCCTACCAAGATGAATGGTAAGTATCTGAACCTTGATGATTTGGAC
The DNA here is from genome assembly GCF_016509475.1 of Prionailurus bengalensis. Lineage (NCBI taxonomy): Eukaryota > Metazoa > Chordata > Mammalia > Carnivora > Felidae > Prionailurus > Prionailurus bengalensis. The sequence goes on from NC_057361.1 coordinate 2,928,450, forward strand.
ATGTTCTCTCTGCTGCTTCACATGTCTGCAGAGGCACACTCTCCACCTGCTAATGCGCTACAGCCAAAACGGGACACGCACGCGGGCTTTCTTTTCTGCACTCCACGGTCAACACAACTGCAGACCCACTCGGATATGTTGCTTTGAGACCCCTGGTGAAGCAAAGACCAAAAAGGCAGCATGACTGCTTTGACGTTTGCCTGCTATCTTTTCTCCCAGCCACCCTGGAGGTCCTGCACCTGGAAGGGGTCGTTACTCTCCGCCCTGTCTTGGGCTCTCCTTCCTTGAGATGCCAAAGCAAAACACAGGGAGGAAGCAGACAAGTATCCACCTAGTGAGCAACAGTGTTATGAGGCTCGGGCAAAAACACGGAAGACGTCCCGCGACAGGTGAACACGGACGACTCAGAGGAGATCGAGTTGCAGAGAAGATCCTATGAGACACGGGAGGCTTGTGTTGAGGACAGAGATGGCTCCCGCCTGTGGTAAAATAGCGCATTCTGTCTGTGGTAAGAGGCGGCATGCAGAATCATGGGCAGAGAATCTGGCGTTGATGATGGCAGTGGATAGGAGGCACCATTAAAAAAAATGTTTTAATGTTTATTTTTGAGACAGAGAGGGAGGGAGGGAGGGAGGGAGAGAGAGAGAGAATCTGAAGCAGGCTCCAGGCTCTGAGCTGTCAGCAGAGTCCGATGTGGGGCTCGAACTCATGAACTGAGAGATCATGACCTGAGCCAAAGTTGGATGCTCAATCGACTGAGCCACCCGGGAGCCCCGGAAGGAGGCACCATTAATCTGCTCAGGCTGCCATTACAAGGTACTCCTAACTGGGTGGCTCAATGACAGAAACGGATTCTCTTAGAGTGCCAAAGGCCGGAAGCCCAAGATGCAGGCTGGACAGGGGCTGATTCCTGGTGAGGACTCTCCTCCTGACTTGTAGATGGTCAGCTTCTCATTGTGTCCTATATGGCTTTTCTTTGTGCTTGTGCAGAGAGAGAGAGAGAGAGAAAGAGTGTCTCTCATCACAAGGACGCAAATTCTATGGAATGAGAGAGTCCCACCCTGTGACCTCATATAATCTTAACTAGTTCCTGATCTGCAAATACAGTCGCACTGGGGGTTAGCGTTTTAACATATGAATTTTAAGGGGACACAATGTTGTCCATAAGAGAGGCAGAGCGAGGGAGACCCGTGTGAGAAGCTCCTGGGGAGAGACAGTGCTTGAGGTGGAGACGGTCAGAATGACGTGTGAAGTGTCTGAATACCGCTGGTAGATTAAACGTGGGGGAACGAGAGAGAGAAAGACGAGAAGGACTCCATGATTTGAGGCATCGGTACTAAGTCTGTTCAACACGAGCATTAAATTTGTACACTGACTGCAAAGTGTACACTGACTGCAAAGTCAGCCCTCTTCTTTCAGGGAGATTTAACTGGTTTAGAGGAAGGACTTCCTCACAGCGGTGGTGACAGGCTCAGTCCAGAGAGTTCACCCTCTGCAGTCACGCGGGCTCTGGGTGACCCCTGATGTAACACGATCCTCCCCGCTAACAGCACGCCCATTTCTGTCCTAAAATGCCCATTCTTAATCTCTCCATTTCCTCGGCCTCATGCCAGTGGGTAACTATGAGGCTTGTAGCGCCCACCACCCCAATGTCCTTCCATTTATGATTCAGGCCTATTGTTCAATGACATACAGGTGACTCTTGAACAACACAGGTTTCAGTGCAGGTGGCTTTCTTTGATATACACAGTACAGTCCCGTAAATGCATTTTCTCTTTCGTATGGTTTTCTTAATACGTTTCCTTTTCTCTGGCTTACTCTATCGTAAGAATACAGTGCAGTCTCCCTTGATTCACAAAATATGTGTGAATCAACGGCTTATGTCACCAGTAAGGCTTCCAGCATCAGCAGGCCATGAGTAGTTAAGTTTTGGGCGAGCCAGGGGTGCCTGGGTGGCTCAGTCCGTTAACGGTCCAGCTCTTGATTTCGGCTCAGGTCCTGATCTCACAGCTGGGGCGTCTGAGTCCTGCGTCAGGCTCTGTGCTGACAGTGAGGAGCCTGTTTTGGATTCTCTCTCTCCCTGTCTCTGTCTCTGCCCCTCCCTGACTCATACTCTGTCTCTCTCTCTGTCAAAATAAATACACTGAAAAAAGTTTTGTGCAAGTCAAAAGTTGTATGTGGATTTTCGACTGCACAAGGGGGTTGGTGCCCCAACTCCCCTGTCGTTCAAGGGTCAACACTAAGGTCTCTTTGAGTCTGGAACTTAGGGAGTCACTGTGGTTGTTACTATTATGCAGTACGTTTTGATATTGTATAATCCATCAAGGACGGTTTGAAAGTAGCAGTATGTCCCTCTTATCCTGTATCAAACGAATATACCCAGAACTTAGCAATGGTTAGAAGTCGAATATAAGCTGGATAGGAATTTTTGTTGTGGTTGACCTGTAATATTCACCTTCTCCTTGAACGTAACCCTAAGGCCATGCATCCCTTTACTTGACTGTGGCATCTGATTTTACCGCAAGGAGACACGGTCAGAAGGCATTCCGAACCCAAACAGAGCCAAGCCCACTGAAGTCCAAGAGATGTCGTACCTTGCTCACGGCCACGAGGGCAGTCCTAGATCAAAGATGCCCGAGGACGCTGTGCTTTTTCTCTAAGTGGTCAGCGCTTCTGTTCCTTGCCGTAGGTACGCTTCTTAATGAGCTTTGTCCAAAGGATTCTGTGATCCCAGAATTGCTCACTCCTTTCCCAGTCTTTTCTTACAACCAGCACTATTTCTTCCTCCGTAGATACTCTCTTCATACGTCTATACCTGTGCTCTCCCTATTCTAAAACAATAATAACAGCTTCACATACAAGAGTATAATCTCCTTTTGGTTAATAAAGCACAATAAGTCATGCACGCATATTAAACTACCGGAGTGAAGTATGACGATTTCCATTATTTCTAGTAACTGAGTCCGTATTGATTGCATATGTGAGTACAATAGTGATATGTGGCCAAATACAGTACAGCTGTTCTCTGCCTACATTTTCCCATTCTGTTTATCATTTTAAGGACTCGTTTGAATAGCTCCCTTAGAGTCTAATTTATTCAGAGGAATATTTCAAATGAGATTAAATATAAATTAGGTACCCTGCCAGAATTTTGAAACACTTTTGACTTCTATAGTACAATGTTAATAAAATGGTATTTTAAACCTTTTCCCCTGTGAATGCCAACTTATATTAAATTCGATATTGCATGTAACCATTTATAGGATTAGATCCTAGATTTCGAAATTAGTTCTGTTATTGTGGTAAATCTGCATTGCTTCTAATTGAAAATTAGAGGTTCAAAGGTTCTCATTGATTAGACGGTTTAAAATAATTAACTGTGGATATTCAGAGCATTATCGGGCTTATTTGCATTATGGAAAGCAAATGCTGCTTCTTTGCTAATATTTCACTTTATCAAATTTTTATTAAATTTGATACTATTTTGATGTTTTAAGTAATGGTTGTGAAGCAAAGGCGAGAATTTACGGGAAGCAATTACAATTGGGGGAGGGGGTTGTATGGCCAAGAAGAATGAATATGGTGCTGGTCACCTGGGGAGTTATTTCACACATGCACACACACACACACACACACACACACACACGCACACACTTCGTTATGACTATCCCTGATGTCATGATGATGATGATGGTCATAATTAACTTCTGTGATGAGATGGGGTGTGCTGTGCCCCCCAGGTACACTAACATGATGCAAACACGACGCCAAAATGACATGCTAAGATGACTTCTTCATGATTGCCCAGAAAGAACGTGAAATGACACCTCGTAAGGCCTGGCTCTGAGTCCTGCCTGTCCTGAGGCGGGTACTTGACTTAGGTGGACTTCCTGTTTGTCATCCATGAGTGTGCGTGATGGTTTGTGGATTTATAGGTGTCTCTCTTTTTTTAAATTTTTTAATGTTTATTCTTGACAGAGAGACAGAGCGTGAACGGGAGAGGGGCAGAGAGAGGGAGACACAGAATCTGAAGCAGGCTCCAGGCTCTGAGCTGTCAGCACACAGACCAGTGTGGGACTTGAATCCATGAACTGTGAGATCAGGACCTGAGCTGAAGTTGGACGCTTAGCTGACTGAGCCACCCAGGTGTCCCTGCATTTATAGATTTCAAAATATTTTCACATACACCGTCTTACTTGAGTTTTACATAACACACGCACATGCCCACAGTACACGTTAGTAATGTGAACTATTTTTAAATAATAGAGTAAGTCAGGTAAATATAAATATGCATGCGTCATTAAACTGAAATAAACTCTATTTTCCCAAGGAACACAGAATTTTCCCTTTGTATCAATCTATCAAGCAAAACTTTTCATACAAAAGTCTTCGACAAAGTGGTCTCCGAATGAATTGAATTGTTCACATGGAGACTTAACAGGAAAGTCTCTGTTAAAATTTTATCGTATGCTTCCTTTTTACCTGAATTCTTCATTTTGCTTTCGGATTTAAGGTTTAATTGGAATTGTCTGCACACTGCTGAGGCTTGCCTGAGTCCGTTTTTTGTCTGTTCGTCTCTGTCTCCTACTTTACAAACATTACGTCCGACTTTGAGGTATAATCGTTGTTCGGCACATCGCACCTAGCTTCTGAAATAGTCAGTTTCCTGGGGCTCCCGGGTGGCTCGGTCGGTTACGTGTCTGACTTTGGCTCAGGTCGTGATCCTGCAGTTGTTGGGTTCAAGCCCCACGTCAGGCTCTGTGCTGTCAGTCTGTCAAGCTCAGAGCTCACTTCGGATCCTCCGTCCCCTTCTCTCTGTCACTCCCCCCTGCTCACGCTCTCTCGAAAATAAAAAGAAACATTGGAAAATAAATAAATAAATAAATAAATAAATAAATAAAACATTCACTTTATTAAAACAGCCAGACTTGCACCTTGGGGAAAAAAAAATCTGTAAGAAAATTAAGTTTTAGGACGGTGTAATAGTCCATGGTACACATAACACATGTTTTCTTTATCCATTCATTCACTCATGGACGCTTGGGTTGCTTTTAGCACATGGGGTACTGTAAGTAATACTGTGATGACCACGGATGTGTTCATATATCTGCACGAGCCTGCTTGAATTCTTTTGGCTGTGTATCCATAAGTCAGATTGCTGGTCATACAGTAATTCAACGTTTAATTATTGGAGCAACCTCCACACCCGTTTTGCAAAATGAGAACAACGGCGTGTGAAGGTTCTAAGTTTGCATCTTCATCAACATTTGTTACTTGGTCTTTCTTGTTTTTTCTTGTGTTTTGTTTTTTTTTTTATAGTAGCCGCCTTGTAGTGTCAGGTGATGAGTCACTGTGGTTTTGATTTATGTTTCTCCAATGGTGAGTGATAACGAGTACCTTTTCTTCTGCATATTGCTGATTCTGTCTTCTTCACTAAGAAAGGGCTCAAGCCCTTTGTCCCTTCTTTTTTTTAAAATTGGTTTATTTTGTTGCTGTTGACTTACAGAAATTCCTTCAACATTCTTCACGATATCCGCTTTTAGATACTTGATTTGCAATTAATTTCTCCATTCCACAGACTGTCTCTTTATTCTGTTGATTGTTTACGTCAACGCACGAAAGTGTTCAAAGGTTGGTGTGACCTTAACTTATCTATTTTTACTAGTTGTTGCATTTCATTGCGGTGTCAAAGCCAACAAATTTTGCCGGCCTTAGAAAAGGAAACCCCATCACATGCTAAAACATGCATGGACTTGGAGGACAGGACGCTAAGCAAAATAAGGACTCACAAAAGGACACATCCTAGAGAATTCCACTCACAGGAAGGCTCAAAAGGGGTCAAAAGCTAGAAGTAGAAAGCAGAAGGGGGTATAAAGGTAAAGCTAGGATGTGCCGGTTGGGGGTGGGGGGGGTAGGGAAATTAATGTTCACTGGCTACAGTGTTTCAGATTTGCAAGATAAAAACATTCCAGGGATGCAGTTGCACAACCCCATGAATACACTTAACACTGCTGAGCTGCACGCTTAGAGGAGCTTAGGATGCTAAATGTAACATTTTCTTTCAGCTTTAGAGAAAAAAAAATTCAGAAAGTCCCGCAAACAAAAATCCGGAAACAGTGCGCTTCCTTTATACACTGCCACTAGATGCAGATTTCCTGAAAGGCTCACAAGGGTGCAATCATCATACACATAAAATACAAGGGACGTAAATCATCCTAATGGGGCCATTTTCAAGGACATTCCTATGCAACATGATATTCAGGCACATTTAAGGCACTTAGGCTGCACTCTTTACGGTTTATTAAGATTGCCAAAGCAATGGTTAGCACACCTGAGAATAAAGTGCTCAGTAAAATCACGTTCCTCACAAACAGCCTAGCTCAGTATATTAGAAAAGATTGCGCAGAACCCAGTGGCTTAAAGAGAAGAGAAAACAATTGCACTGTTTTATTAAAGAGCAGTCATTTGGTACTAAACTGCCTATTAACAGATATTAATTTCTGCTTTTACATTATTGGTGACTGGGATAATTCATTCTTCATTAAAATAAGTCTCATAGAGAACATTAATTTATATACAGATGTATTGTCCCACCTAATTTATATACAGATTTATTGTCCCACTTGTTTTATGGTCTTTTAGATGCCTCTATCCTTAAGGCTACTATTCTGTGACAAATTTATTCTATAATAGTGACATCAATAATAACCAAACACATCTATGCATAAACGTTTGTTGGGTGAGGGTGTCTATTGGAAGTGTGAGTTATACAGTCGGACACATTTTAGAAGAAATTTATTGGATTTGGTGTTGTTTAAATAATCACCAGGATATAAGATACAAGAATTAGCAAAATACAAAGACATATTTACTGAACCCTCAAACGCCTGTGATACGCAACCCCCCCCCTCTGTTTATTTATACAGTGCTAATATTCCAAGTATAAGTCCGTGCTGGATACAGAATCAGGAGGAAGTGATTCAGAATGAAAAATAAAATAAAAATAAAATCTGTTTCTGTTGTTTGGTGTTAGGTTAAGACAGATCTCTAAATGGGTCATCAGATCCAGTGACCCTAGACTGAATACGAGGTTCCTGATGTGGCATCTCAGAATTGACTACATTTCATAATTGCAGGCAATCCTTGGATTAGACATTAATCTCTCACTTTTTAAAAACTACGTATGTTTCCACCCATGTTGCTACAAAAGGCCGTATTTCATTCTTTCTCATTGCCAAGTAGTATTCCATTGTGTATAGAAACCACAATTTCTTTATGCTTTCGTCACTTGATGGATGGAACTGGGGGGTATTATGCTACGTGAGATAAGTCATACAAAGAAAGACAGACACCATATGTTTTCACTCTTATGTGGATCCTGAGAAACTTAACAGAAACCCATGGGGGAGGGGAAGGGAAAACAAAAGTTAGAGAGGGAGAGAGCCAAAGCATAAGAGACTCTTCAAAACTGAGAACAAACTGAGGGTTGATGGGGGGTGGGAGGGAGGGGAGGGTGGGTGATGGGCACTGAGGAGGGCACCTGTTGGGATGAGCACTGGGTGTTCTATGGAAACCAATCTGACAATAAATTTCATGTTAAAAAAAAACTACACATTTTTTGTGAGGTTCTTAAAACTAAGGTAGAGTTCTCTGCTTTAAAATTGTAAAGTACAATTCTGCAGCTGGTTACATACATTTAACTAAAAGGGCACTTGGTCCAGATAAGTTAAATCACTTTGGTTATTAAAATCACCAGTGAGTAGTACAGCACATTGCCGGCCATGCCATTTAAATTCAACCCAAACCAAGAAGTCAAGTAACTTTGCGTTAGCTCATTAAGTATCCTTCCATTACTGAGGACAATCCCATGAAAAGTGCCCTCTCTAAGGAAAGAATGAAATTAGTCAATGACGGCTGACATTTCGAAAGTAGACAAAACAGAAACTGAGCAGATCTTGAACTGCCTAGACTTCAAAAAAATGTTGGAATAGATTAACAAAACATCTAATGGACGAAATCCTGTTTTGTTTCTTTTCTTGTCTTTTCTTTTTAAATACTACTTACGCTGAACGGAATGCATCTCCAGGCCTCGAAATGTCAATATAAAAAATTAGGTGGAAAATAGCATGTTAACAGGCTTCTTTAACATCCTGAAATTTTTGATCAATGATAAGTTTTAAGGCTGCCTGAAAACATCCTCAAATTCCCATTTGCAATTCCTCTACAAAGACATTGCTAAATATCAGAGTTTCAGAGCATGATTTCTAAACCACGTTCCCATAAAATTTCTGAAGTTCCAACTGCAAAGACATTCTCAACGCTTGGTACCTTTCTCAAGATGGTCTTCACTCAAGGATGAGGGCTATGGCTCTTTGGTAGCATCAGCTCAGATATGTTCCCTTTTTCAGGACACACGGTCTCCCTGTGTGATTAATTCCTGCAGAGACATGAGGAGAATGAAAGCCATATTAAGGATTCAAGGACATACCTATTACTCAAATTCTCTTCTGCTTTCTCCTAGAGTACAAATTAATTCTGATATTCCAGCCAATTCGTAACATCCCTGAATATAAATGGAATGTCCACATTCCATTTGGAGTCTCCATTTATTGAAGTATAGTGTGTGTTAGGCTCTCTAATGAACATTTTAGGCAATTAATCTATCTAAATTGATTCCCACAACCATTTTTGGAGCAAGTGCTAATAATCTCCACTATGATGTCGGAGAAGACTGAAAGTCTGAAAGGTCCCAGAACTTACCCTATTCCACAGGCCTAGAAGGTTTTAAGGCTGGTTCTCACAGGTTTAAAGAATTTCATGGAATTGTTCTGTCTCAATGAGGGCATATTTGAACCAACTTTTAGCCCTACCCTTTTGAACAGCATAAATTCCTTTATGATTTCCAAATTCTCGTTCCTGATACTACTGTTGTGTGCATGTGTGTGTGTGTGTGTGTGTGTGTGTGTGTGGTGTGTCCGTGTGTTTGCATGTGTCTCTTTAGAGCAGCATGCTATGCAGAGAAAGGGTCCCTTCACATTTTAGACTATGTCAATATTAACTTTAATTTCCACCACCACAATGAGCATTGCATAGTATTCTTGCCCTGTTGTCAAAGGACTGCTTTCATATACTGTAAATGGTCTTGTTTTGTATGTGTATATTTTTGTAAAATTTTTTTAATGTTTATTTACTTTTGAGAGAAATATAAAATATGACTTGGGGAAGGGCAGAGAGAGGGGAAGACACAGAATCCGAAGCAGGCTCCAGGCTCTGAGCTGTCAGCACAAAGCCCCACGCGGGGATTGAACTCACGAATTGTGAGATCATGACCTGAGCCGAAGTTGGATGCCTAACTGACTGAGCTACCCAGGCGCCCCTGTTTTTTTATATTTACAAATGCACATATAGAAATAGAGAGTTCTCATTTTCCTATCAAAGACACTGAAGGTTTTGGCATGTTAAATGTTGCAAGATTGTTTGGTGCTCTTTAAAAATAAGAATAAAAAGTGGGGTGGAGGGGTGTGCCAGGGTGGCTCAGTCAGTTGAGTGTCACACTCTTGATTTCAGCTCAGGTCATGACCTCATGGTTCATTGGACTGAGATTCTCATTGGGCTCTGCACCGACAGCACGGAGCCTAGTTGGGATTCTCTCTCTCTCTGTGCCCGTCTCCTTATTGAGCACACATGCATGAGGACCCTCTCACTCTAAGAAGGAAGGAAGGAAGGAAGGAAGGAAGGAAGGAAGGAAGGAAGGAAGGAAGGAAGGAAGGAAGGAAAGAGGAAGGAAAGGGCCCTTCTTCAGCCAATCCTCCCAGATGAAGATATCTGTATTCAGAACCTGAATTCCCCGAGTGAGAAGAGCAAAGTGTTTCAGGTGTTGGTGTCCATGATCGGATCTCTCACTCTGGAATTATATTCTATCTGTTTGATCAATGGATGAACGCCTGAAGCCTTGATGCTGTTGAAAGCTCTTTTGGTTTTTGTTCATAGCTTTTATTCATTTATGTCACCATTTCACTTCGCAAGCAGCGACCATGCGGACCTCTGGCATCTGCACGGTCAGTAATGCATTTGGTGCTCTGAGTCTAGGACTCGAGGCAGTCGTTGGTGTTTCACACGCAAGGGGACGCACACTCGGGCCTCTTCACGATGACCTACAGGCTCAGCTCAGATATCCCAGTCCTTAATATAAATAACAACTACACAAATGCTGCTGATTGCATCTACAGAAAGTGGAACTAAATTTGGATTAATATCCCTGGCGAGAAGCTATGGCCTTCATACTGGACACAGGGATAGGGACGTACCTGATTATCATTACTTTGGTTTCTTTCCTTATTTCTTTTTTAAAAATTTTTTTTAACACTTATTTATTTTTGAGACAGAGAGAGACAGAGCATGAACACGGGAGGGGCAGAGAGAGAGGGAGACACAGAATCTGAAACAGGCCCCAGGCTCTGAGCTGTCAGCACAGAGCCCGACGCGGGGCTCGAACTCGCGGACCGCGAGATCGTGACCTGAGCTGAAGTCGGACGCTCAACCGACTGAGCCACCCAGGCGCCCCCTTTCCTTATTTTTTTTAGGGGAAGAACACATTTCTCTTCTATTTTGCATGTTTCAAGATATCATTACAGGGTTCTGTGTATGAATTTAGGAAGTAAAATCATGCACGTCGAATACTTGAATCTACCCTTAGGGACACTGTTTGAGTTTATACATTCAACTGCTTCCCAAAAGGATATGTGTGTTACACTGAAACCGTTCACCCCATTTCCTGAACATTTTATTCACAGCCCAGTCAATAGTGGATCAATGTTAAATGGGTTTTAAAACATGAAATACGCATTTACAGAAAACAAAGACGTAATCCAGACCCCTGTCCTCCAAGTTCATGCCTGACGTTTCTCTGAGGCGAGACTTAACACAGCCTCGGATACCGAGAGTCTGAACAAACAATGTGCTGAAGGGAGTCTATACGCATTGTCCTGAAGACGGAGGGCAACTCACGAGCCAGCGCCTACTACGTTCACTAAACAAATAAAACACGCACACTGGAGCTTTAAGGTTATGAATGGCAACGTTTAGGAGTTCTGTTTAGTGAATGTCATTTTTAAAGACCATGTTCTAAACAAGAAGTACCACTGAGGTTAGTACAGAGGAAAATGGACGTCACAGCAGATTAAAATATTCTGAACGCAGGGATTAGGATAGAACACAAGGAAAAACATGTACAATTAGCAGCAATGGCATGTAAGCATGCAAGGAGGTTCAGCCTTGAAGATATTTTCTGAGCAAATAAAAAATATTCTAATTTAAAAATACCATTGAATAGGGGCGCCTGCATGGCTCAGTCAGTTGAGTGTCTGACTTTGGCTCAGGTCATGATCTCGCAGTCTGTGGTTCGAGCCCCGTGTCAGGCTCTGTGCTGACAGCTCGGAGCCTGGAGCCTGCTTCAGATCCTGTGTCTCCCTCTCTCTCTGCCCCTCCCCTGCTCATGCTCTGTCTCTCTCTCTCTGTCAAAAATATATAAACATTAAAAAAAATTAAAAACACCAGTGAATTCATTGGAAGGTATTTCATCATGTTTATAATGTTTATCTTTGAGACAGAGAGACAAAAAGCACGGGCAGGGGAGGGGCAGAGAGAGGGAGACACAGAATCCGAAGCAGGCTCCAGGCTCCGAGCTGTCAGCACAGAGCCAGACGCGGGGCCTGAACCCATGAGCCGCAAGATCATGATCTGGGCCGACACCAAGAGTTGGACGCTTAACTCCCTGAGCCACGCAGGTGCCCCAAAAAGGATTTCATCCTCAACACCTGATGTAATGACCAGGACCATCAAATGTGAACGTCGCTCAACACAGAGACCACCTAATAATGGAGAATGGTAAATATAAGCAGATAAATCAGATGAATGTGAGCAATCTAATGAATGTGTTAAGAGAATTCTTGAAAGCAAGAAGTGTACTGTACAGAAATTATAATAATGCGCGGATTTAATACCCAAATAACGCACAGAAAGCTAGGAATTGGTGGGAGAAAATGTTAATGATTCCACCATGAATTCTATCGATGGGAGGGAGAGTAGGGGTTGATAGTTTTAGTGAAAATCCAACGTAAGCCACAAGTACTTGGGATTTTAGTTATAACTGGTATTATTTAAACGGACTTGCAGAGGGAAAGGGGATTATCACCAGGTGATGGTAAAAAAAAAAATGAAAGAATTTACAAATGAGCAAGGGAGAGTACGGAATGACTTGTAGCTGAATCGAACCAGCAAAGCACAAAGAGGAAGGAGACAAGAAAACTTTTACATTTCTGGCATACTGAATGAAACACCCCCAACCAGTCCATCTTGATGAACTTTTGAGACAGAAGCATGATAATTAAAGCTAGCAGGAAACGATATCCAGGGCATAAACAGAACTGCAGAACCAAGCACAATTGTTCTGAAGAACACGGAAAATCAGAGAGCAGAAACGTTCACCTCTGAAGACACTCACTGCACAGCTACAGATGTGTTTCTACCAAGAATGATATCAAATACGATGGCAAACGTGGGCATTCTTTGTCCAAGAACTGAGTGAATATACATTTATACTGTAAAAATATTACAATGTTAGGTATACGTCTAAGATCAATACTCTTTTCACCTCCCAAGAAAGGATCTTTGCACAAAGATTTAAAGTTGGTTATGTTTCCTGTTCCAGTATGTTCAGTAGGAGAAAATACAGCTAAATTGAAAACTATTTAACTGATACGTTACTGAGTGATCTGTTTTTTTCTGTGATCACATCTTGCAAAAAGATTGGCTAAATTACTAATTATTATAGTCACAAAAAATGTGATTCAATGTTTAATTAAGGATGCTGTGCATTTATTGCTAAGTTTATCCTCCACAAATATGATTTGAGTTAATTCAGTTGTGGACACCATTTCAATAATATATGGCATTGCTAGCACAACTTCTAAAGAAAATGTGAGAGATATGTGAGTGGTAATGGACACGCACAGTAATACTGTTTTTATACATATGTACAAAATAGATGGGAGAATGCATTATGGCTCAGTTCATAGCAGGGCCACATTACAAATTCATGCATCGGTATACCTGGGTAGAACAAAAAAACACAAATCTCCCTTGCCCCATGGTGCTCCATTAAATACAGATTAAATTTCTGTTTGCAGTTACGAGGAGGCAAAAAAATATATAATTCCTCCAGTAAAATAAATGCAAAATGGCAAAAAGCCACATAAAACAAAATCATCAACCTGCATTATTTGGAGGTTCCTTAAAAGCAACAATTACCATCTCAAAGTTCATTCAGTAAACTGGTTTCTGGATTTCTAGGTGATTCATGCACGCTCTTTTCTATTGTCGAGCTTTTTTAAAGGTGTAATTGGTATTAAAAAATACCAATAGACACGCTTTAGCTTTTCCTAAGGTATAATTGCTATTAAATTATTTTTTCCAATATGGGATCTTAAAATTCTCAAACACAGGGGAAGGTTGAAAGAAATGTACAGCAAACACATATAACATCTGCAGACGGGCACATTTTACTTTAGTGGGTTGATCATACAGCTATCCATTTGTTCATTCTTTTTTCCATTCAAGCTGTATTTTCAGGTGTATATTTAAAAATAAGTGGCATAGCGAATGCATAATAAGCACATTCCAATACTAAATGCTTTAGTGTGTGTATTATCGATATGTGTTATTGGAGAGGGCTCTTTTTGTTTGTTTTATTTCAGGTCAAATGTGCATCCCGAAGGGAAATGCACAATACTGAGCATGCACACGTGGGCACCTTGGAGAAGGCATACACCTGTGTGCCTCCAGCCTGTCTAGATGTAGAACTCACCCGCACTCAGCTCCTTCCAGAAATTGGAAATCAGTTCTGACCTCCACCCAGAGAAGGAAGAACACCCTGATTTTTTTTTCACTGTAGATTTATTTTGCTTTTTCTCAAATTCCACGAAAATGAAAACATAGGGTTTGTATTTTTGAGTCTGGCTTCTTTCAGCATGATTTTTTTTTAAAAGATCCATGAATGCTATTGTGTGTATCAGTAACCCATTTCTATTTATTACTAAGTAGTAGTCCATTGTATAAATGTATTACCGTTTTTGTCATTCATTTCCCGACTGATGAAAACCTGGACCGTTTCTAGTATTGGGCCATTATGAATAAACCCAATATGAGCATCCTTGTGCAGACGTCTGCTGGACATATTTTCATTTTCTCTTGGTTAAATATTTAGGAGTAGCGCTGATCTGTCTTAGCATATGTGCACTTGCAGAGTTACAGGAAAGTGCCAATTTCTCTCATTAAAACGTGAAGGTTATCTTGCAACTCTGTGTTTCTGTAACTGTCTTTTATTGCGCACACAGAGTTCTTCCAAGTTAACCACTCCACAATCTTTTGTTACCTTTTTAATATCCACAATCCTCTCTGTCTGTTATAGGAAATTCATTGTGACAGCTTGCTGGTCACTTCAAAACCTGGATATATTGTAATTAACTTTGTTTTGTTTATACCTTCCCAGCCAGTTTTATTTCCTGTGACATAATTTTATATACAAGCCAGTTAATGCCTCATACATCACGGGACATATCAAGTTTATTTTGCTATTTAAAAAGGATATTAAGCTTTTCTAATTTAGTACAGACAGGCTCACTTGCGTTTTCTTTTGTGATATCATTTATGGAATTATATAAGTTTTGACAGCATTATAACATAGCCTTGTTTGAAAGGAGTCTTCCTAGTGAGTTATTCAATTTATTCCCTCGTGTCAGAGAGAAAGCTTCTTCAGGGCAGGAGTTTAAAATATATTCAGGCTTGCGCCAACCAAAAGACATAGGGTATCAGAATGGATAAAAAAAAAAAGACCCATCTATTTGCTGTCTACAAGAGACTCATTTTAGACCTGAGGACACCTTTAGATTGAGAGTGAGGGGATGGAGAACTATTTATCATGCGACTGGAAGCCAAAAGAAAGCTGGAGTAGCCATACTTATATCAGACAAACTAGACTTTAAATTAAAGGCTGTAACAAGAGATTACATTGCATTATATATAATAGTTACAGGGTCTATCCATCAGCAAGAGCTAACAATTATAAATGTCTATGTGCCGAATGCAGGAGCGTCCAACTATATAAAACAATTACTCAAACACATAAGCAACCTTATTGATAAGAATACGGTAATTGCAGGGGACTTTAACACTCCACTTACAGAAATGGATAGATCATCTAGACACATGGTCAATAAAGAAACAAGGGCCCTGAATGATACATTGGATCAGATGGACTTGACACTTATATTTAGAACTCTGCATCCCAAGGCAACAGAATATACTTTCTTCCCGAGTGCACATGGAACATTCTCCAAGATAGATCACATACTGGGTCACAAAACAGCCCTTCATAAGTATACAAGAATTGAAATCATACCATGCACAGACCACAATGCTATGAAGCTTGAAATCAACCACAGGAAAAAGTCTGGAAAACCTCCAAAAGCATGGAGGTTAAAGAACACCCTACTAAAGAATGAGTGGGTCAACCAGGCAATTAGAGAAGAAATTAAAAAAAAAATATATGGAAACAAATGAAAATGAAAATACAACAATCCAAATACTTTGGGATGCAGTGAAGGCAGTCCTGAGAGGAAAATACATTGCAATCCAGGCCTATCTCAAGAAACAAGAAAAATCCCAAATATGAAATCTAACAGCACACCTAAAGGAAATAGAAGCAGAACAGCAAAGACAGACTAAACCCAGCAGAAGATGAGAAATAATAAAGATGAGAGCAGAAGTAAACAATATAGAATCTAAAAAAACTGTAGAGCAGATCAACGAAACCTAGAGTTGGTTTTTTGAAAAAAATAAACAAAATTGATAAACCTCTAGCCAAGCTTCTCAAAAAGAAAAGGGAGAGGAACCAAATAGATAAAATCATGAATTAAAATGGAATTATTACAACCAATCCCTCAGAGATACAAGCAATTATCAGG
The DNA here is from genome assembly GCF_016509475.1 of Prionailurus bengalensis. Lineage (NCBI taxonomy): Eukaryota > Metazoa > Chordata > Mammalia > Carnivora > Felidae > Prionailurus > Prionailurus bengalensis. Next base: position 2,944,472 of record NC_057361.1, read on the forward strand.
GAATACTATGAAAAATTATATGCCAACAAATTGGACAACCTGGAAGAAATGGACAAATTCCTAAGCACCCACACGCTTCCAAAACTCAATCAGGAGGAAATAGAAAGCTCGAACAGACCCATAACCAGCAAAGAAATTGAATCAGTTATCAAAAATCTCCCAACAAATAAGAGTCCAGGACCAGATGACTTCCCAGGGGAGTTCTACCAGACGTTTAAAGCAGAAATAATACCTATCCTTCTCAAGCTATTCCAAAAAATAGAAAGGGAAGGAGAACTTCCAGACTCATTCTATGAAGCCAGTATTACTTTGATTCCTAAACCAGACAGAGACCCAGTAAAAAAAGAGAACTACAGGCCAATATCCCTGATGAATATGGATGCAAAAATTCTCAATAAGATACTAGCAAATCGAATTCAACGGCATATAAAAAGAATTATTCACCATGATCAAGTGGGATTCATTCCTGGGATGCAGGGCTGGTTCAACATTCGCAAATCAATCAACGTGATACATCACATTAACAAAAAAAGAGAGAAGAACCATATGATCCTGTCAATCGATGCAGAAAAGGCCTTCGACAAAATCCAGCACCCTTTCTTAATAAAAACCCTTGAGAAAGTCGGGATAGAAGGAACATACTTAAACATCATAAAAGCCATTTATGAAAAGCCCACAGCTAACATCATCCTCAATGGGGAAAAACTGAGAGCTTTTTCCCTGAGATCAGGAACACGACAGGGATGTCCACTCTCACCGCTGTTGTTTAACATAGTGTTGGAAGTGCTAGCATCAGCAATCAGACAACAAAAGGAAATCAAAGGCATCAAAACTGGCAAAGATGAAGTTAAGCTTTCACTTTTTGCAGATGACATGATATTATACATGGAAAGCCCGATAGACTCCGCCAAAAGTCTGCTAGAACTGATACATGAATTCAGCAAAGTTGCAGGATACGAAATCAATGTACAGAAATCAGTTGCATTCTTATACGCTAACAACGAAGCAACAGAAAGACAAATAAAGACACTCATCCCATTCACAATTGCACCAAGAAGCATAAAATACCTAGGAATAATCTAACCAGAGATGTAAAAGATCTGCATGCTGAAAACTATAGAAAGCTTATGAAGGAAATTGAAGAAGACATAAAGAAATGGAAAAACATTCCGTGCTCGTGGGTTGGAAGAATAAATATTGTCAAAATGTCAATACTACCCAAAGCTATCTACACATTCAATGCAATCCCAATCAAAATTGCACCAACATTCTTCTCGAAACTAGAACAAGGAATCCTAAAATTCATATGAAACCACAAAAGGCCCCAAATAGCCAAAGTAATTTTGAAGAAGAAGACCAAAGCGGGAGGCATCGCAATCCCAGACTTTAGCCTCTACTACAAAGCTGAAATCATCAAGACAGCATGGTATTGGCACAAAAACAGACACACAGACCAATGGAATAGAATAGCAACCCCAGAATTAGACCCACAAAAGTATGGCCAACTAATCTTTGACAAAGCAGGAAAGAATATCCAATGGAAAAAAGACAGTCTCTTTAACAAATGGTGCTGGGAGAACTGGACAGCAACATGCAGAAGATTGAAACTAGACCACTTTCTCATACCATTCACAAAAATAAACTCAAAATGGATAAAGGACCTGAATGGGAGACAGGAAACCATCAAAACCCTAGAGGAGAAAGCAGAAAAAAACCTCTCTGACCTCAGTCCCAGCAATTTCTTACTTGACACATCCCCAAAGGCAAGGGAATTAAAAGCAAAAATGAACTACTGGGACCTTATGAAGATAAAAAGCTTCTGCACAGAAAAGGAAACAACCAACAAAACTAAAAGGCACCAACGGAATGGGAAAAGATATTTGCAAACGACATATCGGACAAAGGGCTAGTATCCAAAATCTATAAAGAGCTCACCAAACTCCACACCTGAAAAACAGATAATCCAGTGAAGAAATGGGCAGAAAACATAAATAGACACTTCTCTAAAGAAGACATCCGGATGGCCAACAGGTACATGAAAAGATGCTCAACGTCGCTCCTCATCAGGGAAATACAAATCAAAACCACACTCAGATATCACCTCACACCAGTTAGAGTGGCCAAAATGAACAAATCAGGAGGCTATAGATGCTGGAGAGGATGTGGAGAAACGGGAACCCTCTTGCACTGTTGGTGGGAATGCAAATTGGTGCAGCCACTCTGGAACACAGTGTGGAGGTTCCTCAAAAAATTAAAACTAGAACTACCCTGTGACCCAGCAATTGCACTACTAAGTATTTATCCAAATGATACAAAAATGCTGATCCAAAGGGGCACATGCACCCCAATGTTTACAGCAGTGCTATCAACAATAGCCAAAGAATGGAAATAGCCCAAGTGTCCATCGATGGATGAATGGATAAACAAGAGGTGATATACATCTGATGGAATATTACTCAGCCATTAAAAACAAAGACTATTCTGACACCTGCTACATGGATGAACCCCGAGACAATTATGCTCAGCGACATAAGCCAGACACCAAAGCATGGATGCCATATGATTCCACTTCTATGAGGAACTTGCAGCAAATTCATAGACACAGAAAGCAGAACCCTTACAGTGGTTGTAAGGGCTGGGGGAGTGTAACGGGGCGTCAGGTGTTTAATGAGGGCAGAGTTCCAGTTTGGCAGACGAAAAGAATTCTGGAGGGGGTTGCGTAACAAGGGGAATATACGTCACCTTCCTGACCTGTACACTTAAAAACGGTTAAGATGGTAAACTGTGACCGGCATGTATTTTACCAAAATCAGTCTTTAAAAGGACACTGGAGGTGCTAGTCTCTCGTTCTGGAATCATCTTACTAAGATAATGGTATGACTTTCTCCTTCCCCTCTTTTCGGATCTCTGCTTAAATGACCCTGCACCACTCTGCGCTTCGGTAACCTGTGTTATGCTTCCATGGGACTGTCGTTCATATTTGTGATTTTCTCTGTTGAGCATTTATCTATTCCTGTCTCCCCTTGTGGGAGCAGAAGCTCTGGGCATCATATGTGCGTGGGTCACTGTTTTCTCTGCTACAGACCTGCAACAGTGTTCTCCAGCTGGTGTGGGCTCAACAGGGACCTCCTGAATGCACAAGAAACCCTTGGTATGAGGACTTGTGAAAATAAACTCTTGTTTTTTGTACAGCATGCAGGGGGGTAAATGAGCATATTGCTTTCTGTTATACTTTCTAATAGTTTCTTGTAAAAAATTCCTTTTGTGTTTCTTCATTTTGGGGTGCGTGCGCAAGGGAGACACAGAGCACCAGTGGGGGAAGGCCAGAGAGACAGAGAGAGAGAGAGAGAGGGAGAATCCAAAGCAGACTCCAGGTTCTGAGTTGTCAGCACAGAGCCCGACGTGGGGCTCAAACTCATGAACCAGGAGATGACGACCTGAGCCGAAATCAGATGTTTAACCCACTGAGACACCCAGGTTTTAGACTGGGTTTTAGACCATATTAGCCCTGCTCTTATCATATTTCAAAGATACCCATATATTCTTGACATTCCGGTCTATTCTTATCCCATAGACCATTACTCTTTCCATTTCATAACCGACAAAAAGTGAGCAAAAGGGTTGTAAGGTTGACTGTTCTTTATTTATTTGTTTGTTTGCTTGCTTATTTATTTAGGCAAGGACACTTCACACCCAGTGTGGAGTCCAATGCAGGGCTTGAACTCACAACCCTGACATCGAGACCCGACCTGCGATCAAGCATCAGACACTTAACCAACTGAGCTACCAAGGCACCTCTGGTACTGTTTAATTTTAATACCTGTAAAGATGACTGGAAAGTTCATTTAATATTGAAGAAATTAGCCATGGTAACAGCTTCCTACAAGACTGTTATTTTGTCGACTGATTCACTGGGTTTTTTTTTAAAGATTTTAATAACAACTTAAAACCTGTTTTCTCCAAGTGGAACACTCCCCTGCGAGCTTTCCATCAGTACAAAATTGTCTGATGTCACAATCAACTCACAGGGTCAGAGTCACTCAGGACACTCTAAACCTTTGTCCCCAAAAAATCTCCAAAGTAGTGTACCGTCCAGCTCGTTCACCCACTTCAGAGTCAGGGAAATCAAGGAAGACCTAATGTTTCCACACATTTGGTGTGTATCTTGGCATTTATATTTATGAGTGGGCATAACTCAATGCCCACACATAAATCTTTCTGTCTTTCAACAAGGAAAAGGGTGCAGTTTGCTGGGGAAGGAAGGTGATTTCCTTGCAACTCATCTGAGAGAAAGGGAAGGACAGGTTTGTTCCCCGCACTCCCCCCCTCCAAGAATGAGTGAATGAGTCTCAGTGTGACATGAGATATGCAGGCTTGATCCAAACGACCCTGTAGGCAGGCCTACCTTCTGAATGTCCTTTGGAGGGGTTTATGGAAGGGGTTTATGGAACGTCCTTCGGAGGGGTTTATGACCCAGGTCTGAAAGATCTTTGGGATACACTGCTGCCAACATGATGTTTGTTTTCAGCGTTGCACAATGGTCTCTTCTAAAAAATGACAAGTAGATAAACATTGCCACATTCACAGATGTTTACTATAAAAAGAGGTCAAGATTCTCACCAGCAGGTAATTGATTCTGAGCTTCCTCCAGAGGAGAAACCAAGAGGTGCTAGAAAGATGAAGATTCTACTCTTACTTCTTGGAGTCGTACTGGTTTGTGGCGGCCGCCTACCTCTACCGGACAGCCGCCTACCTCTACCGGACGGCCGCGTACCTCTACCGGACGGCCGCCTACCTCTACCGGACGGCCGCCTACCTCTACCGGACGGCCGCCTACCTCTACCGGACAGCCGCCTACCTCTTCCGGACAGCCGCCTACCTCTACCGGACGGCCGCGTACCTCTACCAGACAGCCGCCTACCTTTACCGGAAGGCCACCTACCTTTATCAGACAGCCAACCACCTTTACAAGACAACCTTACACAGGTACCAGAAAAAGGCTGACCTGACATGGACGTCTTCATGTGTGTGCCTCTGTGTGTGTGTGTGTGTGTGTGTGTGTGTGTGTGTCTTTGGGGGGGTTTTCTATGTATATCCAAATTTATGTGCATCTAAGCCTAGCCATGCACCTGGAAACTCGGAATCCCTCTGTTCACCACCTCCTTACACATTTCTTTTGTACATGTCAGCTCTGGTCTATTAACTGGCTGCTTCCCCCGTACTTATAAAACAAGGTGCATCAGCCAAAGAGTTGTTGGGTTTGAGCTCCTGCATTTGGTAAGAACGAGTGTGCTATTTCAGGACTATGTGAGTTTTTAGTTCTGCTGCAGACTTGGGTTTCTCAGTATTTTATAAATCGTGCTTTTGTTCCTTAAAGTTAGATAGCTCACTGCTGATGCAAAAGAGGAGGGAAACCCATGCTGGATGATGTTGGAGGCCATCAAAAGAACTGGACCAACGTTTCTGATGGAAACTTTGCTTTTAGCTTTCAGGAGAATGGAACACGCTTTTGGTCGCAGCCACCAACGTTGACAAGATAAGCAACGGCCCATTCCACGGTTATATGCGCAAACTTGATGTGGACATAACAAATGGCACAGTCGTCTTCAATTTTTCTGTCATGTAAGAATAGCACAGAATGAAAAGGCCTGATCTGATGACCCTGAGAGGGCATCTGAGTTGCATGTTTGCAGTGAAATACCTCGGTGATGTTGAAAAGTGAGGCTCTGAGTTCTTAAGAAATTCAGTACACCCTTCTTGCTTTAATGAGATGATTCTCAGGGACCTCCTGTGACCATAGGGTTCCCGACACTGGCCTCAATCATTCTCTACCCTGAAGAACTCCCAAGCAGCAATGTTTAATCATTATTAAATTCACCAAAGCCTTTGCTGCTTCAAATATTATTTATAAAATGCTCACTTTCCTGCAGGCATTTTATTAAGAACTCAAGAGTAACAGACAATGAACACACTGTTTTACTTCCATTGTTCAAACCAGAGCCAGATACAGATCTATAAAGTAATAATATCATGCATGAAATTCTTTACTAAGAGGAAAGATGCGGTGGAAAGAGGGCCCCAGAAAAGGACAAATGATCGCATAGCTGAACTGTATTGCTAAATTGAAAACACCAGCAATCACACATGCTGATGATTTCACCTGGAAATAACAATGATTGCCACACCAACATTTGACTTCCAGTAGACGACTCCTAGGATAACAAAATGAAGCAGGAGGTATCACCGAAATCAAAGGCATATAGGGCATCTGAAAGCATCAAATCATGCAAACAGATCCTGGCCTGTAAGATTCAAACATCTATTTACATTGTAGGTGGGAAGTATAATGCTAATTTCTATCTTTCTGAGTTCAGATGGATCTGCTCGGGGGAACTGATGATAGCTTATGATAGTTCAAAAAGTTCTCAGTATAAAGAAAGGAGAAAACTTGCAAGGGGTGGTGACAGGGGATTATAAGAAACCGAAGGAAGTCTGTTTCTGAAGACCTCATTTCTAAAGCTATAGGTAGAATGCAAGGATCTTTCAGTCTCCACTGCTCACACACACATAAACACAGGCACATACTTTGAACAATGAGAAATAAAAAAGACTGACATGAAGGAAAAGAAAGGCTTATGTTTGGAGAGAGTGGTTTCTACATATATAAATATAATTGTGTAGCAAATTATATAACATGTTATACAATATGAAATCTTATACAATTATAATATGGAATAATATATAATAATAATATTATATGGATACGCCTGCAATATAGTGAGCATTCCATAAATAACACTCGAAGGCTCTACAAAGTCAGTAATGGATAAAACTGCAGTATATTATATACAATAATTGTATAACATTGCATATATACATACATTATATGTAATATACATGTAACATTATATAATTCTGTAATTATATACATATATGAAATAGATATGTAATGTAATACAGTTATATAACTAATTATATAATTGTATATAAAATACATAGTTGGTTATGCTAGATACAATAATCATATAACATTGCATACATACATACATTATATGTAATATACATGTAACGTTATAGAATTGTATGATTATATAGATACATATATGTAAGAGATATGTAATGTAATACAATGATATAATTAATTATATAATTGTATATAAAATATATCATTGGTTATATGTTATATACAATAATTATATAACACTACATATATACAGACATTATATGTAATATACACGTAATGTTATATAATTATGTAATTACATAGATACATATATGTAATAGATATGTAATGTTATATAATTATATAATTGATTATATAACTATATAAAATATATAGTTGATTATATGTTATATACAATAATTATATGACATTGCATATATACATACATTGTATGTAATATACATGTAACGTTATGTAATTATGTAATTATATACATACATATATGTAAAAGATATGCAATGTTATATAATTATATAATTGATTGTATATAAAATATATAGTTGGTTATATGTTCTATATAATATATAATCGATTATACACATATTATCAAATTACACACACATCCGATTCCAATAGTTATACCTGTCAGTTTTCATTAACTTTTTAAAGAGTACCCTAGGGTCTTTTTCTCTCATTTTTCAAATTTCTGTGTCCGTCTGTGTTTACTAGACTTTCCCTTTGGACGCCCACCCTGCAATCAGGTTCACTGAAACGCAAGGGACGTGTAGTGGTAGGTATCCATGTGAAGGCATAGTTCAGTGAACTTGGACCTATGTGTACATCTATTGCACCCTCAAGATGCATACATTTCCATCACCCCAGGTAGCATAGGCAACACCTGACATGCCGTGTTTTCCTTCCCTCTTCCAGAACTTCACACGCATTAAACTTCACACGCTGCAATTAAACACGATGCATCTCATTCTGCTTTCTTCACTCTGCCTAAGGTTTGGAACGGATATCCACGTGTCTCCGTATGCAACAGTCACTCGTGTCACTGCCAATCAAAGTTCCTCGTGTATGTAGCAATATGTACGTTTCCCACTTCCTGGGTAACGTTTCCACTTTGTGGTTATCTTGAACACCTTGGATACGAACTGCTCTGCACTAATGTCTGTGCCGACACATATTCATTTGCAACTCCTCTCCGGTAGCCCAGAATGGCTGCATCATGGCACACGAGCATATTTAACCACAGAAAGGGTCAAGCTGTTTTCTAAGTGCTGGTGCCTTTTGCATTCTTGCCAGTAACATATCAGATATTTAGCGGCAGCACATTCTTCCTAAACCTCGGTATTGACATCTTTTGATTTTACAGTCCCGTGAATGTGAGGTACCAGTTCATTGTGGTTTTTACCTGCATGTCTCTGATGAGTCATCGACATGAGCACGGTTTCCTACACTGTCACTCTTCCATGACGGGTCTGTTCAACCATTTGCCCCATTTTAGTTGGTTTACTTCCTCTTTTACGATTTCTGCCGTATTCATTCTTCCTGTTTTTCCAAATATGCATTTTTTATCATATACACACACAGGAATACACAAACTCTCTCGTTATATAGGTGACACGTATATAATTGTTTGTAATACACATGTAGTTTCCATCCAGCACATACACGCATCATGTGTATTTATGCATTTGCTCGTGTGTGTATGTATGTATGTTTGTGCGTGGGCACACATGTGTGACTTGATGTCGAATTTTCTGAGTAGTGTTTTTATACAAGTTTATGGTTCTGATTAAATTAAGCCCATCATTTTTCCCCCTTTTGTGGGGGGTGCTTTTGTCTATTATATTATGTAAGAAATCTTTGCCCACGTTGTGAGAACCGTCAAGGACCGTCCTGACGGCCCTTCTTCTCTTTTTCCAGAAAATCTTTAAGGCAAGGGAATGTTCTTTTTGCCTTCTTTTCTAACAATTCATATTTATTCATGTTTAATTGCCTTTAAATATGACTTGTTTTATAGTCACTCTTTAGAACTACCTGATTCCATGTGTAGACAAAGACATTTTTGGCAGGTGACCTTTGATGGTGGAAAACCTATTTCTTCTCTTTCAAATGGCATGTTGTTTACAGGCACTGAAATGATGCCTCATTCAGATTCTTGTGCGATTGAGACAAAGAGAATGTTAATTGTGGTTCGAAGTTTGTTTTCATCGACTCACTCGAAGACATTTTGTTTTTAAGGATGAACGGACTGTGCACAGAAAAGTCTGCCGTGGGAACCATTGGGCGTGACAAGCTTATCAATATTGGTTGTAAGTACAAGTATTTTACTGAGATATTAAGGTCAAAATCTTAGTCTCCACTTCTTTCTGGAACTCTTGTCTGTCTGAATTCTAGTTCAACTAATCATTGGAAATGTGACCAGGCACACTCCCCTAAATTATCTATCCAAGCACTTTATCTTGTTGTGCACAGTTAAGTCATAGGACATTGGTGACCCCTTCCAATTTTGAGTATTATTAAATCATTGATAAGTGCTCAGGATGTTTATTTCATAAAGTTCTTGAGTATATGAGAATGTTTCAAGATAATTTAAATGGCCTTAGGAACTAAATATAATAGGTCTATCCTCAGTTTACATATCAATCTCATTTTGCTTTAAGAGAATACTCTTTAAACATCATCTTAAAACATCTTACTGCATTCCATTCTTGGGAGATTAACCTACAATCCAAGGAAATCGGAGTGATTTTAATACCAGGCACATTTGTTCGTAACCTCAGCTTCTGTTAAAAGCAATGGGGATGTCGGCTAACACTTAGATTCTAAACTCTTCCTAATTACCCTAAACAACACTCCAAATTTTAAATGGCCTAATGTCTAAATATCTGATTAAAATTGTGTTGTGTAAGTCTGTGGTTACAGCCCTCATCTAAGATAAGAAACAGCACAACGGCTTTGCAAAAAGTAAAATATATATGCAAACAAAGTGAATTATATGCCTGGCATTCGACCCTATGCATATTCCTCAGTAACTTATGTTCCCAGTAGATTTTTTAAGTTATGTTTTCACTCTTCTTAGCTTTGCATTATTTTTTCCTTTGCCTGAGCCATCAACATCCTCTATCATCTTTTCTTGAATTTTCTCCCTTTTGGTAACCCCTTCTTTTTTTTTTTTTTTAAAGGAGGGTCACATGGCTCTGACTGAGCCAGCCAGGCACCCCGTAAACCATAAGGGATTCTTTTTTTTTTTTCAACGTTTATTTATTTTTGGGACAGAGAGAGACAGAGCATGAACGGGGGAGGGGCAGAGAGAGAGGGAGACACAGAATCGGAAACAGGCTCCAGGCTCTGAGTCATCAGCCCAGAGCCCGATGCGGGGCTCGAACTCACGGACCGCGAGATCGTGACCTGGCTGAAGTCGGACGCCTAACCGACTGGCCACCCAGGCGCCCCATTGGTAACCCCTTCTAACTTAGATTTGGACAACTTGAGAAGGGAGAATGAGCTGTACTTACTGTAACAGCTCTTTGGGAACTAGGAATTGTAGCCTACCCAGCTCTGTTCTGGAGAAAGTGAGGTGTCACAATGACAAGCAGAATACCAGCAGTGGCCTTGAAACCACCCCGGAGGCTCAGAAGACAGATTTAACTTCATTGCTTCCATAACCTGCACTACCTCTATAAACCTATTTAGTGAGATTTCCTGCAAAGCCCTTCATTTAAAAAAATTTTTTAATGTTTATTTATCTTTGAGAGAGAGAGAGAGAGAGAGAGAGAGAGAGAGAGCGCCGAGCACAAGCAGGGGAGGGACACAGAGAGAGGGAGACACAAAATTCGAAGCAGGCTGCAGGCTCTGAGCTGTCAACACAGAGCCCGATGTAGGGCTTGAACTCATGAGCCGTGAGATCATGACCTGAGCGGAAGTTAGATGCTCAACTGACTGAGCAATCCAAGCGAAGCCCTTCTTTATAACATTATCATTAAAACATTTGGTTACTAAGAATCTGAAGAGATGTATAAACTCTTATTTAAATTGTTCCAACACAACCCAAGACTCATGGACCTAAGAGCAGGCCTGTGCAAGATTTAGGTCCATGTAACTCTGAAGTTGTTTCAGCTGCCACTTGGTCTCTGGCTGGGGCTGACTAAGGCTATTTGAATGGGAAACACAAAGTGGCATAGTTTCAAATAAAATCCTGATGAGTGGTTCCAATAAGGCATTGTGTATGTTGAGAGCAGAAGAGAGAACGGATATTAGAAGGTATGGTGATGACGCTAAGTTGGTCAACACTTATTCTTTTTCTTGTACACATGCCGGGGTGGATGGGCAGAGCCAGAGTGGAAGGTGCCCCTGCAGGCGGGATCTGAACGCGTGTATCCTCACAAGTAAAACCGTATTAATAAAAATGCACATGTTCATGGCAGCCAGAAGTTTGTTGGGTAATACACCTAGATTAAAGGGGTGGACGCTAATGACTCAGAAGATCACCCAATGTAGGATAAGCACTCAGCACACAGTCATGCAGGGTTTGAAAGGGCAACTGAATTTTGGTCTTACAGAGAAATCATCTCCAATGCCGGGATAAGGCAAATAGAAAGAGATTTTAAACTTGTATTGATAATATGCCATATAACAAGTCATGTTGTTCAAAAAATGTTGGCTCCACTGGAACACATGTTTCAGAAAACACTTTAGAAAGACAGGAAGGGGTGAAATGTTTAATTTCAGAAGAATGGGGCAATAAGGAAAAGTTCCTTACGGGCCTTGTCTCCATGTCATATGCAATGTTAACATTCGCTGCATCGTCGGAGGGACCAATATGAGAATGGTGTTACCAATATGCTAATTAGGCCACGGTAGAGCCAATCTCCAATACATTCACTAAGGCAAGGCTACAGTTTATATACATTTTACATATATATTTTTTGTCTCACAGATACGAATCAAAATATTTTCAATATTTTTTCTGGCATCTCAAATACTATCACAATCAACGTGAACACCAAAAGAAACACCACAAAAAAGTTTGTATTGCTTGGTACGTATATCTTCCTGATGATTGTCATGGCCGCGTAATATTTCCACTCTTGTCTGCCTGAGTTCTAGTTCAACTAATCATTGCAAATGTGTCCAGGCACACGCCCCTAAATTATCCCCAATCTCCAATATTCACTAAGGCAAGGCTACAGTTTATATACATTTTACATATATATGTTTTATCTCACAGATACGAATGGAAATATTTTCCATATTGGTTATGACAGCCTCGGTTCTCTCATAATACGTACTGCCTACGTGGACAGAGCAGGACACACCACACAAGTGTTTGCATTGCTTGGTACGTATATCATCCTGACGATCGTATTGGGCAGGTAGTATTTCCACCGTCAGCATTCTCAGTGAGAAAATCAGTAGAGGTTGGAGGTACCAGATCATAAGACATTTAAGAATAATTCTCATTTGTGCAAAAAAAATCAGTTTGATTAGAAATTATTTGCTAACAAGTCAACTCATTTCAAGCCACGGCTATCTTCGCGTTGACCCCAATTCCTTCATTCTATGACAATTTTTCAAATAGACTCTTCAGCCTCAGAGCAGAAACTTAAAAACAACAAAAAACCTTCATCCTGTTTAATCCTTTCAATGCACTATTGTGAACATCAACGATTTCCACCCACAGGGGCTTGAGAGGGGTGCTTCAGCTCTGAGATACTAGGTTTCAAGTTGGAAAAAGGCATTTGAAAACTCTGGTTTTCATAAAAAAGGAAGCTGTCTCCCGTTACTGTGTGACAGGGCTATGGTTGGGAAGGTGAGAACCGTGCTTGCTTTTTCTTTGGGCCCAGAACCAGGGGTGCATGTCAGAGCCAGAGTCTGAGGTGTAGGCAGAGATGAGGTAGGCTGGATATACTTGATGGATTAGGCCCCCAATTCATGGATTTCCTGCTGTTTTCCTGGAGTCCCGCTGCTGATGTTGGACACTGCATGGGTTACACAGGGACAGCAGTGAATGGCTCCTACCCACTTAGGTCAGGCAGCTGACACTGGGAAAAAGTCAGTGGCAACTGTTGGAGACTGAGTTAAAGACTGGATTTCCCCATTCATTCTCCTCATTCTGCATGCAAAAATTCTTAGGGGTTCTAATGGGAAATTTCTGATTTATGCACGGTAATTTTCAGGCAAAAGACTTCATCCTGATGACAACGACTTTGCAAAGTTCAGGGAGTTGATGAGAGGAAACAATATTCCCGAAGAAAATCTTATAGATATGAGCAAAACTGGTAATGTGACTATATATATATATATATATATATACATATATATATATATATATTTGTTTTTTCCCTGAACATATCTCTCACCTGATCTGTAAATGTGCTATCTGGAAAAAAAAACTGATTCATTTTACATTTTCTCTTCCATGAATTATCTTTGATAAAATCCATTATTTAAAAGAAGAAATCCTTACAAATGTTGGGAAATGGCCATGATGGGTTGCTCCTTTATTCATCTTTTGTATTTGTCTTTCCCCAGAGAAGTGTCCTAAAAATGAGAGGGGCACCAACTCGTCCTGAACACTGTAAGTAAGAATGACGTGTTATCAGTGCCACTATGTCAATTCGGTAATTATCTCACTAGAGAGCTTTTTTATGTTACATGAGGTTACTTTTTTTACCCCGAGATTGCAAACCAGTTGAGGTGAATTTAATGCTAAAAAGCAGTTTGGGGGATAAAGCATTATTTCACAAGAACCGTGCCAGTGACAGCCAGCCAGGTGACATGCCTGCTTCCAGCCAGAGAAGCAGGAAAGCCCGATGCTGGTGGGGATGACAGGAAAAACAATGACTTCTCCAGTCAGTTCTGACTTGCGGGTTGTCCGAATGCGTCACCACTCCATGTGCACTATTCCCGCCCATCCCGTGTTTAGTTTTGCATAATAGCAACAGTCACCTCAGAGGCCCTCCTACCATGCCAATGACACAAGCGTTCGATGTGTATTTTCCGGCAGAACGTGATTTCCTTAAAGTGTGATTGTTAAACCTTTAAAGTAATACGAGCCTCAAATTACGATTGGGCTCTAGGCTAACACATGCCCTTTGTCACTGTTGTTGGGAAGAAAGGGACGAAAGAAAGGTCAAACAGAAATATTAGCTTTCATGCTGAATATAATGTCCTGGGGCCAGAGAGCTTTTGCAATCAGAAGACCAGAGTGTAACCCCATCAAAGATCCTGTAAAATCATGTTTGACGCACCATCCCCATGAACATTCATTCTGAAATCATGAAAGTGTTGGAAGGGATCCTGATTAGGAAAGGTCCCATCATACACACATCCCTGAAAAAATCCCAGGGGGTCCCCCCCATATCGTGGGGATGGAGAGTATGATGTTCCCTGTGGGACTGGTGCACTGGGTCAACTAAACGTCACCCGAACCCTTGATGTTGTACTTCCTGAGGCTCATCCAGTCCACTCAACTCAACCTCCTCTCCTGTTTTATGCACCTGTAGCTGCATCACTGAGAACCAGGAACACGGTCTTCCCCATGGAATCAGGATCAACAGCATGAAGAGGATGTTCCTTCTTTCTGCTTCACATCATTTTCTCTATTCATAAACATGTTCGCCTTTCCCATCTCGTCTCTGTCCATCACCATTCACGTCCTGTGTGGTGTTACAGGATTTCTCTGTCCATCACCATTCAGGTCCTGTTTGGTGTTATAGGATTTCTGAATGATTAAATAAATTGATTACACGTGTACCCTGTACCTGTGTGTCTGTGCACATATGCATGTATCCTAAACCTGTGTGTTTAACTTTAAAAACACATAAATATCCACTTTACATACAACTACCCAGGAAAGCATGGCTATCATAGGATCAACATCCCATCAGAGACCATTCAGATTAGGCTTAAATAGAAAAGCCACAGAGGTGTCTAAATGAGAGGGAGAAAAAGGTCTAAACCATCAGCGGAAGGGACGATGGGTATTTTTACTATAATGGTCAAGAAAAAATGTCCCAAGGAAGCATCTTATCTACCACAAGGAAAGAAGTGTGCACACCTCACTGAGATTTATACACAGACAGTCTACAATACCATGAGTCATAATTGAGGGGAACTCCCTAGCATCACAGCACCATTACCCATGAAACTGAGGAGAAGGACTGCTATTTCCTTACAGGAGGATCACAGTCATCCAAGATGGGGCAGCAGCTGAGGCACGGTCAACCCAGAGGGTCATGGTGTCAGTGTAGCGCTTGGACAAACCATCAGATGGTGAGCTCAGTTGGGAAGCTGTTAACACAGTACGCATGATCTAGAGCGTGCCATTCCATTAAGTTTCAAACAGCAGTAGACACGGGAACTTCTAGGGAACGGCCATTCCCATTGTAACAGGCAGAGCACATGTATCAGCTAGCCATGATAGACAGGTGTTCACCATCTAAGACATCAGCACTCAGGATGCACCACTTACTCCAATGGCTGTGCCAAAGTTCAGAGATCCAGTCCACACCTCAGGAAAATAAAATGAGCTTTAAACAGTATTTAATAGAATAAATACAGTACATTCGGGCCTAAAGAGATATGTGCAATACCAAATACTTATTATGAATTCAGAATGGGCATGGAGAGGCTCGCCCATGGAGACATTCACTGATGGAGATGCTCCCTAGTGGAGGAGCTCCCTTGTAGAGATGCTTACTCATGGAGACATTCATCCGTGGAGATGTTCACCCATGGAGATGTTCACCCATGGAGAAGCTCGCCCATGGAGAGGCTCGCCCTTGGAGACATTCACTCCTGGAGAGGCTCAGCCATGGAGAGGCTCAGCCATGGAGAATTCACTCCTGGGGACGATCCCTAGTGGAGGTGGTCACTCACAGACAAGCTTATTCTCTGCCTCTGCCCTTAGCAGGTCCTCCCCCCTCCTCTTTTCCTCTTCTTATGTTGAACACAATATGTAGCAAGTGGTTCCTTAGCTTTTTCTTCTAATTACATGAAGGACTGATGATTTGATCCTTGGTCAATTTTCCCTGCATTGTTTTAACTCCAAAAATTGTTGAGATTTTACAGTATTATAGGCTGAAATGGGTCTGCACAAATTCTGTGTGGAAGCCCTCGCCGCCAGGACCTCAGAACAGGTCTCTATTTGGAGATGGGGGTCTTTACAGAGGTGATTAACTTACAACGAGGTCACTAAGCCAACAGGACTGTTATCCTTATAAGAGGAGATGAGAATCACTACCTTGTACACTTGAAACTAATATAACACTGTATGTTAACTACACTGGAATTAAAGTTTAAAATTATTTAAAAAGAGAACAGGACAGAAGGACATAAACATGCACAGAGGGATGACCACGTGAGGACACGGGGAGAAAATGGTGTCCACATGCCAAGGAGAGAGGTCTGAGGAGGAAAGAGCCTTGGCCATGCCTGGATCTCGGACTCCCAGCCTGCTGGACTGTGAGAAAATACATTTCCATTGTTTGAGCCCCTCCGTCTATGGTCCTTTGTAATATGATCAGGTTCTAATTTCCAATGTCATTTGATTATCGAGGTTTGACAGACACTGATCTGTCGCTGACAACTTCCTGAGAAATCAGTAATTGAATATACTGAAAATGCATGCAAGGAAACAGAGAACCGCCACATACTCCAGCCACGTACACAACACCTGTGAGGAGTGCATCCTCCTCTACCCCATGCTCCCACAGTGTCTGCTTAGGGAATTTACGTCAAACATAGAGTCGACTAAAACTTTCCTTTGATTGAAAATAAATTCAGCACAGGCAGTTACCAGTAGATGAGCCAAAAGGTGCTACATGTGTGTCTGTGTCTGTGTCGTGTGTGTGCCGATCCAGGAGATACCTGGAACTGGGGGGTCAATTTCTTCCTACAGCCGAACATCCAGGAAGCATGGACGTGGCCAAGTGCCAAACCACACAAATTGGGACATTGCGACTTCTGCTGTTCATTTATTTGACATGTACGATGTTGGACTATAGGAATGCTCAATTACTGCTTCAAAGATTATTTATTTATTCCTTTTTTAAAATGTTTATTTATTTTTGAGAGAGAGAGAGAGAGCGAGCGAGCAGGGGAGGGGCAGAGAGAGGAGGAGACACAGAATCCGAAGCAGGCTCCAGGCTCTGAGCTGTCAGCACAGACCCTGATGCAGGGCTTGAACCCACGAACCGTGAGATCATGGCCTAAGCCGAAATCAAGTGCCACTCGCTTCATTGACTGAGCCACCCAAGCGTCCCTGTTCAATTATTTTTACTTATTTAAATCCCTGAAGAGTAGATTTCAGTAACTGTGTCTCCAAATATTGGTAGCGGAGAAAAGTTAATATTAATGAAAAAATCAGATACTCTAGGATATCAAAAATACAATACGGAAATACATCCTGTATTTTATAGCCTTTGAAACCTTCCAAATGGGTGAATATCCTCTTTTTTTTTTTAATGTCATGCCCCAAGTCTATGTATATGTCATATCAAAATTCTTAGCTTCCCAAAAAGGTTAAGAAAATGACTTTTGAAAAAGAATGCCTAAGGAGATGCGGAAATGACTTTCTTTGCCCTACAGAATCACAATTGGAATAACAAAGTCATAAAGTTTCCATCTTGTTCTTGTTCTAATAACTTGAAAGTCTTATTTAGAAAAGATGTGATGGAATCAAGACACAGTCTTTGTTTAGCATATTGTCTTTTTTGTACTTGACTGCCCCTTCTACACGTCCTGACAAAATAACATGTCCCTAAATTTACTGTAAAGGCTTCCACTCTATCGTAAGCCAAACATACGGATATAACAATGGGAGTAAAAACAACAAGTTGGCCAGCTAAAGCTGACTTCTACTCTGTGTCCATATATTTAACAAGCTCTCCCTATTCACGTAGCTGAATAAAAGAATAATATTTACATTTCTCACAGTAATATTCTCTCGGAATGCAACTTTCAGTAGGTAATGTGTGACCCATCCTCATTCTATTATAGTGCCATGCTAGTCCAAGGAGGGTTTTCAGTTTGGTCAACGAATAAACCTAGAAATGTACTAGGAATTAAAATGTATGGACCCCACCCCACACCTTTTGGTTCAGGTGATTTTGCAGGAACCTGTGTTTCAACTAACTTTCTGTAACATTCTTACCTAAAGTCTGAGAAACCACTGTCCTAGTGCGTTATATTAAAGCAGCGAGGGTATATAATACAAACAAATAAATAAAATACTGCAAACAAGAGAAGGAGAATATTAAACAGACTTGGCAAGGCTGTGCCCAGAAAGATGTAGCAAATTTGAGGGCAAATTTGTTGGGTAAGCATTAACTAGGGGAAGGACGGACAGCATCCTAAGAAATGCACAAGAGTGAAGGCCGAGCATTTGGAATTACAGGTTATTTGTTTAGCCACACTGCTGTCCTACAGAATACCACGTACTTTTGCCTCAAGTGCATTTGCTAATAAGTTCATTCAGAATGCTCACTCTTCACTTAATGTTTTTATTTATTTTTGAGACAGAGAGAGACAGAGCCTACACAGGGGAGGGGCAGAGAGGGAGGGAGACACAGAATCCCAAGCAGGCTCCAGGCTCCGAGCCATCAGCACAGAGCCCCATGCAGGACTCGAACTCACGGACCGTGAGATCACGACCTGAGCCGAAGTCGGATGCTCAACCGACTAAGCCACCCGGGCGCCCCACTCACTCTTCACTTAAAACAATAATAGGGGTTGCATAATGCACAGGACATGACTCTGGTTGGGAGGAGGTTGGGTGAGCATCTTTCAAAAGTTCAGAGAGAAAATTAGGGGGAGGTAGCTCAGTCTGTCTACCTGCCTTATTTCAGAAGAAAAACAAAACGGTGCTTCAATGGCTTGAGAGAAATCACCCACTCGAAACAACGGAAGATTAAACATAGAACTGTTTATAAATTCAGGACGTGCGCCCAAGGTTAAACCATGCGCGCACACAGACACACTCCTAAAACCCCATGCACTGATGAAGCCTTAATTTGTGCAGGAAGATGGTCCTACATGTTGGATTCGGGAGCTGCCAATAATGAATGAGTAGGAAGTTTGGAATATACAGCAGGAACCTTTTTTTTGGAAAAATGTAAAACAGGTCATTAACATCCCTACTGAATAACAGCAATGTACACATGTAGAAGGATATTTGAATTCAAACGTCAACAGACTTGCAACTAGAAGAAACTTTTCTAAATTTCTCATGGAGAAAATATGTATATAAGCTTATTTGAAATACTAGGAGTGATAATCTTGCTAACTATAGTTATCAGTTTTTGCCAATCAATTGTGATACATCTCAAGGACCGTGCCCTGTCCTTGGAGTAACGCCATACATTACCTTTCTATGTGCCTTAGTATATGAATCCAGAGCTTTATGGATGTATCATTAAAAGCCATGAGGCTGATCTTCCAGAATGGATGAGGTCATCGTCAGCAATTGTGTCGTAGGTAAGCATGCACTCAGTTATAGAGAACATTGCAACCTGACGCGTGGATAGATTAGTCTTGTAAGAAATTTATGCGTCTTCTACACAGAGACTTCCATATTTCAGATGGGAATTTAAGATTTAGTTTTATAAAGGATAATTTTATTTAAAAAATCGATGGATGATTGGACTCTAGGGCAAGTTATGGAAATAAAGAGTCTTGACATCTACTTCATTGTAACATTCCTTATTATATAGGCACTCAACCAACGGATGCTACTTGCCAATATGCTCTCTCTCTATAAACTCCGTTGCTAAAAATGAAAATAGAAAAAACAAAACAAAAACAACCACCTGTGTTGAAAGAATGACCTATTAAACAAGTAAGTTGACTCTTCCTCAAATGAATATTTTAATGTACTAATTAAACGGAAGAATCAGCAATCCTACACAGGTATTGTTTCATTAGCTTCCAGATTTCTGGAATTGACAGGTCCCTGTGCGTCCAGACATAAAATGTGAACTCAAGAACACTGTCTTCACGCTCAGCTGCTTTTAGTTCCTGAAATAAATACTGTTTCACGGGGTCCACTAGGTTTATTCCCCTTCTGCATGAAGCGTGGTTTCATCGTACTAGAATCAACCACTGAGATCATCTTATTTTCTAGGAAAATGAGGCATTTCAAAGAAAAGGACTTGCCCAAGGTCATCGATTTAGCATTGTGGCAGTACAAGAAGCGTTCTCTGTGCTATGTTAAAATGGGTTTCTTTTTAAAAAAAAAAAATTTTTTTTAACGTTGATTTATTTTTGAAACAGAGAGAGACACAGCATGAACGGGGGAGGGGCAGAGAGAGAGGGAAACAGAATCGGAAGCAGGCTCCAGGCTCTGAGCCATCAGCCCAGAGCCCGATGCGGGGCTCGAACTCGTGGACCGCGAGATTGTGACCTGAGCTGAAGTCGCACGTTTACCCGACTGAGCCACCCAGGCGCCCCTAAAATGAGGTTTCTTTAAATAAGAGACTTTAAGATTGTTTTCTCTCTTTCAAGTATAATTGTAGAGTCAGGGAACACTTATATTTCATTCTGAGAATTAGCTGGCAAAAACTTTAAACTGATGTTTATTTTTAAGATTCCAATCTTACGGGCATATTTAGGGAGAAAATCCAATCTTATATTTGTTTGCTGTAAACATTTTTAAAAAATGACTCAGGGGTGCCTGGGTGGCTCAGTTGGTTGAGCATCCATCTGTGGCTCAGGTCATGATCTCAGGGTTTATGGGTACAAGCCCTGTGTGGGGCTCTGTCCTGACAGCCTGCTTTAGATTCTCTCTCTCTTTCTGCCTCTCTGCCCTGCTTGCGTACTCTCTCTCAAAAATAAGTAAATAAAACATTTAAAAAAAGAGTTGTTTAAGAAAATAAAATAAATGAGTCAGATGTTGAAACACTGGCGGACTCTTGTATTTTATATGGGATGCTGACAAAATCCATTCCACGAAAATGATGGTAGATCCCAATGACTAATACAGATTGCTTAGATAAACAACTTTCTTCAGATGAACACTTTTTAAACGAAATCTTCTTGGTACAGATCATGTTAGAATGGCACAGTTCTAACACATTCATAAAGAGAATCATTATAAAGAAAATCCCAAGACTATTGAGCATTAGGGGAATCACTCAATTCATCACACACTATGAAGCATCTGCAATGCACTGGACACTGTATGAGGTGGAGAATTATGTGTGTAGCTTTAGGAATTCTACAATCCTATTGATTGAGAAAGGATTGTGCAGAGGTCAAAAAAGCAAAACATGTTTGAGATTCTCAGATTTATTGCAGTGACTACAATGGTATTCATTCATTCATTCATTCATTCATTCATTCATTGAGAACACAAGTGAGGGAGAGGACCAGAGGGACAGAGAGAATCTTAAGCAGGCTCCACACTCAGCACAGAGCGCGATGCACGGCTTGATCTCATGGCTTTGGGATCCTGACCTGAGTAGAAATCAAGAGTCAGATGCTCAACCCACTGACCCACCCAGGCACTCCAGCTACAATATTATTATTGTTGTTAAATTACGATTGCATTAACTTACTAATGGGTGTCGTTGGTGTTCATTAAATATCTGCTGAACATGTGAATGAATCAATGAATGAATGGAGTCCCCAGTTCATGGGATGTCTAATGGGTGTTTCCAGTTCCCAAAGTGCTTCTCGGGCTTCCAAAAAAAAAAAAAAATAGGTTGAATCCAGTGTTAGCATATTTTGGCTGAGGCACAAATTTTAAATGTTGTAAGAATTAAATATCTTGGGTCCCTTGGCTCACTCAGTTGGTTAAGCATCTCATTCTGATTTCAGCTCTGGTCATGATCTCATGGTTCATGAGTTCGAGCCCCATGTTGGGCTCTTGTGTTGACCATGCAGAACTCGCTTGGGATTCTCTCTTTTTCTCTCTCTCTCCCTTTGCCTCTCCCCCACTTGTGCTTCCTTTCTCTCTCAGAACAAATAAACATTAAATAAAAGGAATTAAACATCTTGAAAATATCTGTTATCACAGCATGGTGTGCTCACGTGTCTTTCAAAACCAGAAATTGAAGAAAAGTATAAGAGAAAAATTTATAATTCTAAACCAAGGCAGATTAATGTGGTAAGTGTAAAGGTTACAGGAGCTAACTGTAAAAAAAAAAAAAAAAAATGGAAGTCCTATTACTATAAATAAATGTATCAAATCAATACGTTGCACACGCTAAATTTACACATTCTATTCCAAATATATTTCAATAATAAACAAAAATAAAACCTGCAGTATGCAACTAAAAAATAAAAAAACAAGTAGAGATCCAATTCCAATTTTGGCTTCCATTTTGAATTTCGATCTCATTGTCTTACATTCAGATGTCAGTATTTTCATAGACATTTGTAAAGATTATATGTTCTCTCAGGTTTTAATGCTGTTCACCTTTGGATAGAAAATAAAAATTGACTGTAGTACCATTTTTGAGAACAGTTGCCTAAAGACAAGAACTGAGGTCATTCAATATTGTGACCTTTGAATCACATGATGCAATAAAGTTGAACTCTGATACATTATGAAATATCAAATCCACTGTTACACACTAAAACCTGTATCTGAGATCATTAACTCACAATTATCTTTCAAAATGGAAGTCCAGATTGTTTTCCCTACCTTTCATAAAGAGTCATTTCCCTTGGGTTTTTTTTCCCCTTCTAGTAAATATCACTATCATCCAGTTGATTGATCAGCCAAGTAACCTTGTACGTCCCTGATAACAACATTCCATCGCTGTCACTCACCATGAGCTCATCATTCTATTTCCCATATAACGGCTGGAAAGATAATTTCAAGATATACACCAGAGCATGCACCCCCTACTTAAAACCCTGAATGCCTTCACCTAACACTTAAAAAAATGCCAAACTCATCGCATGCCTTATTAGCCCTGAAATGATGGTACCAGTGTACTTCCCCAGTCTCCACCCTTATCGTATCTTCTTGGTCTCATTTGTTCCTTGAAGTTCCCATTCCTTGAAGTTTCCATTCCCATCTAAAGACTTTTTTCCGTTTTTTCCCCAAATTATTTTTCCTTTGTCAACTATAGTCCTCTGCTAGGACTTTGCCCCTCCTTCACGGCTCAGCTCTCATATCTCATTCTCAGACACTGTATCTTCTAACCAACTGATGGATTTTTTCAGCCCTGTGCTCCATTACTCATGATCAGACACTCTCACTTTATTTTCTATACTGCACTGCTTGTAACTCCTCTGGTCTTCATATGGTTTGTTGACCTCCAATGTCCCTCACTGGACTGCAGGTTTCATCAGCGAGGTGTCCTGTCTTCTGTTTACTTTCACTGCCATATCTGGAGCATCTAAATGTACTTAGGACACACCAACCAAGACAGGTGGGTAGGTACTTGTAATGGGCTGAATTGTGTCACCCAAAATGCATTAGGTTAACTCCCTGATTCCTCCAATAGCTCGAAACGTAGCTGTATTTGGAGATATGGCCTTTCAAGAAGTCATTAGGGGCACCTGGGTGGCTAAGCTGGTTAAGGGTCTGACTCTTGGCTTCAGCTCAGCTCGTGATCTCATGGCTTGTGGGTTCTAGCCCTGCATCGGGCTGTGCCCTGACAGTGAGGAGTCTGCTTGGGATTCTCTCTCTCCCTCTCTGTCTGCCTTCCCCTGCTCACGCTCTTTCTTTCTCAAAATAAATAAATAAACTTTAAAAAAGTAAAGAGGTCATTAAGGTAAACTGAGGTCATTAGGGGTGAACGCTAATTCCGTATGACAGGTGTCCTTACAAGAAGAGATCAGGACACAGACACGCACAGACGGACGACCGCATGAGGACCCAGGGAGAACATGGTGTCTACGTGCTGAAGGGAGAGGCCTCAGGAGAAACCAGCCTGAACCCCGCCTGGATCTTGATCCCCTAGCCTCCAGGACAGGAAGACAGTAAATATGTGTTATTAGAGTCGCCCCATCGGTGGTATTTTCTTATTACAGGCCCTAGTAAACTAACACCGTACTCAATAAATATTGATCCATGTTCATCACACCTTCCTTCTAGGTAAAGAAAAAGAACTACTTCAGGGAATGCTGACATTTCTCGAAACCTGGGTCTCTCCTGCAGCTTATTTAATTTGCCATGACACTATCCTTTATGACATCAGGATTTTCATTTGAAAATAATTAAAATGAGCCTTTGTAAGAAAACAGGTCTTGGAAAAGCGTTTGTGAGCCCAGAGTCTTACGGCCCAGGATGCTTGTTCAACGTCTGATCCTGCCGTGGGCACAGACGACCGAGCTCCTGTCACAGAAGGAGGTACGATCCAACCTAGAGAAGAAATCTACCTTTTCTGATGTGAATAGATTCTAACATCAGAAAGTGCTTCTGTCAAGCTCCAGTGACATGGAAACTTGCACAGAAAACCATTCCTGAGCTGCACTAAGTGTCAGGTTGTGATCACTGTTGACTGAACGTTCTCCACAAGTGCTGGGACGCAGGCTAGGCGGCAAAAGTTCATTTTTTAATCAGCTGAAGCTGCAAAGATGAGACGAGTAATCAACTTTGGGACTGAGAGTTCAGGAGCATCGCGATGTGAAGTGAGGCAGGCAGATCACACAACGTTCCCAAGCAGATGAACTTGCCCTTGGGGAGAATCCTCTGGGTGCTGTAGTTGGAAAATAAATGTTTATACCACTGGTAATTGAGCATTTGTACGTCACCTACTGTAGGTGACTGATTTAAATGTGACTCATCGAATGTAGTTTCATAGGCCAAGCAACGGCCGTGCATCAGAAGTCACGGGATTACGTGCCACACGCAGCCTTTTATGTGCGGGTGACACAGGATGAAGCATCTAATGTCTTTCTCTATTAATTTCGTTTTTTTTTTTTAAACAAATGTGTGATAGAACACAAGGGGAGTAATTTTTAAGGTCACTTACTGCTCTGTAGGACTAGGATTTTAAGTTTCCGACTTGCCTACTGGCTCACCTCAATAGACAGAAGTACCTGTTTCACAGGGGAAGCAGTTAACACAAAAGGGACATTTCAAAATAACACGTGAAGTGGCACTGGGCAATTGTGAAGTTAGTTTAAATCTGTGAGGCTCAGGAATGTCTCCGTCATTATGGAATTTCCACAGAGAAGTTGTCCAGAAAATATGCTGTGAAAATCACCTTTGGACTATTGATGATTAACATAAAGAACAAAGTATACAATTCCAGGGATGTCCAAAGAGGTGTTTTATCAACCAGGTGGTCATCTTTTGGTTGAAAGGAAGTAACAAGTTTTCTTCAGAAGTGAACATAATTCACCTGGACTGTTCCTCACATCAAAGACACCCTTCCTTACTCTTTGTAAATATTGTGTCAATACACAGAAGCCTGCTCTCTACAAATTTCTTCTCTTCTCTTCTCCACATTGAGACCAGTGTGACGCTTTTGAAGTGTGATGGCCTCACTGATACTCACCAGAATTACTGCACCCAGAAGACACAGTAATAGGATGATTCTTCAGGAAATTCCATCTTAAATACATAGCACCCAGTTTTTATTTTATTTATCTATTTTAAAGTTTATTTATTTTGAAAGAGAGGCCAAGTGGGGGAGGAGCAGAGAGAGAGAGAGAGAGAGAGAGAGAGAGAGAGAGAGAGAGAAAATCCTAAGCAGACTCCGTGCCGTCAGTACAGAGGCCGACACGGGGCTCAAACTTAGAAAACCATGGGATCACGACCTCAGCTGAAACCAAGAGTTGGATGCTTAATCAACTGAGCCACCCAGGCACCCCCTTGCCATTCATTTCTTAGATGTGTATAGCCCCACCTCCAGAAAACAGACCTGGTGATCACAGTTTCACCTCACAGGTAATGAAAGAGAAATAATGTGTAGAAAGACATTAGAGATACTTCTTCATTAGTCTTGTAAGTAGTATTCATCCACATGTCTATAGCTAGAGCTCAATCAGGTGGTCGCAGCAAGTTTTAAGAGAGGACAACAAATGGGATTCATCATATGCACACAAGATAGAAGGAATGGGTTTGAAGCTTCTGTACTGAAGCTCGACAGAGATGGAAAACACTGCTAAAGAGAAGCAGTAGCTTAAGTAAGACATGTTGATGTGGAATGTACATTACGGGCATTCGACATCATCTAACATGCCTGGAGTCTGGTGTGCATGTGGGGGGGGGGGCAAGTGATAGTCCAGAAAATATATGGAAGGGACAAATCACAGAGCCCCTTGTATGTCATGTCAAGGAGTTTAACTTACATTCTAGAAGCAGAGCAAGACCAGGGAATAACATGATCCGCACAGCATTTTGAGTGGCATCTTGGAGGACCTACGTAAGGGTACAAAAGTGCATTCCCTAAAGAGGCCTCTAATACAGAAAAACTGGACCTTGCATAAATTTCCATACCCATGCCCTTTAGCAACGGATCAATTTCCCAACATGCAAAACAAAACCCCATGGTATTTATGCAGAGGAACGGAAATCAGGATCTTAGACAGATAGTTGCATACTCATGTTGTTGGCAACAGTATTCACAACAGCCGAGGTGTGGAAACAACCAAAACAGACAGTGGCAGACAAACAGATAAAGACAAGCTGTTATATACATACAATGGAACAGTGTTTGGCCTTTCAAAAAGAAGGAAATTCTGCTCTGGGGCAACAATGCATGATGACCTTGAGGACATTATGCTAAGTGAAATAAGCCAGTCCCAGAAAGACAAATATTGTGTGATCTGACTTCATGTGCCAACCAAAATAGTGAGAGTCATGGTACCCAAGAGAGGAACGGTGGTTGCCAGGGGCTGGGTACAGGGGCATATGGGGAGTCATGAATCCATGGGCATGAGGTTTTAGTTAAGCAAGATGTGTAAGTTCTAGAAATCTACTGGACAACATTTACGGTATGGTCGACAATACCGCCTCGTACACGTAAAACTTTGTTAAGATGGCAGATCTCTTGGTGAGTGTTCCTCCCACAGTAAAATAAACATTTTTAAAAAGAAAGACAATTCCAAGAACCAAAAATAATGTTACACCAAAACAGCAGCAAGATAGAAACACAAAATCCAATGAGTTACAGCAAAAAATGTAGGTGGTGGGCAAAGTCAAGGGCTTGGAGTTTTGGTTTGTTTGCTGGGATGATAGCTAACACTAGAGACCGGGTCAGGAGTTTCAAGCTGGGGCCCCTTCACCACGATGAGGGAGCATGACCCGAGCATTGTGTAGGAGTTCTGGATTCTTGGTAGGAGCTATGTTGACCTGAGGTCAGTATTTATGCCTGGTCCTTGCAGAAGAAACAGCAAATGTCTCTGGAGGAAAGCAACTCTCCTTTGGTGGGAAGATGCCACGGATTACGGTGAATCAAACATGAGATCACAGAAGGAATCACCAAAACCCAAGAGAAGAAGCCCCTTTGGATGACAAAGGCAAAGCAAGGATTCGGGACCCCAAAGCCAAACTACACGGGGATTATCATAGAATTCTACCAAAGAGTATAAAAATCCAGCCTGAAGTGTTTAAAAACGTCCAAAGCATAATGAAAGATTCACCAGAGAGCATGAGATTATCAAGTAATCCGCAAAATGTGACAAAGGAAAGTGAAAGCTTAGAACCAAAATCTTTAATTTCAGGAATCCAAAAGATAAGCAAGGATCAATTTATCCACAGCTTATGGGAGTGGATGCGAAGAGAGGAGGACAGTTGAAAAACACGTGACGTGCACAAAGGCAACATCATCCACACGTTGCATCAGCGAGCAAACAAACAAAAAAACAGGCAAATGATGAAAAGAGGTAAAGGTGCTGATGTTGTTTTCTTTGGAGGCACTCCTGATCAGCAAACACTTGATTAATGATCTTTCATTAATAATTTACCCTGTGTTAGCTTTTCTCTACTGTGTTAGGTACCATTCGGAGTATTTGCTGTAGCTGAACAGTTTTAATTGTCGCTTTTGCTTTTATTGTGATAATAGCTTCCTGTGAATGTTATCTGTCATGTTTTCCAGTGGTGTTTAATCTCCCTGGACTTTCCATTCCAGGTGTCTGGTGGGGTCGAGGCAGGGAGCTTTTTATGGCTTACCAGGTTTTTCACTTCAAGGGCACTTTCCTAGCTTCATTCAGTGAACTTATGTTGTAACTGATGGCTGGATTCAGTTTGGTTTGGTGCGGTATTTGCTTGCTTTGTTTACCAGTTAGAGCACCGAATGTCAGGCGCTCTTGATTACGCAGGACAGAACATTTTTACTATTTGCTTCTTGGTTTGGTTTTTCTTTTCAAAAGGAGCAATTACTTCCCCAAAGACCAAATCCACTAAATTATAGTCAGTATCCACACTCACTCGCATTTTGATAGAAATATCTACAGTAAAACCTAGGTTTGTGACCATAAGTTGTCCCGAAACATGCTTGTAATGCAAAGCACTTATATATCAACGCGAATTACCCCACAGGAAATCATGGAGACTTAGATGATTCAATCCACAATGCAAAAAATAGTCATATAAAAATGATTACAATCCTGTAACATAATACAAAATAATAAAGAAAATACAAAATATAAAGAAAAATGAACAAGTTAACCTGCACTTCCCTTTGAGAACCTTCATGGCTGGTGTGAAGGAGACAAGAAAGAGGAGGGTTGTTGTGTAGGCGGCTTTCAGTATTACTAAGAGTCACTGCTATCTATTGGCTCAATGGAATCTCTTTCTGCATGGGGGCCATTGTATACGCTCACACGGATGTTGACTACAGAATAGTATTGATAAACTCTTGTCATGTACTGTATTTAATGGAACTGGCCTATATAAGGTAGCAGAGGAAAGGGTCTACATCCACAGGCAGCCTGACCTAGAATGAAGCAAAGCGTTCCTTGGCTTACCCTTGTCTGGACAAGCAAAGGACTGTCCACAGGGGCTTGGAAGGGACAAAAACACACTAGTTCCAGTTGTGAGCACCTTCCAACGTTCTAAAAAATCACTCATTTCTGCCACACACGGAGCGTCGGAGCATGGGAGATGATCACCCACAATCCCTCAGCAAGAGAGAGAGAAGAACCATCGGCTCAGTTGTGATGGTGTGATGTTTGGCATCACGTGCTACTCATATTACAAGACATCACTCGTTTATCAAGTTAAAATTTATCAGAAATGTTTGCTCATCTTGTGAAACACTCTCAAGTCACTTGCAACCTAAGGTTTTTATTGCGATTGAAGAAAGAGGAGACACCATCTGCATTAGAGAGGAAAAAAGTAATATAAACTAAGTTGGATCTTGTTATGAAAAGGAGTGCAGATTTTTTTTTTTTAGTGGAGAAAATGTTAGCATGTAAGGAACGACAAGACCATCCATAGGCAGACTGCTGGGGGTCTGCGATATTTAAGGCTCTTCAGAGACAGTGTTGTCTCTTCTATTAGGGTTTCCCCACGGGGATGTGGCTGATTGTGAAGAATTTCCCCAGCACACCTTTGAGAGAAAGGGAATATATCTGAGTCCCTAACGACATCCTTGGTAGAACCAGAAGATAAGGTTCCCAGAGGTAGGGGCGCATTCGTGTGCAAGGGGAATATTTGCTGGACTAGGACACCGATGAGGTGCAAGTTTATCAAAGAGGATGTGGGAAAATGCAGGTGGCCAAGCTGAGCTGCGGGTCCCAAATGTGAGCCCAGGTCTCCCTCAGCCCATCCCCGCATCTCGAATTCCTGAAGCATCCTCAGCACCGCATTTGTCACAGGAGGCTATTCCCGGGTCCACGGCCGGGCCAGATCTGAAAAAGTGAGGATCCGTGCCAGTGCCGTGTTTCCAATCCTAGGCACAAAACGGGGCAGACTAAAACCTAACGAAAGCAACAGTTCTATGAACAAATGTAAACAAATATTCTGTTTAAATGACACACCATCGTCGCCTTCGGGTATTCAGTACTGAATGAGACTACAGACGTTGCATGAACAAGACAAAGACTTGCTGTAGAGTGGAAGATAGTTTTTATGATGCTCACTTGTGTTATTTCATTGATGCATGATGGCCTGCAGATAAACGGAAATTCTACATCACGCATTCCCTTCTGTTGTTGTGTTTCCTTTTCTCTTAATCACCGGCTTCCTTGAGAACAGGTATTTCCAGATAGGAATATGAAAAAACAAGGAAAGCAAACTATCACCGTGACATTGTCAAATATTTGGTCACATTGGCACTTCACAAATCATGACACTGAGTGTTCCTAGTATGCATGTTTCTAAGTACAGTAAACAGAACGTGCTTGGTGCAAACGATGTAAAAACACATGGGTCACACCTGTCTGCTGATGTGCGTATTGTAGTCACCGGTTAGTTTGTGAGTAAGAAGAGCAAGTGGTAAGAGAGACATGAGAAACTAGTTTCTAAAGACTTAGGAGAAACATGGAAAGCAGAGCGTGAACGCAGAAAACAATAAGATAATTCCAGGTGTGCTTCGCATTGGTTTTGCAAGAGGAGGTCAGGATGCTTTTTTAAAAAGATCTGCTTATTCTTTCACACTTCTTACCTACTTCTTTTTCTTCTGCTCTGTTTTAAAAACCATGAGCATCCTTTAGAAATCATTTTCTATAACTGAAACTAAAAGCTCCTGTTTTCCATGTTCATCTAATATGCTAGGCACTAAAAAATAGTGCGTTTGAGACAGGAGCTATGAATTCCTTTTGTAATGAATCAATACTTAATATATTGTTATTAAGCAAGTTCCGTACAGTATTTGAATTTCATCGGTTTTCCCTAATGTAACTTTTCTGCTCCAGGATCATATCCAGGACATCATATTGCATTTAGTCCTAATGACACCTCAGTCATCTCTAGTTAGTTTCCCAGACTTTCCTTGTTTTTGATCATCTTAAATGTTTTGAGGACAATTATTCAGGTATTTTTAGAATATCTTTGCAGTGAGGGGCACCTGCATGGTTCAGTCAGTTAAGCGTCTGACTTGGGCTCAGGTCATGATCTCAGTGTTTGTGAGCTCGAGCCCCACGTCGGGCTCTGTGGTCACAGCTCAGAGCATGGAGCCCGATTCACATTCTGTGTCGCCCTCTCTCTCTGCCCCTCCCCCACTCAAGCTCTGTCTCTCTCTCTCTCTCTTTCAAAAATAAACCTTAAAAAAAGAATATGTTTCAAGTGAAATTTGCTTGATGTTTTTGTAATGACTAAACTGGAGTTATGGCTTTGGGGAAGAAGATCATAGACATACAGTGCCATTTTCATCACATCCTATCAAGGGTACATACTATCAATTTTATAAATACATACGTCTTATATATATACCTATCAATTATACGTAATTATAGTATATTTGTCACACAATATATAACATATATAAGTGTATATTGTATGTCATATATAATATATAATATTGTGTATTATGTTATGTATATATTATTATATATTATGTTATATATTATATAATAAATATACTATAATATTACATATTATATATATTACAGATCTATTACATATATAGTATTCTAAATATTACCCATATATTACATACATAGATTGTATACATCTATATGTATAGAAATATACGTAAATATATTACATATGTAATATACATGTAGTATTGTTGTTTTTTTTAATGTTTTTTAACGTTTATTTATTTTTGAGAGAGACAGAGACAGAGCAAGTGCGGGGGAGGGACCGAGAGAGAGGGAGACACAGAATCCGAAGCAGGCTCCAGGCTCCGAGCTGTCGGCACAGAGCTGGATGCGGGGCTCAAAAGAGATCATGACCTGAGCTGAAGTTGGATGCTTAATGGATTGAGCCACCCAGGTGCCCCTGTTTTTATATCTTTACTATATTTTCTATATTTTATAGTTTTTATATATTTTTATATTTTTAATATTTTATATTTATATTTTATATTTTCATATTTATATATGTTTTAATATTTTTTGTATTTTTGTGATAAAATCACTTTATATTTTTACATTTTTATATTTATATACAAAGCATACGTTAACACTATATATTTATATAATTTGTAGGAACCTTCAGGAAGGACCTAGGTCATTTTGTTGTTGAATTTCTTCCTCCATTAACCCGGTATACTTTTACATCTGATCAAGGCTCCTCTCTACTCCCTCATACCTGTTTCTCTCCTACCAATACTCTGAATACGTTCACAATTTAAACTTTCTGGTATTACCGTAAAGTAGATCTTACCTGCAATGATATATTCTAAATTGTTACTGCTTACACAGATAAAGGA
Organism: Prionailurus bengalensis; assembly: GCF_016509475.1. Taxonomy (NCBI): domain Eukaryota; kingdom Metazoa; phylum Chordata; class Mammalia; order Carnivora; family Felidae; genus Prionailurus; species Prionailurus bengalensis. The sequence continues at coordinate 2,976,650 of NC_057361.1, forward strand.
CACTGCTATGTATATGCGTGTATATGGGTACATATAATCTATTTTAACTCTTTATAAAACATTCTCCTATGGCAGCACCTTATCTATGATTTTCTATTACTTGTCTAATATTACATGACAATGGGCTCCATGTTGTAGAACGTGGTTGTCCTGCTGACTAAAACGCTGCTCACGACACACAGAACCTGTCCATTTCCACTCGCCACCGCCCGTGGGCACCACCTTCCTGCGTGTGTTTCTGTGCACTGGACAAGCATGGGCACCTTGCGTAAGTGGACGCATGTCATATCTGTCCTTCCGTGACTGGCATAGGGCATTTGGTGTACTGTCCTCCAGGTTCATCCAGGTTGTCTCATGTGATAGTATTTTCATCTTTTTTAAGGCTCAATAATACAAATAGCCAGAAGTGGAATTGCTGGACCCTAGGGTAATTCTATTTTTTAACCTTGTGGGAAGCTTCAATACGGTTCTCCAGACCATCTGTTACCGGTCTGCATTTCCACCAACAGTGCAGGAGGAAATCTCCAACTTCTCAGCATGCTCGCCAACACCTGTTTCTTGTGTTGTTGATTTTAGCCATTCTGACAGGTGTGAGGTGGTTCCTCATTGTACTTTTGATCTGTATTTATTTCGTTGATGATGAGTGCTCTCTTCAGCGGAGAAAGATCTATTCATATTCAAGTCGTTCAACTCCTTCGTCCTTTTTCTCATCATGTTTTCTTTTGTTGTTTTGTTTTCTTTTTTTTGCTACCGAGTTGTATGAGTTCCTTATACTCTTATGGGTTTACACTGGCTCTTGGCATTATTAATATCGAGAATAGTGAGAATGAACATTTTGTGATTTCCTTCTCTTTCATGGATAACTCCATCTTATTTCTCCTATGATTACATCATGCTTTTTGGGCTGAACAACTCTGATTTAGTAGCAGCGTTCTGTTTGTTTTAGCTGGTTTTCATTTTCCCTTAGGTTAGCAACACATTTATGCAGTTTTCGCATTTTAAAATCAGGATTAAATTTGAAATGCATTGAAGAGTTTTGTGTGACTCATTTGTGATCAGTTCTTATTAATACTTTCTTATGCCATATATTAATGTTGGTTTGGTATGTGGTTGACTTTTTCCCTGATATTTAGGAAGGGTTGCATCTGTTTTCCCTTGGACCCTTTCATTTTTGCTTAAAGTGTGTGGTCTGCAAGTGTCCCGTAACACACTTTCATGGTTACGTTATGCCCTCAGGGTTTTTTTTGTTTTAAACGTTTATTTTGAGAGAGAGATTTGCACAGAGAGGGACAGAGAGAATCCTAAGCACGCTCCACACTGTTAGCATAGAGCCCAACATGTCTCTCAAACCCACAAACCGCAGGACCTGACCTGAGCCAAAATCAAGAGTCAGACGCTCAACCGACAGAGTCACCCAGGTGCCCTGGAATGAACTCTTTTTCATCAAAAATAATTTTGCACGTATCTAGATGCTCAAGGCACAGTGTTTCTGGATGTAAAACGTATTTGGTTCCCACTTTCTTACCTACATTCTGTGTTACCCGTTCTGATTATCACCACACAGAAACTGAGGCCAGTCCTAATCTTCATCCTTATCAATCAGCCTAGTATTTTGGCCAAGGTTACGTGCCACATAAATAAAGAGCTATTCCTCACCATGGGCCCTGGAATGAGAAAACATGCATATCAAGAGTCTCAGACAAGCCATAGCCTGTGTGGCCATGAGATCAAAATAAATACCAAGTCATGCAAACCACCATTGATGCTGGGTGTCTGAGACACGAGCCAACTGGCTGATAAAAACACCCACCGTGCTTCTCGCATCTGAAATGTCCAAACGTGAGCTCAACATCACGTGCCCCAAGCCCGCCCACATTTAGTCTTTGAGTGTGAGAAGTCTCCAAACTTCCAAATCTTGCAATGCTTTCTGAACATTCTTCGTCACTCACAAGGTATATTCAAACTCAAGTAGATCGTGAGGGGTCTACTTGAAAATGTTTGCAGGAATCAGACACCACTTACTGAGACCACCGCGACCACTCAGCCGGACTGCCACCCTCAGTTCCATCGATCGGTTTCACAAGACCCCCGAGTGGTCTCCCCACCGGTCTTCCACACTGCCCAGTGACTATCAAGAAATCAGCTGGATTATCTGGTGAAAGCTGAAGTCAAAGCACGGCATTTCGCAACTCAAAGCCCACGAGTGGCTTTCGATACTAAGGGTGAGGGTCAGTATTTCCAAAGCGGTTCCACAATACTCCTCTTTGTACTTGATTTGCCATGGTTTAATTTGTAGCTTTTCATGAAATTCAAACTATCTTCAAATGTCTGTGTAGTGTTTCTCGGATGCAGTTAAAAACAAAACAAAACAAAACATTATTTCCAAATACCAAATGTATGAGCTCCTTCTATCTCTCCTTTGGGTTATGATACACTACTTGCCTGCATGATAATCTGTATGATTTTAGTCTTTGGATTTTTCAGATTTCAAGTTTTAAGCTGGTTAAAATGTTTGCTTTGCCTTTTAAAGGACAAGAGTGCTTCCACTGTTCGATGCAATGTTTGAGATATATTAATTCGTTCAATTTGATGAACTTTGTTTTCCAAATGTTCTCTATCGTTAGTAATATTTTAGTGAAGTAGTATGTCCTTCCTGAAACAGGTGTGCAAAACCTCGCGGTCAAATCTGGAGTGCATATGACTATCGATGTGTGCTATGATGATGTTAGGAGTTGGGATTCTTCAAATTTACTTTTATTTTTTGTTAATGTTTATTTATTTCTTTTGAGACACACACACACACACACACACACACACACACACACACACACACAAAGAAAGGGAGAGAGAGAATAGCAAGCAGGCTCCGTGCTGTCAGCACAGAGCCCCACGCAGGGCTAGAACTCATGAACTCATGACCTGAGCCGAAAGACACTCAACCCACTGAGCCACCCAGGCGCTCCGAGCCTTACCTCTAGAATTGTTATACCTTCCTGGTGTGTTTCATCGCTTACTCTTTTCCAGTGTTCCTTCCCTCTCTCCCCCCACCCCGATTTTTGCATTTTTGCAAAGGGAGCTTTCACGTATTTCCACTGTGATTTATCTGTGTTCACAGGGGCCTTTGTTTCCAATGTGGGACTAGATGATATCGAACCATTCCTCAGGGGGGAGGAACCACAACCCACAGTTCATTGACAATAAATGTTGTAATAAAGAACGGCGCTCGGCATATCCCCCAGGAAGGCAATGGCCATCATCTGGCAAAATAAATGCATCACCCTGAAACTAAAACCAAGAAGTAAGCAACAATTGAAAACTCACTAAATGCAAACACATGCATGAGCTATGGGAGTCACAGCAGTGCCTTACCTTCAGGCAGGAAGCCGCCCCCTCTGACATTTGCAGGAACCATGGGGTATCTCCTCTAGTCCTATCAATACCTATGCTTCCTATCAATACCTATGCTTATGACGACTGCCTGCCGTGTGCATTTATCGCAGTTAGAACGGCCATCGGATGCATCACGGAGGTTGGCAGATTCTTTTTCCCTATGTGGATAGGTTTGTGGGATTGTTGTATGGCTTGGTGGGCTTCCGAGGCACATAGAGAGGAGAGAATTTCTGGAGAGAAAACTTCACAAGGACAGGTGCTGAGGTGTGTTTGTGGTGCTGCTGTTCCCGTGTGGAGATCTGAGATTTACCCCTTCGGTGCCTGCACGCTTCACCACCGCTGAAAATGTTCTCGGTGGTTGAAAATGAAACCGCACTGTTGAATGCATCAAGTCCACATGTACATATGTAACCAGATCTACAGTCACTTGTGGTGGTCCGATCTTATGGAAGTGAGGCTGGCTACATAAAGAAGAAGGCGGATCAAGAGAAAATTTACTCTTTCATCGGCTCCCCTGAGTCTCCAGGTTACCGACTGCACGTCCTGGGACTGGTCAGCCTCCAGGTTGCCAACTACACATCCTGGGACTGGTCAGCCTGCAGAGTCCCATGATCCAGACTCAGTGAACACAAATGGAGATGGGCAGTCAGCTTTGAATTTGACATACACAACAAAGCTTTCTCTTCCCAGCGTAACTTATGCCCATGCTATATGTAAAATGCAAATTTAACGAAGCAGCCTGTATTTTAATCTGACAACCCTGCCCCTATATATGCACCTGGAACTGTTTTTGGCACGGGGTTTCAGCACAAAAGCATAGCACAAAAACCAACCTGGAGTGGACATTTCTGTCCAAGGGCAGAAACTATGAGGAAGGAGCAGTAACAGAGGAGAGTGGGAGGTAATTTCGAAGCATGTAAGTTGTACACGGACTGGCCAGTGACAGTGGCCTTTCTGCTAAAGAATTGCTCACGGGCTTCTAGAAACACCCAGAGGCCCGTGTATCTTTTTGAGAAGAGGGTCTTACAGTAGCAGGAGGCATGTCGAAAGGGGTAAAGCTGGAAAGCAAGGCTAGGGAAACTGCACAGCGCTTTGTAGAGTTTGCAAGAACAATGGCTCTTACTGGCACTGCAGTGACCTTTTTAAACACACAGTTAAGAAAGCCAGGTCCCACATCAAGTGACCAGGATGTCCATGGGAAGGCTTGAAATTCCACGTGGTTAATCACCACTCTTAGGGTGTCTAGTTTCCCCTGTTGGCTCAGCACTACGGGATTTCCTACGATGTAAGATTCCCAGTCTTACATCCCAAGAAACCAGGAACTCCCAAGAGAACTAAGATGAGCTGTCACCTAACTACTCTGAGTCCAGATCTCAAAAACATACTTATCATCCTTCTGACTCTGAACACTTGTATGTTGGTAGGGAATCCAAGAGGCGTTGACATAAAGACTATTAGATGAAAAGCGAGGGGCGCCTGGGTGGCTCTGTTGCCCTAAGCGCAGGTCATGATCTCACGGTTTCATTAGTTAGAGCTCCACGTCGGCTCTGCACTGCTTGGGATTCTCTCTCTCTCTCTCTCTCTCTCTCTCTCTCTCTCTCTCTCTCTCTCCGCCTCCCTCCTCATGCACTCTCTCAAAAGAAATAAATAAAAAAGAAAAGTGCAATGATACAGAGAGAAATCAAAATGTCTTTTAGGCCTTTACTTTTTCTGTTCTTGGCACGTCGTGAGTCAAACAACCTAATGGATTTGGGCAAGAGTTATATGCTGTAGGTCCTTCAGGACAGAGTAGACAGGTGTCTGCTCACCCTTTACAATGAACATGTAAACTAGAAAATGCAAAAGGAAAAGACAGGACACCTGGCTTCCTAGAGATCATTCTAGAAACGGCAAGAATATTAAATGAATTGCAAGACCAGAGTTTTGTCCTGGATGCAGAGAAATGTAAAAAGTAGAAAGCAAAGAACAGAACATGGCTGGAGGGCAAGGTGTGGGGGAGAATGACTTGTGTACTTGAAGACTTCACTCAGATATCTAAAAAAATCTGGGTCTATAGGAGAAAAAAAAGGAAGGGAGATCTCCATAGAATTCTTCACAAGTTAATAACTGAGCCTCCAACATATCATATCTCCTATCGTTCAGTGTGCACTGAGTGAATATACCCAGGTAATGGATGTAATTAGGACCCAAACGGCATGTGGAGGGCAAGAGAGCTGTATTTAAAGGGAACCGGGGAGGACAGTGTTACTTAAATATTAAACTCAATCCCCATGTTGACTGATGAGAGAGTATTATCCATCTCCTAATGCTGAAAATGAACAATGTGGGAAGGAACACTGTCAGATACGGAAAAGATTTCATTTCATTTTTCATGCAAGAGGCAACAATATGGGGTGATCTACAGAGGGAATACAATGCAATGTATGCTCCAATGCAATAATGGCTCCAAAAGCAGAGGAAAAAAGAAATGAAAGAATCTGCTTCAAGAACCCAAACTGGCCTCTTTTAAAATAAAGGAAGCAAGAGGTCAGTTGAAGAAGCAGGAGTCTTGAGAGACTTTCATCAAAAGGTGAGGGAGGGTCAAAGCCCAAATGAGAATTAGTCTGATGTTATGATTCTCTCTAGCATAGACTTCTGAGTCTATGCTATATGTAATTAATTACACTCATCTGGCGAGAAAGTCCTTCATCACAATTGTTTTTGTTGCCTTTTGTGGGAGAATAGAAAGTACCTTCAAAGTAAATAAAAAAGAATTTGTGAAATCAAGACAGACAGACTGTGACCGGTCCTGTGCCCAGAGCCAAACCACATCTCTGGAGAAAGGAAAGACCTCCCAAGAATAATGAAGACCACATGGTTCTGTGAAAACTAAAGTGAGCCAATCATTTTAACCTGTCACCATTTAAAAATATTTTTAATGTTTATTTTTGAGACAGAGAGAGACAGAGAGTGAGCGAGCACAAGCAGGGGAGACGCAGAGAGAGAGGAAACACAGAATCGGAAGCAGGTTCTAGGCTCTGAGCTGTCAGCACAGAGCCCAACCCGGGGCTCGAACTCGTGAACCATGTGTGACATCATGATCTGAGCCAGTCAGACACTCCATCGACTGAGCCACCCAGGTCCCCAAACCTGTCACCATTTTAAATGCCTATAAAAAATGTTAGGGAAACTACAAACAGAGGAAATTCATTGTTTTCTTTCTCCTTGATTTCCCTAAAGGTCCTCAGTCATTTGTAGGAATGGTCTCTTGACACCTTCCAAGAAGCTTCCTTGAGACTTGAACTCTCTTGCCCTATTGGGTTGTTAGCCACGGAGAAAAGAACGTCTCCTGTGAACTCACATGGCTCAGCTGCAGGCTGTAGGAGCCAGTGGCAAACTGAGCCGAATCGCCTAAGTCAAATCAATATGAGAATTACTCATATCAAAAGGGAAATGTGGGCATACATGGAGAAAACAGGGTTATGCTGCCCCGAACCAGCGACCTTCCATGTGGTCTTCATTATTCTTGGGAGGTCTTTCCTTTCTCCAGAGATGTGGTTTGGCTCTGGGCACACAGAGCCCCGGTCACAGTCTGTCTGTCTTGATTTCACAAATTCTTTTTTATTTACTTTGAAGATACTTTCTATTCTCCCACAAAAGGCAACAAAAACAAATATGATGAAGGACTTCCTCGCCAGATGAGTGTAATTAATTGCACATAGCATGGACTCAGAAGTCTATGTTTGAGAGAATCATAACCTGAGAGTAATTCTCATTTGTTTCCCAGGGCTGCTATACAAACAAACAATAAGCAAAACAAACGCGGTGGCTTAACACAACACAAATGTGTTATCTCACAGATCCAGAGGCCAGAAGTCTGAGATGGGATTTGGGCAGTCTGGGCTCTCCATGCAGCCTCTAGAGGAGGGTCTCTTTTATTCCTTTCCTCTAGCCTGTGGAAGGTCACTGGTTTGTGGCAGCATAACCCTGTTTTCTCCATGTATGCCCAAATTTCCCTTTTGATAAGGATACCAGCCTTACTGGATTAGTCCCTCATGATCTCCTCTTAATTAACTATGTTTTCAGTGACCCTATTTTGAAAGTACCCTTTGAGCTTCTGGAGGTTTGGATTTCAACACGTGAGTTTCGATGGGGGACACTTTTAATGAAGGGTTATTGCAACAGGCTGGGTTTTAGACCATATTAGCCCTGCTCTTATCAAATTTCAAAAGATACCCATATATTCTTGACATTCCAGTCTATTCATAGACCATTTACTCTTTCCATTTCATAACTGACAAAAAGTGAGCAAAAGGGTTGTAAGGTTGACTGTTCTTGCTTTATTTATTTCTTTGTTTGCTTGCTTGCTTATTTATTTAGGCAAGGACACTTCACACCCAGTGTGGAGTCCAACGCGGGGCTTGAACTCACAACCCTGACATCAAGACCTGACCTGCGATCAAGCATCAGACACTTAACCAAATGAGCTACCAAGGCACCTCTGGTACTGTTTAGTTTTATTAGCCTGTAAAGATGACTGGAAAGTTCATTTAATATTGAAGAAATTGGCCATGGTAACAGCTTCCTAAAAGACTGTTATTTTGTCGGCTGATTCACTGTTTTTTTTTAAGTTTTTAATAACAACTTAAAACCTGTTTTCTCCAAGCGGAACACGCCCCTACGAGCTTTTCATCAGTACAAAATTGTATGATTTCACAATCAACTCACAGGGTCACCAGGACACTGTAAACCTTTGTCCCCAAAAAACCTCCAAAGTAGTGTACCGTCCAGCTCGTTCACCCACTTCAGAGTCTGGGAAATAAAGGAAGACTTAATGTTTCCACACATTTGGTGTGTATCTTGGCATTTATATTTATGAGTGGGCATAACTCAATGCCCACACATAAATCTTTCTGTCTTTCAACAAGGAAAAGGGTGCAGTTTGCTGGGGAAGGAAGGTGATTTCCTTGCAACTCATCTGAGAGAAAGGGAAGGACAGGTTTGTTCCCCACACTCCCCCCCTCCAAGAATGAGTGAATGAGTCTCAGTGTGACATGAGATATGCAGGCTTGATCCAAACGACCCTGTAGGCAGGCCTACCTTCTGAATGTCCTTTGGAGGGGTTATGGAAGGGGTTTATGGAACGTCCTTTGGAGGGGTTTATGACCCAGGTCTGAAAGATCTTTGGGATACAATGCTGCCAACAGGATGTTTATTTTCAGTGTTGCACAATGGTCTCTTGTGAAAAATGACAAGAAGATAAACATTGCCACATTCAAAGATGTTTACTATATAAAGAGGTCAACGTTCTCACCAGCAGGTAATTGATTCTGAGCTTCCTCCAGAGGAGAAACCAAGAGGTGCTAGAAAGATGAAGATTCTACTCTTACTTCTTGGAGTCGTTCTGGTTTGTGACGGCCGCCTACCTCTACCGGATGAGCACCTACCTTTACCGGACGGCCACCTACCTTTATGGGACAACCTTGCAAAGGTACCAGAAAAATGCTGACCTGACGTGGACGTCTTCATGTGTGTGCCTCTGTGTGTGTGTGCATGTGTGTGTGTGTTTGTGTATTTTGGGGGGTTTTCTATGTATATCCAAATTTATGTGCATCTAAGCCTAGCCATGCACCTGGAAACTCGGAATCCCTCTGTTCACCACCTCCTTACACATTTCTTTTGTACATGTCTGCTCTGGTCTATTAACTGGCTGTTTCCCCCGTACTTATAAAACAGAAGGTGCATCAGCCAAAGAGCTGTTGGGTTTGAGCTCTTGCATTTGATAAGAACGAGTGTGCTATTTCAGGACTATGTGAGTTTTTAGTTCTGCTGCAGACTTGGGTTTCTCAGTATTTTATAAATCGTGCTTTTATTCCTTAAAGTTAGATAGCTCACGGCTGATGCAAAAGAGGAGGGAAACCCATGCTGGATGATGTTGGAGGCCATCAAAAGAACTGGACCAACGTTTCTGATGGAAACTTTGCTTTTAGCTTTCAGGAGAATGGAACACGCTTTTGGTCGCAGCCACCAACTTTGACAAGATAAGCAACGGCCCATTCCACGGTTATATGCGCAAACTTGATGTGGACGTTCCAAATGGCAGAATGGTCTTCAAGTTTTCTGTCATGTAAGAATAGCACAGAATGAAAAGGCCTGATCTGATGGCCCTGAGAGGGCATCTGAGTTGCATGTTTGCAGTGAAATACCTCGGTGATGTTGAAAAGTGAGACTCTGAGTTCTTAAGAAATTCAGTACACCCTTCTTCCTTTAATGAGATGATTCTCAGGGACCTCCTGTGACCATAGGGTTCCCGACACTGGCCTCAATCATTCTCTACCCTGAAGAACTCCCAAGCAGCAATGTTTAATCATTATTAAATTCACCAAAGCCTTTGCTGCTTCAAATATTATTTATAAAATGCTCACTTTCCTGCAGGCATTTTATTAAGAACTCAAGAGTAACAGACAATGAACACACTGTTTTACTTCCATTGTTCAAACCAGAGCCAGATACAGATCTATAAAGTAATAATATCATGCATGAAATTCTTTACTAAGAGGAAAGATGCGGTGGAAAGAGGGCCTCAGAAAAGGACAAATGATCGCATAGCTGAACTGTATTGCTAAATTGAAAACACCAGCAATCACACATGCTGATGAATTCACCTGGAAATAACAATGATTGCCACACCAACATTTGACTTCCAGTAGACGACTCCTAGGATAACAAAATGAAGCAGGAGGTATCACCGAAATCAAAGGAATATAGGGCATCTGAAAGCATCAAATCATGCAAACAGATCCTGGCCTGTAAGATTCAAACATCTATTTACATTGTAGGTGGGAAGTATAATGCTAATTTCTATCTTTCTGAGTTCAGATGGATCTGCTCGGGGGAACTGATGATAGCTTATGATAGTTCAAAAAGTTCTCAGTATAAAGAAAGGAGAAAACTTGCAAGGGGTGGTGACAGGGGATTATAAGAAACCGAAGGAAGTCTGTTTCTGAAGACCTCATTTCCAAAGCTATAGGTAGAATGCAAGAATCTTTCAGTCTCCACTGCTCACACACACATAAACACAGGCACATACTTTGAAGAGTGACAAATAAAAAGAGACTGACATGAAGGAAAAGAAAGGGTTATGTTTGGAGAGAGTGGTTTCTACATATATAAATATAATTGTGTATTAAATTATATAACATGTTGTATATATAATATGAAATCTTATACAATTATAATATGGAAAAATATATAATAATAATAAAATATGTATACGCCTGCAATATAGTGAGCATTCCATAAATAACACTCGAAGGCTCTACGAAGTCAGTAATGGATAAAACTGCAGTATATTATATACAATAATTGTATAACATCGCATATATACATACATTATATGTAACATATGTGTAACGTTATATAATTATGTAATTATGTACATAGATGTAATAGATATGTAATATAATACAATATATAATTAATAATATATTTGATTGTATATAAAATATATAGTTGGTTATATGTTATATGCAATAATCACAAAACATTGCATGTATACATACATCGTAGGTAATATACATGTAACCTTATATAATTATGTGATTATATACATACATATATGTAATAGATATGCAATGTTATACAATTATATAATTGTATATAAAATATATAGTTGGTTATATGTTCTATATAATATATAATTGATTATACACATATTATCAAATTACACACACATCCTATTCCAATAGATATACCTGTCAGTTTTCATTAACTTTTTAAAGAGTACCCTAGGGTCTTTTTCTCTCATTTTTCAAATTTCTGTGTCCGTCTGTGTTTACTAGACTTTCCCTTTGGACGCCCACCTGCAATCAGGTTTACTGAAACGCAAGGGACGTGTAGTGGTAGGTATCCATGTGAAGGCATAGTTCAGTGAACTTGGACCTATGTGTACATCTATTGCACCCTCAAGATGCATACATTTCCATCACCCCAGGTAGCATAGGCAACACCTGACATGCCGTGTTTTCCTTCCCTCTTCCAGAACTTCACACGCATTAAACTTTACACGCTGCAATTAAACACGATGCATCTCATTCTGCTTTCTTCACTCTGCCTAAGGTTTGGAACGGATATCCACGTGTCTCCGTATGCAAACAGTCACTCGTGTCACTGCCGATCCAAGTTCCTCGTGTATGTACCAATACGTACGTTTCCCACTTCCTGGGTAACGTTTCCACTTTGTGGTGGTCTTGAACACCTTGGATACGAACTGCTCTGCACTAATGTCTGTGCCGACACATATTCATTTGCAACTCTTCTCCGGTAGCCCACAACTGCTGCATCATGGCACACGAGCATATTTAACCACAGAAAGGGTCAAGCTGTTTTCTAAGTGCTGGTGCCTTTTGCATTCTTGCCAGTAACGTATCAGATATTTAGCGGCAGCACATTCTTCCTAAACCTCGGTATTGACATCTTTTGATTTTACAGTCCCGTGAATGTGAGGTACCAGTTCATTGTGGTTTTTACCTGCATGTCTCTGATGAGTCATCGACATGAGCACGGTTTCCTACACTGTCACTCTTCCATGACGGGTCTGTTCAACCATTTGCCCCATTTTAGTTGGTTTACTTCCTCTTTTACGATTTCTGCCGTATTCATTCTTCCTGTTTTTCCAAATATGCATTTTTTATCATATACACACACAGGAATACACAAACTCTCTCATTATATAGGTGACACGTATATAATTGTTTGTAATACACATGTAGTTTCCATCCAGCACATACACGCATCATGTGTATTTATGCATTTGCTCGTGTGTGTATGTATGTATGTTTGTGCGTGGGCACACACGTGTGACTTGATGTCGAATTTTCTGAGTAGTGTTTTTATACAAGTTTATGGTTCTGATTAAATTAAGCCCATCATTTTTCCCCCTTTTCTGGGGGGTGCTTTTGTCTTTTATATTATGTAAGAAATCTTTGCGCACGTTGTGAGAACCGTCAAGGACCGTCTTGACGGCCCTTCTTTTTTCCAGAAAATCTTTAAGGCACGGGAATGTTCTGTTTGCCTTCTTTTCTAATAATTCAGATTTCTTCATGTTTAATTGCCTTTAAATATGACTTGTTTTATAGTCACTCTTTAGAACTACCTGATTCCACGTGTAGACAAAGACATCTTTGGCAGGTGACCTTTGATGGTGGAAAACCTACTTCTTCTCTTTCAAATGGCACGTTGTTTACAGGCACTGAAATGATGCCTCATTCAGATTCTTGTGCGGTTGAGACAAAGAGAATGTTAATTGTGGTTGAAAGTTTGTTTTCATCGACTCACTCGAAGACATTTTGTTTTTAAGGATGAACGGACTGTGCACAGAAAAGTCTGCCGTGGGAACCATTGGGCGTGGCAAGCTTATCAATATTGGTTGTAAGTACAAGTATTTTACTGAGATATTAAGGTCAAAATCTTAGTCTCCACTTCTTCCTGGAACTCTTGTCTGCCTGAATTCTAGTTCAACTAATCATTGGAAATGTGACCAGGCACACTCCCCTAAATTATCTATCCAAGCACTTTATCTTGTTGTGCACAGTTAAGTCATAGGACATTGGTGACCCCTTCCAATTTTGAGTATTATTAAATCATTGATAAGTGCTCAGGATGTTTATTTCATAAACTTCTTGAGTATATGAGAATGTTTCAAGATAATTTAAATGGCCTTAGGAACTAAATATAATAGGTCTATCCTCAGTTTACATATCAATCTCATTTTGCTTTAAGAGAATACTTTTTAAACATCATCTTAAAACATCTTAACTGCATTCCATTCTTGGGAGATTAACCTACAATCCAAGGAAATCGGAGTGATTTTAATCACCAGGCACATTTGTTCATAACCTCAGCTTCAGTTAAAAGGAATGGGGATGTCGGCTAACACTTAGATTCTAAACTCTTCCTAATTACCCTAAACAACACTCCATATTTTAAATGGCCTAATGTCTAAATATCTGATTAAAATTGTGTTGTGTAAGTCTGTGGTTACAGCCCTCATCTAAGATAAGAAACAGCACAACGACTTTGCAAAAAGTAAAATATATATGCAAACAAAGTGAATTATATGCCTGGCATTCGACCCTATGCATATTCCTCAGTAACTTATGTTCCCAGTAGATTTTTTAAGTTATGTTTTCACTCTTCTTAGCTTTACATTATTTTTCCTATGCCTGAGTCATCAACGTCCTCTATTATCTTTTCTTGAATTTTCTCCCTTTTGGTAACCCCTTCTAACTTAGATTTGGACAACTTGAGAAGGGAGAATGAGCTGCACTTACTGTAACAGCTCTTTTGGAGCTAGAAATTGTAACCTACCCAGCTATGATCTGGAGAAAGTGAGGTGTCACAATGACAAGCAGAATACCAGCAGTGGCCTTGAAACCACCCCGGAGGCTCAGAAGACAGATTTAACTTCATTGCTTCCATAACCTGCACTACCTCTATAAACCTATTTAGTGAGATTTTCTGCAAAGCCTTTCATTTAAAAAAATTTTTTTAATGTTTACTTATCTTTGAGAGAGAGAGAGAGAGAGAGAGAGCACGAGCAGAGGAGGGACACAGAGAGAGGGAGATACAAAATTCGAAGCAGGCTGCAGGCTCTGAGCTGTCAACACGGAGTCTGATGGGGGGCTTGTACTCATGAACCGTGAGATCATGACCTGAGCGGAAGTTAGATGCTCAACTGACTGAGCAATCCAAGCATCCCTACGAAGCCCTTCTTTATAACATCATCATTAAAACATTTGGTTACTAAGAATCTGAAGAGATGTATAAACTCTTATTTAAATTGTTCCAACACAACCCAAGACTCATGGACTTAAAAGCAGGGCTGTGCAAGATTTAGATCCATGCCACTCTGACTCTGAAGTTGTTTCAGCTGCCACTTGGTCTCTGGCTGGGGCTGACTAAGGCTATTTGAATGGGAAACACAAAGTGGCATAGTTTCAAATAAAATCCTGATGAGTGGTTCCAATAAGGCATTGTGCACGTTGAGGGCAGAAGAGAGAATGGATGTTAGAAGGTTTGGTGATGACACTAAGTTGGTCAATGCTTCTTCATTTCTTGTACATGTGCCGGGGTGGATGGGCAGAGCCAGAGTGGAAGGTGCCCCTGCAGGCGGGATCTGAACGTGTGTATCGTCACAAGTAAAACCATATTAATAAAACTGCACATGTTCATGGCAGCCAGAAGTTTGTTGGGTAATACACCTAGATTAAAGGGGTGGACGCTAATGACTCAGAAGATTGCCCAATGTAGGATAGGCACTCAGCACACAGTTATGCAGGGTTTTGAAGGGCAACTGAATTTTGGTCTTAAAGAGAAATCATCTCCATTGCCGGGATAAGGCAAATAGGAAGAGATTTTAAACTTGCATTGATAATATCCCATATAACAACAAGTCGTGTTGTTCAAAAAACGTTGGCTCCCCTGGAACACGTTTCAGAAAACACTTTAGTAAGACTGGAAGGGGTGAAATGTTTAATATCGGAAGAATGGGGCAATAAGGAAAAGTTCCTTACGGGCCTTGTCTCCATGTCATAAGGAATGTTAACATTCGCTGCATCGTCAGAGGGACCGATATGAGAATGTTGTTACCAATGTGCTAATTCGGCCATGGTAGAGCCAATCTCCACTACATTCACTAAGGCAAGGCTACAGTTTATATACATTTTACATATATATTTTGTGTCTCGCTCACAGATGCGGGTCAAAATAATCTCAAGATTCTTCATTACACCTCACATTCTATCATAGTACATAATGTCAACGTGGACAGCGAAGGAAACACCACAGAAATGCTTGGATTGCTTGGTATGTATACCATCCTGACGATGGTCAAGGCCATGTAACATTTCCACCGTCAGCATTCTCAGTGAGAAAATCAGTAGAGGTTGGAGGTACCAGATCGTAAGACATTTAAGAATAATTCCTATTTGTGCAAAAAAAAATCAGTTTGATTAGAAATTATTTGCTAACAAGTCAACTCATTTCAAGCCACGGCTATCTTCGCGTTGACCCCAATTCCTTCATTCTATGACAATTTTTCAAATAGACTCTTCAGCCTCAGAGCAGAAACTTAAAAACAACAAAAAAAC
Organism: Prionailurus bengalensis; assembly: GCF_016509475.1. Taxonomy (NCBI): domain Eukaryota; kingdom Metazoa; phylum Chordata; class Mammalia; order Carnivora; family Felidae; genus Prionailurus; species Prionailurus bengalensis. The sequence goes on from NC_057361.1 coordinate 2,992,168, forward strand.
CTTCATCCTGTTTAATCCTTTCAATGCACTATTGTGAACATCAACGATTTCCACCCCCAGGGGCTTGAGAGGGGTGCTTCAGCTCTGAGATACTAGGTTTCAAGTTGGAAAAAGGCATTTGAAAACTCTGGTTTTCATAAAAAAGGAAGCTGTCTTCCATTATTGTGTGACAGGGCTATGGTTGGGAAGGTGGGAACCACGCTTGCATTTTCTTTGGGCCCAGAACCAGGCGTGCATGTCAGAGCCAGAGTCTGAGGTGTAGGCAGAGATGAGGTAGGCTGGATATACTTGATGGATTAGGCCCCCAATTCATGGATTTCCTGCTGTTTTCCTGGAGTCCCACTGCTGATGTTGGGCACTGCATGGGTTACACAGGGACAGCAGTGAACGGCTCCTACCCACTTAGGTCAGGCAGCTGACACTGGGAAAAAGTCAGTGGCAACTGTTGGAGACTGAGTTAAAGACTGGATTTCCCCATTCATTCTCCTCATTCTCCATGCAAAAATTCTTACGGGTTCTAATGGGCGATTTCTGCTTTATGCACGGTGATTTTCAGGCAGAAGACTTCATCCTGACAACCACGAATTTGCAAAGTTCAGGGAGTTGATGAGAGGAAACAATATTCCTGAACAAAATCTTATAGATATGAGCAAAACTGGTAATGTGACTATATATATATATATATATTTTTTTTTTTTTCCTGAACATATCTCTCACCTGATCTGTAAATATGCTATCTGGAAAAAAAAACTGATTTATCTTACATTTTCTCTTCCATGAATTATCTTTCATAAAACCCATTATTTAAAAGAAGAAATCCTTACAAATGTTGGGAAATGGCCATGATGGGTTGCTCCTTTATTCATCTCTTGTATTTGTCTTTCCCCAGAGAAGTGTCCTAAAAATGAGAGGGGCACCAACTCGTCCTGAACACGGTAAGTAAGAATGACGTGTTATCAAGTGCCGCTATGTCAATTCAGTAATTATCTCACTAGAGAGCTTTTTTATGTTACATGAGGTTACTTTTTTTACCCCGAGATTGCAAACCAGTTGAGGTGATTAATGCTAAAAAGCAGTTTGGGGGATAAAGCATTATTTCACAAGAACCGTGCCAGTGACAGCCAGCCAGGTGACATGCCTGCTTCCAGCCAGAGAAGCAGGAAAGCCCGATGCTGGTGGGGATGACAGGAAAAACAATGACTTCTCCAGTCAGTTCTGACTTGCGGGTTGTCCGAATGCGTCACCACTCCATGTGCACTATTCCCACCCATCCCGTGTTTAGTTTTGCATAATAGCAACAGTCACCTCAGAGGCCCTCCTACCATGCCAATGACACAAGCGTTCAATGTGTATTTTCCGGCAGAACATGATTTCCTTAAAGTGTGATTGTTAAACCTTTAAAGTAATACGAGCCTCAAATTACGATTGGGCTCTAGGCTAACACATGCCCTTTGTCACTGTTGTTGGGAAGAAAGGGGTGAAAGAAAGGTCAAACAGAAATATTAGCTTTCATGCTGAATATAATGTCCTGAGACCAGAGAGCTTTTGCAATCAGAAGACCAGAGTGTAACCCCATCAAAGATCCTGTAAAATCATGTTTGACGCGCCATCCGCATGAACATTCATTCTGAAATCATGAAAGTGTTGGAAGGGATCCTGATTAGGAAAGGTCCCATCATACACACATCCCTGAAAAAATCCTAGGGGGTCCCCCCCATATCGTGGGGATGGAGAGTATGATGTTCCCTGTGGGACTGGTGCACTGGGTCAACTAAACGTCACCCGAACCCCTGATGTTGTACTTCCTGAGGCTCATCCAGTCCACTCAACTCAACCTCCTCTCCTGTTTTATGCACCTGTAGCTGCATCACTGAGAACCAGGAACACGGTCTTCCCCATGGAATCAGGATCAACAGCATGAAGAGGATGTTCCTTCTTTCTGCTTCACATCATTTTCTCTATTCATAAACATGTTCGCCTTTCCCATCTCGTCTCTGTCCATCACCATTCACGTCCTGTGTGGTGTTACAGGATTTCTGAATGATTAAATAAATTGATTACACGTGTACCCTGTACCTGTGTGTCTGTGCACACATGCATGTATCCTAAACCTGTGTGTTTAATTTTAAAAACACATAAATATCCACTTTACATACAACTACCCAGGAAAGCACGGCTATCATAGGATCAACATCCCATCAGAGACCATTCAGATTAGGCTTAAATAGAAAAGCCACAGAGGTGTCTAAATGACAGGGAGAAAAAGGTCTAAACCATCAGCGGAAGGGACGATAGGTCAAGAAAAAACGTCCCAAGGAAGCATCTTATCTACCACAAGGAAAGAAGTGTGCACACCTCACTGAGATTTATACACAGACAGTCTACAATACCATGAGTCATAATTGAGGGGAACTGCCTACCATCACAGCACCATTACCCATGAAACTGAGGAGAAGGACTGCTATTTCCTTAGTAGGATCACAGTCATCCAAGATGGGGCAGCAGCTGAGGCACGGTCAACCCAGAGGGTCATGGTGTCAGTGTAGCGCTTGGACAAACCATCAGATGGTGAGCTCAGTTGGGAAGCTGTTAACACAGTACGCGTGATCTAGAGCGTGCCATTCCATTAAGTTTCAAACAGCAGTAGACACGGGAACTTCTAGGGAATGGCCATTCCCATTGTAACAGGCAGAGCACATGTATCAGCTAGCCATGATAGACAGGTGTTCACCATCTAAGACATCAGCACTCAGGATGCACCACTTACCCAATGGCTGTGCCAAAGTTCAGAGATCCAGTCCACACCTTAGGAAAATAAAATGAGCTTTAAACAGTATTTAATAGAATAAATACAGTACATTCGGGCTTAAAGAGATATGTGCAATATCAAATACTTATTATGAATTAAGAATGGGCATGGAGAGGCTCGCCCATGGAGACATTCACTGATGGAGATGCTCCCCAGTGGAGTAGCTCCCTTGTAGTGATGCTTACTCATGGAGACATTCATCCGTGGAGATGTTCACCCATGGAGAAGCTCGCCCATGGAGAGGCTCGGCCTTGGAGACATTACTCCTGGAGAGGCTCAGCCATGGAGAGGCTCACCCATGGAGAATTCACTCCTGGGGATGATCCCTAGTGGAGGTGGTCACTCATGGACAAGCCTATTCTCTGCCTCTGCCCTTAGCAGGTCTTCCCCCCTCCTCTTTTCCTCTTCTTATGTTGAACACAATATGTAGCAAGTGGTTCCTTAGCTTTTTCTTCTAATTACATGGAGGACTGATGATTTGATCCTTGGTCAGTTTTCCCTGCATTGTTTTAACTCCAAAAATTGTTGAGATTTTACAGTATTATAGGCTGTAATGGGTCCGCACAAATTCTGTGTGGAAGCCCTCGCCGCCAGGACCTCAGAACAGGTCTCTATTTGGAGATGGGGGTCTTTACAGAGGTGATTAACTTACAACGAGATCACTAAGCCAACAGGACTGTTATCCTTATAAGAGGAGATGAGAATCACTACCTTGTACACTTGAAACTAATATAACACTGTATGTTAACTACACTGGAATTAAAGTTTAAAATTATTTAAAAAGAGAACAAGACAGAAGGACATAAACATGCACAGAGGGATGACCACGTGAGGACACGGGGAGAAAATGGTGTCCACATGCCAAGGAGAGAGGCCTGAGGAGGAAAGAGCCTTGGCCATGCCTGGATCTCGGACTCCCAGCCTGCTGGACTGTGAGAAAATACATTTCCATTGTTTGAGCCCTCCGTCTGTGGTCCTTTGTAATATGATCAGGTTCTGATTTCCAATGTCATTTGATTATCGAGGTTTGACAGACACTGATCTGTCGCTGACAGCTTCCTGAGAAATCAGTAATTGAATATACTGAAAATGCATACAGGAAACAGAGAACCGCCACATACTCCAGCCATGTACACAACACCTGTGGGGAGTGCATCCTCCTCTACCCCATGCTCCCACAGTGTCTGCTTAGGGAATTTACGTCAAACATAGAGTTGACTAAAACTTTCCTTTGATTGAAAATAAATTCAGCACAGGCAGTTACCAGTAGATGAGCTAAAAGGTGCTACATGCGTGTCTGTGTCTGTGTCATGTGTGTGCCGATCCAGGAGATACCTGGAACTGGGGGGTCAATTTCTTCCTACAGCCGAACATCCAGGAAGCATGGACGTGGCCAAGTGCCAAACCACACAAATTGGGACTTTGTACTTAGGACACACCAACCAATACAGGTGGGTAGGTACTTGTAATGGGCTGAACTGTGTCACCCAAATGCATTAGGTTAACTCCCTGATTCCTCCAATACCTCGAAACGTAGCTGTATTTGGAGATATGGACTTTCAAGAAGTCATTAGGGGCACCTGGGTGGCTAACCTGGTTAAGGGTCTGACTCTTGGCTTCAGCTCAGCTCGTGATCTCATGGCTTGTGGGTTCTAGCCCTGCACCGGTCTGCAATTCCATTTTCCCTTAGGTTAGCAACACATTTATGCAGTTTTCCCATTTTAAAATCAGGATTAAATTTGAAATGCATTGAAGAGTTTTGTGTGACTCATTTGTGATCAGTTCTAATTAATACTTCCTTATGCCATATATTAATGTTGGTTTGGTATCTGGTTGACTTTTTCCCTGATATTTAGGAAGGGTTGCATCTGTTTTCCCTTGGACCCTTTCATTTTTGCTTAAAGTGTGTGGTCTGCAAGTGTCCCGTAACACACTTTCATGGTTACGTTATGCCCTCAGGTTTTTTTGTTTTAAACGTTTATTTTGAGAGAGAGATTTGCACAGAGAGGGACAGAGAGAATCCCAAGCAGGCTCCACACTGTTAGCATAGAGCCCAACATGTCTCTCAAACCCACAAACCGCAGGACCTGACCTGAGCCAAAATCAAGAGTCAGACGCTCAACCGACAGAGTCACCCAGGTGCCCTGGAATGAATTCTTTTTCATCAAAAATAATTTTGCACGTATCTAGATGCTCAAGGCACAGTGTGCCTGGATGTGAAACGGATTTGGTTCCCACTTTCTTACCTACATTCTGTGTTACCCGTTCTGATTATCACCACACAGAAACTGAGGCCAGTCCTAATCTTCATCCTTATCAATCAGCCTAGTATTTTGGGCAAGGTTACTTTATACCACGTGCAATATTTTTTCTAACGTAGGAGTAGTTAGTTTCCTGCAGGTTGTATTCTTTCCAGCTTTTCTTTGATTTCATCTCCGTTTCTGCAACCTTTATTCTTCATTACTGAGTTCCACCTGCTTATGATGCATATTCTGCTGTATTTTGCCAGCTCTTTCATGAGCTATTGTGTTTCGCCTTAGTTTCCTTCTTGCATGGAAGGAACTTCTTTCCTGAAGATGTTTAAGTGCTACAGAAAGCAGTATACATAAAATTTATTGTAAGACCGTTGCATCCTTTCTGTCTCTAGGAGCCCAAATCCTTGTTCTGAAGAAAGTTATATTCCGCAGGGAAAGAGTACAACCACACATTTCCTTGAGATTTGTTACATTAAGTCCTCAATATTATTTATACTTTCCCCTTGCTTCTTTTCTGTTTGGCCTGCTACTGAGATAATCACTCCAAAATGCCCGAAGCTATCCAGCATGGTCAGAGTTTATAGAATCCTTGCTATGAAACCCAATGAAATTATGAGTCAGTGGCCAAATGTACCAGGACATTTGAAAATGGGCTGCTCACACACACTCCTCAATATTATTTTCAGTGTGAATCAGGAGTAGAATGATTAAAAGGAAGAGACAGGTTGCAGGCTGAGATATCCCTTGGGTGGACTTGACTTTCATATGAACAATGTGGATTTAAATTCACATCGCGATTCCTGCAAACTATCTACATGGTCTACCGAGCGGGTGTTGAGCAGAACAATCCTCTGCAATGAGAGCTAGATGTTTGCCATTTTGTTTTCCAGATTCCAGACTGCTGTAAGTATAGCACCAAGGTTTGCTGTGGTTGACAGATATAGCTTATGAGGATCTCTATCACTCAGGCAGCCATGATCATTGCAATGATCAATCAAATGTGAGCCTTATATGAAGTCTTATTACAGGCTCTCAATTAAGAAATCTAACGTGTTTGGGGTTTCTGCTCCCTAGGACAGAAGAACATGATGACTTCAGTACAACACCAACATATTTTTGCGCACGATGCACACACATATAAAGGGCTATGTAGGTGAGAATAAACAGTAAGGGATTATTTCTCAAAGACACTACACTTGACCAGACTCTTGGAGGAGGACATGTCATACCCAGGGAAGGATGGGTGGTTTGTTGGGCAGAGGGTCCGGCATGCTCCTCGCCAAAAGAGCTGGAGGCACCAAACGTCACCACCCTAGTTGCTAATAAATAACCCGAGGAGACAGTGGGCACCAGAACACGCATGCAAGCACAAGGACAGACACAGGAGGGAACGCAAGGGGATGAGAGCAGCTATAAGCCTTGCAAAAGAATTCACGGTACGTCTGTAGCTGTTGAGGGGCTAAACGTGATAAAGCAAGATAGCGAACTGAAGTGTCGAAGGGAACACTCGGCGATTCTGGGAAGACACTTCTCAGTTGTGATTCGGGTAAGGAAGAACGCTAAGGGTGCTAGCGGGTACATGGGAGGTGGGCAAGGTGGGCAACGTGCTGCGTGACAATGCAGCTGGCTCAAAAAGAAGGAAGGGGAAGGATGCGGACTGTTGAGAAAAAAAAGGAAGGAGAAGGAGAAGACGCGAGGGGGTGTAGCGAGAGATCATGTTGTTGGCGGTGCAGCTTGGTGTTGAGTTGGGGGTGCTCTGAAAACACACAGGATCTGAAAAAATAGGACTAGGAAAAACTGGTGGGGAGAATTCCAGCATTTGCAACGATGACAGGACCCAGATTATAGAGATGAATTCTGAAAGTTGCAAATAAAGGAATTAGAGGGTAGAGGCTATTTCAATAGTACAGACAGAACTAAACACTGGACTTGGCTATTAGAACTCAGTCGGTTAAACCGCTGACTCTTGGGTTTCGGCTCAGGTCATGATCGCACGATTTGTGGGTTCAAGCTCCACATCAGGCTCTGTGCTGACAGTGCAGAGCCTGCTTGGGATTCTCTCTCTCTCTCTCTCTCTCTGCCCTCTCTCTCTGCCCTACCTCGTGCACTCTCTGTGTTAAATAGATCAACTTAAAGACAAAACAAAACAAAACAAAACAAAACAAAACAAAACAAAACCCAACTCCTGGCTTGCAAGTATCAGCAGAAGTGAAATGTAGACCCTGTGTCTTTCATTTACTGGCCAATCTGTCAAGCATAATGCACACACAGGGCCATTCTCTTCTAATTTCATCAATACTCTGAAAGCAACAGCGATGAGAACAGGCAGCTTTATGTCAGGATGTAATTTATCCCAACATGAATAGGTATTTTAAATACACATCTGTTTGAAGAAACAAAATTGAGATATTCAGGACCAAAATATTACAAGTGAATGGGTTACAAGTCAAAGATTATCTAAGTACATAAATGATAGGTAGATGATAGATGGATAGATGTAAACTGAAACACATACATGTAAATTTAAATAAATTAAAATTATACTTACATAAATATATACAATAAAATTATATTTATGTAAATATATATATAAAGACTAAAAGATCTATCATGTACTCTTATTTGAGGACTCTAATTCAGAGACTACTAATTAAGATGTAAGTTATTAGGGATTTGAACAGCCTAAGAGTTTATATAATTTTTTCTTTTACAAAAATTACATTTAGGGGGGCGCCTGGGTGGCGCAGTCGGTTAAGCGTCCGACTTCAGCCAGGTCACGATCTCGCGGTCCGCGAGTTCGAGCCCCGCGTCAGGCTCTGGGCTGATGGCTCGGAGCCTGGAGCCTGTTTCCGATTCTGTGTCTCCCTCTCTCTCTGCCCCTCCCCCGTTCATGCTCTGTCTCTCTCTGTCCCAAAAATAAATAAATGTTGAAAAAAAAATTAACGAAAATTACATTTAGGAATCTGTATTTAAGTTTCCTACACGTCTTTTCTATTTTTTTTTTTTTTTGAGAGAGAGAGAGCATGCGAGTGAGCAGGGGAGGGCAGAGAGAGGAGGGAGAGACAACCTCAAGCAAAGAGAGAGAGAGAGGGAGACACAGAATCCAAAGCAGCTCCAGGCTCAGTGCTGTCATCGCAGAGCCTGACACAGGGCTCAAACTCATGAACCGTTGACCCAAAATCAAGAGTTCGCTGCTTACCAGACTGAGCCGTCCAGGTGCTCCTCCTCTATGTCTTTTCATGGCTTGAAAGCTCATTTCTTTTTAGCACTCACCACTATTCCACTGCCTGCATGGGCCATGGTTTACATATCCACCACCTACTGAAGGATACGTTGGCTGCTTCCAGAGTTTGGCAAGAATGAATAAAGATGCTAGAAAGGCTACCTACTGTGATTCCAACTCTGTGACATTCTGCAAAAGGGTGAAATCAAGGAGACAATAAAAAGATCAATAGTTTCCGGGAATTAGGAAGAGAGGAGGGATGAAGCGGCAGACCACAGAGCACATAGGCCGTAAAACTACTCATATGGCACTGTAATGGTGGACGCATGTCCCTGGACATTTGTCCAAACCCACACAATGTACAACATTGAAAGTGCTGTAAACTGTGCACCTTGGGTAGGGCTGGTGTGTCAGGGCAAGGCTCATCCATTCTCACAAACACACAGGTCAGGTGAGGGATGATGACGGTGGGGGAGGCTGTGCATGTCTGGGGGCAGACAGGAGAATGCGAAATTTCTGTACTTTCCTCTCAGTTTTACTGTGGCCCTGAAAGTGTTCTACAACATGAAGTCTATTTAAAAATATCTTTGTATACAACCCAGCAATCCTTCTATGTCCTTTCCCAAGACAAATGAAAGCCAAAAGGCACACAAATATTTATTTAAGTACGTTCAAGGCTGCTTACACTGCAAGTTCCTTCCAGTTTACATGCACATGCAATGAAATGTGACTAGACAAAAATGTGATTTGTACATACAGCTACGAAAGAACTGCTGCTCGGGGCACGTGGGTGGCTCAGTCGGTTAAGCATCTAACTTGGGGTCAGGTCATGATCTCATGGTTCGTGGGTTCCAACCCTGGGTTGGGTTCAACCCCCTCCCCTGCTTGTGCTCTATGTCTCTCTCTCTCTCTCTCTCTCTCTCTCTCTCTCTCTCTCTCTCTCTCGAAAATAAACTCAAAAAAAAAAAAGGACTTATGTTCAGAAATTATGGCCATGTTGATATTTGCAGGCTATGTACAAACTCTCAAAACCATATGCTGAGCGAAAAAGACAAACACAGACGAGTACGTGCTGCCTTATTTCATATGTTTGACTTTTTGAAATGTGCAATCATATCTGCAGTGACAGAGAACATATCATTGGTTGCCTACAGCTTGCAATAGGATGATTTAACTGAAAGGGGCAGGAAGGAATGTTCTGGGATTATGGGAATGTTCTCTGCCCTGATTATGGAAAGACTGTGGTCATGGTGATGTATACATTTCCCCAAATTCAGCAAACTATACATTTTAAGTGGATGTAGTTAACTGTAGGTGTTATACCTCAACAAATTAGATGAAACATATAAATTACCTAATGACATCAATCCATGTGTGCAATACAAGCTCTGGATAAAAAATAAAATCCTCCATCATGCTATTATTATAAGAGATGCATATTAATTATAAGAATCCTATATGTTCAAAATAAATAGATGGAGGGGCACCTGGGGGGCTCAGTCGGTTAAGCGTTCACCTCTTGGTTCTAGCTCAGGTCATGATCTCACGGTTCATGAGTTCGAGCCGCGAGTCGGGCTCTGTTCTGATGGTGCGGAGCCTGCTTCGGATCCTCTCTCTCTCCCTTTCTCTCTGCCCCTCCCCCACTTGCTCTCTCTCAAAAACAAATAAATAAACTTAAAAACAATTTAAATAAATGAATGGGAATGATTTACCACACAGACCCCGGTCCTAAGAAAGCGACAACGAGTTATGCTACAATCAGACAAAGTGGATTTGAGGAATCCATGAATATGGTCATAAGAAAGGAGATTTCCTAATGACAAATGGGTTTAATCATCAAGAAAGCAGAAAAGTATTAAAATGTATGTGCATGACAACAGAGATTCAAAATAGATGGGAGCGTGATTCTGACAGTTCTCAAGTCAAAAATGGACAAATCCTGAAATTGCACATTTGGTGCTTGCAGGTCCTCTCTGGGTAACTGATGGAACAAAGACAGCGGAAGTGAGAGCAGGTGTGATGTGGGCACCCCATCAAATGCTTGAAATGACTCACCTCGGCAGAATACGCACCCAACGACCTCATTTTCAAGTGCTTGTGGAACATCCACAAAGACAGACGATCTGCTGGCCCATAAAATACACACTACGATATTTCTTTTTTTTACTTTCCCTCTTTCCATATACGTATGTATGTATGAGACGTATATGAGACAGACAGAGTGCGATCAGGGCAGGGGCAGAGAGAGAGGGAGACACAGAGTCTGAAGCAGGCTCCGGGCTCTGAGCTGTCAGCACAGAGCCTGACGCGGGGCTCGAACCCACATGCTGTGAGATCATGACCTGAGCTGAAATTAAATGCTTCACCGAGTGAGCCACCCAGGTGCCCCTCAAACCTGTATTTAGGAAGACATTTCAAAAGACTGAAATCCCATCAAGTATACTCTTTGATCAAAAGAGATTTAAGTTAAAAATGAATGAACACAATTATCTGGCAAATTCCTGGATATCTGGCAATTTAAACAAACTACTTCTGCATAGCCCATAGGTCACAGAAGAAAAGTATTACAGACCCTATTACAGTGTGTGGGATGCAGCTATCATGGTCATTAGAGGGATATTTTCAGCTCTGTATGCATAATATCAGATGTTTTATAAGGATTAAAATTAATGTTCTACGAAGCTAGAAAAAGAGAAAACAAACTCAAGCCCGCATAAGATAAAGGAAATACTCGATACGTTTTCAGAATCATACTGTAAGCACTTTGTGCTTACCTTAGCGAGAAGCCTGGGACCTGGGAAGCCACTGGTAATTTTAGTAGCAGTAAAGAGGTGCTAACGGAACAAGGGGAAAAGAAGAGAGGTTCAGGATGAATAGGCAAGATGAGGGTTTCAAAGACACGATGGAAGGACACATTAGTGATGCCGTGTTCATTCTCGGTAACCCACAAGTGCTTTGGAAACCCCCGTACGGTCTGGTCTACAAAAGACAACGCCTTTTCTAGAAGCATCTCTTTCGAGCATCTGCACTGTCAGCCGTAGCAAACCTTTCCACGAACGCTTTAGGGAGGCATCGGGAAATGTTGTATGTGGTCTGTTTTATGTCAATTATGAAGAGAAATTTCTGGAATGTTGATTTTAAAAAGAAGTAATTTTTTTTTCTTTCTCCCTTTCACAAAAGAAACAATCGTGTTCCACCAGGTGCTCCATCTGGTGAAACAAACGCCTTGGCCACCTGCCATCTCCTGGTAAAATTACATTATAAATGGAACGCGGGCAAAATGTTTAAACCAGACGTACAACTTGAATGTGTTTACATTCAACACTGACCTAGCCTTGAAATGATAAGAACCTCTGTCACACAAAGAAAACTAAACACTGTCCCTGATTCCTGGAATTTAATATTTAAGATATTGATGATTTGGGTAAGTTCATTGAATTTCCATCTAATACTGTCCTCTCAACTAGCATCTCATGGAAATGCATTTAAAGGGAGATCTTGTAACTCTGTTCCTTTTTATAGTCATAAACACCCATGGAAGTGAAGTAAAAATAAACAGTATTTTATGGAACTGCATTTTATAGGGAATGGTTTACATGAAATTTCCGTACATACACAGAGTTTCATTTAATAATAAAAAAACACGTAAGGAGAATATTCAAGAGTATTCACGCAATGAAGACAATCACCAAAGATGCAATTTCCAATACAAGGGAAGAGGGAAATAGAAAACTGTCTGTTATGGACTTCTCAAGGAAAGAGGCATTGAAGAGTAATTTGAATCACAATAAAGAAAGAGGCTTAAGACTTGTGTTTTGTTTGTTTGTTTGTTTGTTTGTTTGTTTTCTAAGGAAGCCATAAGAATAAGTCCAAGCAAGCATTTGGTGTTTTTGTAAAGAAGTCTTAAAAGTGGAGGAGGATTTATTGAATGAGGTTTGGGAAGCCAACTCCTTTGAATAGAACATCCTGCCTCAGGAGCAGGACTGAAAACAGCCGTCTCTTACTGTGAATTCTCTGGTCCTGGTTAGGTTCTTGCGCTGAAGATTTCCATATTCGAAATAATCTATAGGTCGCAGGGGGAATTCGAGAAATTACGAAGGCAGGGGCGGGCGGGGGGGTAAGCTTGTCCACAATGTCTTTACAGACTGTTGTTCCGAGTCCCGCAGCCTGTTCCCAGAGATGTGGACATACTTGCCCACAACACAGACTGTTATTTTCATGTACATGTACACAGGGATGGAGATGTTGAAAGGGTTTCTTCACTGGGTAGAAACTTAATACTAGGACCCACTGAGCCAGAGCGAAACATGCTTGCTTGATCCTAATGCCCAAAACAAAATAGCAGTTTTACGGAGTTGGACTCCCCCTTGACAAATAAATTTTTCCCCCCTTGACAAATAAATTCAATCCCGGCCTTGTTTTCAAAGAAAATTTTGGTCCAGACTTTCTTATCTTGCGTGCAGAAAGGTTTGTTATGGCATGCACATGCATGTGCTCCAATAAGACTAAAGAATGTTCTACTCTTACTGGAATCAGGGCAACCAAATGGCCCTACATATACATTTAGTAGATAAATGGCATGTTTCTCACTGAAATGGGAGGTTATGCACTCTTTATAAGTTGCACAGGAGAAAAATCCTCTTATAGGTGTGAAGTCAACAACCTCATGGAAGCCAACACAGCATTACCAGAGTAAGTTGTTACACGCACAACTCGTCAACCCTTTACCCGCCTTTACTTCCAGACAATCTCTTAGCCCTAGGACAGCAACCTTTACCTAGCTGACTTGTGTTCAACGTGAGGTTATCTCTTCAATACCACCAACCATTAGTCACTCTTGATTTAAGGGCTGTACGTTTGCAAAAATGTTCCTGCTGTATTTGACTATTTTACTTCTTTTCATATTATTTGTTTCTGGTGTGCTAGTTAGTTCTTTTGATTTATTTCTCCTAATTTAAAAAAAAAAAGGTTACTTAGTATATATTCCTCTCCAAGTATGCCATGTTTTTCTGCTTTGTTCTTGTAAAATTTTTCAAAAAGTTGTCTAGACTCATGGGCTCCTATTTCTCCTTGTCAATTCTCTCTTGAATACACTCCAAAGCCTAGAGCAGTGTGAGGCTTACGTAAGGAGCAAAGGTGAGCTAAAGTATGAAGAAAAGTTGCTCCGTGACTGACCGGGACCCACCCACATTTGCATGACCTCACATGGCTAACTGCAGCGGATAATATCAAGTTCTTACTGTATGACATGCACTACTGCAGGAACGCCAGGTGCCACCTGTGAGAAGAAACTTGAAACAAGATTGTGAGGATCACAGCAGACTCTGGTCCCTTCCCTCTGGCACGAGAATGGACACGTACCACATAAATAAAGAGCTATTCCTCACCATGGGCCCTGGAATGAGAAAACATGCATATCAAGAGTCTCAGACAAGCCATAGCCTGTGTGGCCATGAGATCAAAATAAATACCAAGTCATGCAAACCACCATTGATGCTGGGTGTCTGAGACACGAGCCAACTGGCTGATAAAAACACCCACCGTGCTTCTCGCATCTGAAATGTCCAAACGTGAGCTCAACATCACGTGCCCCAAGCCCGCCCACATTTAGTCTTTGAGTGTGAGAAGTCTCCAAACTTCCAAATCTTGCAATGCTTTCTGAACATTCTTCGTCACTCACAAGGTATATTCAAACTCAAGTAGATCGTGAGGGGTCTACTTGAAAATGTTTGCAGGAATCAGACACCACTTACTGAGACCACCGCGACCACTCAGCCGGACTGCCACCCTCAGTTCCATCGATCGGTTTCACAAGACCCCCGAGTGGTCTCCCCACCGGTCTTCCACACTGCCCAGTGACTATCAAGAAATCAGCTGGATTATCTGGTGAAAGCTGAAGTCAAAGCACGGCATTTCGCAACTCAAAGCCCACGAGTGGCTTTCGATACTAAGGGTGAGGGTCAGTATTTCCAAAGCGGTTCCACAATACTCCTCTTTGTACTTGATTTGCCATGGTTTAATTTGTAGCTTTTCATGAAATTCAAACTATCTTCAAATGTCTGTGTAGTGTTTCTCGGATGCATTTAAAAACAAAACAAAACAAAACAAAACATTATTTCCAAATACCAAATGTATGAGCTCCTTCTATCTCTCCTTTGGGTTATGATACACTACTTGCCTGCATGATAATCTGTATGATTTTAGTCTTTGGATTTTTCAGATTTCAAGTTTTAAGCTGGTTAAAATGTTTGCTTTGCCTTTTAAAGGACAAGAGTGCTTCCACTGTTCGATGCAATATTTGAGATATATTAATTCGTTCAATTTGATGAACTTTGTTTTCCAAATGTTCTCTATCGTTAGTAATATTTTAGTGAAGTAGTATGTCCTTCCTGAAACAGGTGTGCAAAACCTCGCGGTCAAATCTGGAGTGCATATGACTATCGATGTGTGCTATGATGATGTTAGGAGTTGGGATTCTTCAAATTTACTTTTATTTTTTGTTAATGTTTATTTATTTATTTTGAGACACACACACACACACACACACACACACACACACACACAAAGAAAGGGAGAGAGAGAATAGCTAGCAGGCTCCGTGCTGTCAGCACAGAGCCCCACGCAGGGCTAGAACTCATGAACTCGTGACCTGAGCCGAAAGACACTCAACCCACTGAGCCACCCAGGCGCTCCGAGCCTTACCTCTAGAATTGTTATACCTTCCTGGTGTGTTTCATTGCTTACTCTTTTCCAGTGTTCCTTCCCTCTCTCCCCCCACCCCGATTTTTGCATTTTTGCAAAGGGAGCTTTCACGTATTTCCACTGTGATGTATCTGTGCTCACAGGGGCCTTTGTTTCCAATGTGGGACTAGATGATATCGAACCATTCCTCAGGGGGGAGGAACCACAACCCACAGTTCATTGACAATAAATGTTGTAATAAAGAACGGCGCTCGGCGGCATATCCCCCCAGGAAGGCAATGGCCATCATCTGGCAAAATAAATGCATCACCCTGAAACTAAAACAAAGAAGTAAGCAACAATTGAAAACTCACTAAATGCAAACACATGCATGAGCTATGGGAGTCACAGCAGTGCCTTACCTTCAGGCAGGAAGCCGCCCCCTCTGACATTTGCAGGAACCATGGGGTATCTCCTCTAGTCCTATCAATACCTATGCTTCCTATCAATACCTATGCTTATGACGACTGCCTGCCGTGTGCATTTATCGCAGTTAGAACGGCCATCGGATGCATCACGGAGGTTGGCAGATTCTTTTTCCCTATGTGGATAGGTTTGTGGGATTGTTGTATGGCTTGGTGGGCTTCCGAGGCGCATAGAGAGGAGAGAATTTCTGGAGAGAAAACTTCACAAGGACAGGTGCTGAGGTGTGTTTGTGGTGCTGCTGTTCCCGTGTGGAGATCTGAGATTTACCCCTTCGGTGCCTGCACGCTTCACCACCGCTGAAAATGTTCTCGGTGGTTGAAAATGAAACCGCACTGTTGAACGCATCAAGTCCACATGTACATATGTAACCAGATCTACAGTCACTTGTGGTGGTCCGATCTTATGGAAGTGAGGCTGGCTACATAAAGAAGAAGGCAGATCAAGAGAAAATTTACTCTTTCATTGGCTCCCCTGAGTCTCCAGGTTACCGACTGCACGTCCTGGGACTGGTCAGCCTCCAGGTTGCCAACTACACATCCTGGGACTGGTCAGCCTGCAGAGTCCCATGATCCAGACTCAGTGAACACAAATGGAGATGGGCAGTCAGCTTTGAATTTGACATACACAACAAAGCTTTCTCTTCCCAGCGTAACTTATGCCCATGCTATATGTAAAATGCAAATTTAACGAAGCAGCCTGTATTTTAATCTGACAACCCTGCCCCTATATATGCACCTGGAACTGTTTTTGGCACGGGGTTTCAGCACAAAAGCATAGCACAAAAACCAACCTGGAGTGGACATTTCTGTCCAAGGGCAGAAACTATGAGGAAGGAGCAGTAACAGAGGAGAGTGGGAGGTAATTTTGAAGCATGTAAGTTGTACACGGACTGGCCAGTGACAGTGGCCTTTCTGCTAAAGAATTGCTCACGGGCTTCTAGAAACACCCAGAGGCCCGTGTATCTTTTTGAGAAGAGGGTCTTACAGTAGCAGGAGGCATGTCGAAAGGGGTAAAGCTGGAAAGCAAGGCTAGGGAAACTGCACAGCGCTTTGTAGAGTTTGCAAGAACAATGGCTCTTACTGGCACTGCAGTGACCTTTTTAAACACACAGTTAAGAAAGCCAGGTCCCACATCAAGTGACCAGGATGTCCATGGGAAGGCTTGAAATTCCACGTGGTTAATCACCACTCTTAGGGTGTCTAGTTCCCCCTGTTGGCTCAGCACTACGGGATTTCCTACGATGTAAGATTCCCAGTCTTACATCCCAAGAAACCAGGAACTCCCAAGAGAACTAGGATGAGCTGTCACCTAACTACTCTGAGTCCAGATCTCAAAAACATACTTATCATCCTTCTGACTCTGAACACTTGTATGTTGGTAGGGAATCCAAGAGGCGTTGACATAAAGACTATTAGATGAAAAGCGAGGGGCGCCTGGGTGGCTCTGTTGCCCTAAGCGCAGGTCATGATCTCACGGTTTCATTAGTTAGAGCTCCACGTCGGCTCTGCACTGCTTGAGATTCTCTCTCTCTCTCTCTCTCTCTCTCTCTCTCTCTCTCTCTCCGCCTCCCTCCTCATGCACTCTCTCAAAAGAAATAAATAAAAAAGAAAAGTGCAATGATACAGAGAGAAATCAAAATGTCTTTTAGGCCTTTACTTTTTCTGTTCTTGGCACGTCGTGAGTCAAACAACCTAATGGATTTGGGCAAGAGTTATATGCTGTAGGTCCTTCAGGACAGAGTAGACAGGTGTCTGCTTCATCCTTTACAATGAACATGTAAACTAGAAAATGCAAAAGGAAAAGACAGGACACCTGGCTTCCTAGAGATCATTCTAGAAACGGCAAGAATATTAAATGAATTGCAAGACCAGAGTTTTGTCCTGGATGCAGAGAAATGTAAAAAGTAGAAAGCAAAGAACAGAACATGGCTGGAGGGCAAGGTGTGGGGGAGAATGACTTGTGTACTTGAAGACTTGACTCAGATGTCTAAAAAAATCTGGGTCTATAGGAGAAAAAAAAGGAAGGGAGATCTCCATAGAATTCTTCACAAGTTAATAACTGAGCCTCCAACATATCATATCTCCTATCGTTCAGTGTGCACTGAGTGAATATA